>NC_091150.1:39191322-39248822 GCF_040958095.1 Procambarus clarkii | reverse complement strand
AAATGCAAGGAAGAAGAAGAGAGTTTTATACCAACAGTAAAATAAATAAGCAGGAGGGAATATAATAACCCAGGGTTTAATAGACAGTGTCAGGAAGCAAAGGTGAGAAGCAGGAGGGAGTGGAGGAAGTACAGAAGACAAAGGACAGAGGACAATAAGATTAGATGCTACAGAACTAGGAATAATTAAGATAATATAACGATAGTATCGCAAAGGAATTATGAAAATGACATTGCAATATTGAATTCTGTGATAAAGTAACAAGATTAAGGCAGGACAGAGAAGGATGGGCAGACTGCATATTTCTGGACTGCCAAAAAGCCTTTAACACAGTACCGCACAGATAGAAGACTGCTATTCAAACTCGAGAGGCAGGCGGGAGTAAGCGGAAAAGCCCTAGCTTGGGTAAAAATGACTAAACAGGCAGGAACCAGAGAATAACAGTCAGGGGCGAGAAGTCAGACTGGCGAACAGTAACGAGCGGAGTACCTCAAGGATCGGTGTTGGGACTAGTTCTATTTCTAATATAAATGAACGACATGTCTACAGGAGTCGAATACTGTATGTCGACGTTCGCGCATGACGCGAAATTAATGAGACGAGTTGTGACAGATGAGGATTGTAGGATATTTCAAGAGGACTTGAACATGCTGCAGAGATGATCAGAGAAACGGCTACTGGAGTTCAATACGAGCAAGTGTAAAGTTATAGAAATGGGACTAGATGACAGGAAACCAAAGGGTCAGTACACAATAAAGGGGAACGGCCTACCTGTGACGATTCGAGAAAGGGACCTGGGAGTGGACGTAACACCAACTCTTAACTCCTGAGGCACATATAACTCGAATAACGACAGCAACGTACTCTACGCTAGCAAAAGCTAGAACGTTATTCAGAAACCTAAGTAAGGAGGCATTCAGAGCGCTTTACACTGCCTACGTGAGACCAGTCTCAGAGTATGCAGCCCCATCATGGCTCCATACCCACCTAAAGAAACACATTAGGAAAGTGGAAAAGGTTAAGAAAATTGCGACGAGGCTTGTCCCGGAGTTGCATGGGATCGGATATGAATTTTATTATATAAAATACTTAATATTTAGGTGGATTGACAGAGTGGAAATAGACGAAATGTTCACACGGAATACCAATAGAACGAGGGGACATGGGTGGAAGCTGGAAACTCAGATGAGTCACAGAGATGTTAGGAAGTTTTCTTTTAGTGTGAGAGTAGTGAGGAAATGGAATCAACTAAAGGAGCACACTGTGGAAGCAAACACTATTCATAGCTTTAAAACTATGTATGAAAGAGAAGAACAGTAGTCCTTGCTTTAAACAACCGAACCTGTCCCCAGGGCCCAAATCAAAGGATATCATCAGCGGCATATGCTAAGTTGGCCACAATAAGAACTGCCTTTAGAAACTTGTGTAAGGAATCGTTCAGGACCCTGTATACCACTTATGTCAGACCAAACCTGGAATATGCAGCTCCTGCCTGGAGTCCATATCTAGTTAAACACAAGACAAAGTTAGAGAAGATTCAGCGGTATGCCACCAGACGTGTCCCGGAACTGAGAGGTATGAGCTACGAGGAAAGGCTGAAGGAGCTGAACCTCACATCCCTGGAAGACAGAAGAGTAAGGAGAGACATGATAACCACCTACAAAATTCTCAGGGATATTGACAGGGTGGACAAAGACAAACTCTTCAGCACGGGTGGGACACGAACAAGGGGACGCAGGCGGAAACTTAGTACCCAGATGAGCCACAGAGACATTAGAAAGAATTTTTTCAGTGTCAGAGTGGTTAATAAATGGAATGCATTAGGCAGTGATGTGGTGGAGGCTGACTCCATACACAGTTTCAAATGTAGATATGATAGAGCCCAGTAGGCTCAGGAATCTGTACACTAGTTGATTGACAGTTGAAAGGCGGGACCAAAGAGACAAAGCTCAACCCCCGCAAGCACAAATAGGTGAGTACAAATAGGTGAGTACACACACACACAGATGTGGCTCCACAATCACATCAGGAGGAAAACAACAGTGAAGGAACAGGTGATGAAACTTAGAACGGGTGAGGACAGGTATACAGAGAATAACAAAGAAGTATGTGAATAACTCAACAAGAGGTTCCAGGAGGTCTTCACAATAGAACAAGGAGAGGTCACTGCGCTAGGAGAGGTGGCAGTAAACCAGGCGGCCTTGGAAGGCTTCGAAATTACAAGAGATGAGGTCAAGAGGCATCTGTTGGATCTGGACGTGAGAAAGGCAGTTAGCCCAGACGGAATCTCACCATGGGTATTGAAAGAGTGTGCAGAAGCACTTTGCTTGCCACTCTCCATAGTGTATAGTAGGTCACTGGAAACGGGAGACCTACCAGAAATATGGAAGATGGCTAATGTAGTCCCAATATACAAAAAGGGGTGACAGACAAGAGACACTGAACTACAGGCCAGTGTCCTTAACTTGTATACCATGCAAGGTGATGGAGAAGATCGTGCGAAAAAACCTAGTAACACATCTGGAGAGAAGAGACTTCGTGACAACCCATCAACATGGGTTCAGGGAGGGCAAATCTTGCCTTACAGGCTTAATAGAATTCTACGATAAGATGACAAAGATTAAGCAAGAAGGAGAAGGATGGGCGGATTACATTTTCTTGGACTGTCGGAAAGCCTTTGACACAGTACCCCATAAGAGGCTGATGCATAAGCTGGAGAAACAGGCAGAAGTAACTGGTAGGGCGCTCCAGTGGATAAAGGAGTACCTAAGCAATAGGAAGCAAAGAGTTACAGTGAGGGGTGAGACCTCAGATTGGCGTAAAGTAACCAGTGGAGTCCCACAGGGCTCTGTTCTCGGACCTATCCTGTTTCTGATGTACGTAAATGCTCTCCCAGAGGATATAGATTCATTCCTCTCAATGTTTGCTGACGATGCCAAAATTATGAGAAGGATTAAGACAGAGGACAGTTTGAGGCTTCAAGAAGACCTGGACAAGCTGCAGGAATGGTCGAACAAATGGTTGTTAGAGTTTAACCCAAGCAAATGTAATGTAATGAAGATAAGTGTAGGGAGCAGGAGACCAGATACAAGGTATCATTTGGAAGATGAAATTCTTCAAGAGTCAGAGAGAGAGAAAGACCTGGGGTTGATATCACGCCAGACCTGTCCCCTGAAACCCATACCAAGAGGATAACATCAGCGGCATATGCCAGGTTGGCTAACATAAGAACGGCATTTAGAAACTTGTGTAAGGAATCTTTCGGAACTTTGTATACCACATATGTCATACCAATCCTGGAGTATGCAGCCCCAGCATGGAGTCCATATCTAGTCAAGCATAAGACTAAACTGGAAAAGGTTCAAAGGTTTGCCATCTGACTAGTACCCGAACTGAGGGCATGAGCTACGAGGAGAGACTACGGGAATTAAACCTCACGTCACTGGGAGACAAGATTTAGAGGGGACATGATCACCACATATAAGATTCTCAGAGGAATTGATAGGATAGATAAAGACAGACTATTTAACACAAGGGGCACACGCACTAAGGGACACAGGTGGAAATTGAGTACCCAAATGAGCCATAGAGACGTTAGAAAGAATTTTTTCAGTGTCAGAGTAGTAGACAAATGGAATGCATTATGCAGTGATGTGGTGGAGGCTGACTCCATGCACAGCTTCACGTGTAGATATGATAGAGCCCAGTAGGCTCAGAAACCTGTACACCAATTGATTGACAGTTGAGAAGCGGGACCAAAGAGCTAGAGCTCAACCCCCGCAAACTCAACTAGGTAAATACAACTAGGTAAGTACACACAGGTCGGGAGTCACTGCACCAGACGACTGTGACCATAAGTGTGTCGTGATGGTTGAGTAACTGTGAAAGGTAAGGAGCTTGCGTATCAGAGATCTTCACATCGAGGTTCTGTAGTGTGACGGCTCGGTAGCTATTGACCACCACACTCACACTACCCTCGTGATGTGGGAACTATATCTGCTGATTTAAGTCTCGGGAATCTTGGCAGTATCTAAGTTTTCCCTCCATATTCCACTGAATCAGGACTTAACTGAAACTTGCTAAACATAACTTAAGTTTCTCTGCTGATAACTTCCCACTCTGCCGTCCACTGCGGAGCAAGTGTGTGACAAGGACGGCACGCCAGAGATCCTTCAACAGGCCAGGGAATATACCTGTAAGCACACAGCGTCCACCTCATCTATCACCCTTAACTGGAGAGGGGGATGGTGCAAGGAGAGAGTGCACGTGGACCTCGGGATATGGGCCTCACCAAGAGCGACCTTGAGACTTGCTCAGTGAAAGCCCTCACCTGGACATATTCCCTCTACAGAATACGGTCCAAGTCCACACCCAGACCACCATAGTCCCAGCATCACCGCGCAATGGGTGTACAAGGGTGTAATATAGTGGCGTTGGGGGTGACCCATAACCAGGATAGCTGGTAGCTGGCATCGAGGGGTACCACGTCCCCGAATGGTTCCTCACGGGAGGGTGGAGGACATGGCCGGTGCCTGCGAGTGGGTATGGCGACGGCCGGAGGAGCGCCGTACATCTCTACCCTCCCGCTCCGGGGTCTTACTAGGACCTTCAAACTTGCATTGTTTTCCCCGTGTGGTGGTGTCGTCAAGTCACCAATCCTGCCCCTTAGGCAGCTTGCTGTTTTGCCCTCAGCTTTAGCTATATTTTTTATGATATACTGAGCACCTCTCCCTTTGTGTACTGAGTCTTATAGAAGAAAAACAAAATAAAAAAGATTTTTCCATTGTACTAATCACTATTATTTTTATTTTAATTCTTGTGAGTGTGATATGCCAACTAACCATTATTTTATATATTTTAGTTTGTGTTGTTAGGGGAAATATGTGTGCTTAGGGGGGTGCCTACTTCTCCCACTGCCTAGTGGTTAGGGGAAAAGGGAGCCCTGAACCTATATAAAAACCCTTCACCCCCGAAGTGGCAGTTACACCCCCGCTCCTGTTCCAGGTAAGTCCACTTCGGGCTCACCATAGCCCGTGCTACTTTGGAACTTTTGTTCTAAGTAGCTGAATCTAAAACAACAACAACAACAACCCGAAGTGGCAAGGGGGAGGGACAAAAATAACTAAACCTAATAAATCTAAAAAAGTTAACCTAATCTTGCCTAACTAAAGCTAACGTAACTTACCTACGTTAATCCCAGCTTTATTAATCACAACTGACCGCATTCTACGTCTCATTGTGTCACGGGAGCCAGTCTACCTCATGTGGTGTCATGGGAACCATTCTACCTCATGTGGTGTCATGGGAACCAGTCTACCTCATGTGGTGTCATGGGAACCATTCTACCTCATGTGGTGTCATGGGAACCATTCTACCTCATGTGGTGTCATGGGAACCATTCTACCTCATGAGGTGTCAAGGGAGAACCATTCTACCTCATGTGGTGTCATGGGGGAACCATTCTACCTCATGTGGTGTCATGGGGAACCATTCTACCTCATGTGGTGTCATGGGAACCATTCTACCTTATGTGGTGTCATGGGGACCATTCTACCTCATGTGGTGTCATGGGAACCATTCTACCTTATGTGGTGTCACGGGAGCCAGTCTACCTCATGTGGTGTCATGGGAACCATTCTACCTCATGTGGTGTCATGGGAACCAGTCTACCTCATGTGGTGTCATGGGAACCAGTCTACCTCATGTGGTGTCATGGGAACCATTCTACCTCATGTGGTGTCATGGGAACCATTCTACCTTATGTGGTGTCACGGGAGCCAGTCTACCTCATGTGGTGTCATGGGAACCATTCTACCTCATGTGGTGTCATGGGAACCAGTCTACCTCATGTGGTGTCATGGGAACCAGTCTACCTCATGTGGTGTCATGGGAACCATTCTACCTCATGTGGTGTCATGGGAACCATTCTACCTTATGTGGAGTCATGGGAACCATTCTACCTTATGTGGTGTCATGGGAACCAGTCTACCTCATGTGGTGTCATGGGAACCAGTCTACCTCATGTGGTGTCATGGGAACCATTCTACCTCATGTGGTGTCATGGGAACCATTCTACCTTATGTGGAGTCATGGGAACCATTCTACCTTATGTGGTGTCATGGGAACCAGTCTACCTCATGTGGTGTCATGGGAACCAGTCTACCTCATGTGGTGTCATGGGAACCATTCTACCTCATGTGGTGTCATGGGAACCATTCTACCTTATGTGGAGTCATGGGAACCATTCTACCTCATGTGGTGTCATGGGGGAACCATTCTACCTCATGTGGTGTCATGGGAACCATTCTACCTTATGTGGAGTCATGGGAACCATTCTACCTTATGTGGAGTCATGGGAACCATTCTACCTTATGTGGTGTCATGGGAACCATTCTACCTTATGTGGTGTCATGGGAACCATTCTACCTTATGTGGTGTCATGGGAGAACCATTCTACCTTATGTGGTGTCATGGGAGAACCATTCTACATATGGCTTAGCGTATAACTATGGCAATGTAAAGACACATAAACCAGGCAACCCACTACGCCATTAATCAGCCAAATACCAGGGTGGACAGCGCTTCGGATTCGTAGTCCTGAGGTTCCGGGTTCGATCCCCGGTGGAGGCGGAGACAAATGAGCAAAATGTTTCTTTCACCCTGATGCCTCCTGTTACCTAGCAGTAAATAGGTACCTGGGCGTTAGACAGCTGCTACGGCTTTCTTCCTGGGGGTGGAGGCCTAGTCGAGGACCGGGCCGCGGGGACACTATACCCCGAAATCCTCTTAAGATAACCTCAAGATAACTTCAAGATAACCTACCACCTGGCAACTACTCCACCAGACACCATGTTAACTTACCTGTGGAGAGAGAAAGAACATAACATTATATTGTATCAAGCCTCAATAATGGCTACAGTTATGGACATGACATAATAAATTAGGACTTATTTAACCACTAGCTGTACCCGGCCACGCGTTGCTGTGGCTCAGCAACGCGTGTGCGTTGCTGAGCCACAGTAGCTTTCCCCTGTCCCTCAGTCCTCCCCACCATTCCCCCCCCCTCCCCCATCCCCTCGTCCTCCCGACTATTCCCCACTACCCCATCCCCCTTGTACTCCCCACCATGCCCCACTCCACCATTCCCTTGTCCTCCCCACCATCCCCAACTCCCTCCTCTCGTCCTCCCCATCATTACCTCTCCCCTGTCCCTTCGTTCCCCCCCCCCCCCATCATCTCCCCACTCGCGTCCCCTCATCTTACCGACCCTTCCCCACTCCCTCGTCCAATGCATTCCCAAATGATCTGATGTTCCCATCACTGAAAAATAAGAATAGTTAAAAAACGAAATAAAAAACAATGAAAAAAAAAAAAAATAAACAATACTCTTGAAATGAACGGTATGGTAAACAACACAGCTCAATTCCAATGCAATGTCACACAAAATAATTAAATCAAAATGAAAATAAATCGAAATTTATGAAAATTACATTTATCAGTGCATTCGGAAACGTTGAAATGGAATCTTTATATATTTAGTATAGCGTGTGTGTTGCTCAAACGTGCAACAGATGGCGCTGTTTTTCAAAAAAGCATTTTTTTTACCTGTCACAGGTGTGGCATCTGTATAGTAGAGTTATAAAAACACGCACATATTCGAATGGAACGTTGTGTCAAAATTTCAAAGCAATCAGTGAAGAAATTACAGAGATTACAGCGTGTGTTGCTCTTACGTCCAACAGATGGCGCTGTTTAAAAAAAACGCATGTTTGGTCCTATCACAGGTAAGGCATGTATATAGTAGGTACATAAAAACACGCGCCTATTCGAATGGAACGTTGTGTCAAAATTTCAAAGCAATCGGTAAAGAGGTTTTGAAGATCTCCTTCACTTAAAAAACACATGATTTTTTTTTTTTCAAAAAAGCATATTTTTTCCCGTCACAGACGTGACATCTATATAATATGTATATAAAACCCGCTCGGATGCAAATGGAACATTGTATGAAAATTTCAAAGCAATCGGTGAAGAACTTTCTTAGATTAGCGGTTATGCACAAATGAACATTTACATTTATATTTATATAGATATGATGGAGTGAAGCACTTTTAATGTGAGCTGAAGAGTCTCATGAGTTATTGTTGTTCCTGAGTAATATATGTCAGCCATGGTGTGAGTAAGACTGTGAGCCTGAGTGAGCTGCTCCCTCTACACTTCTTGAAGGAACAGGTTGGTGTATACCTTGAGGGGAACAGATTGGTGTATACCTTGAGGGGAACAGGTTGGTGTATACCTTGAGGGGAACAGGTTGGTGTATACCTTGAGGGGAACAGGTTGGTGTATACCTTGAGGGGAACAGGTTGGTGTATACCTTGAGGGGAACAGGTTGGTGTATACCTTGAGGGGAACAGGTTGGTGTATACCTTGAGGGGAACAGGTTGGTGTATACCTTGAGGGGAACAGGTTGGTGTATACCTTGAGGGGAACAGGTTAGTGTATACCATGAGGGGAACAGGTTGGTGTATACCTTGAGGGGAACAGGTTAGTGTATACCTTGAGGGGAACAGGTTGGTGTATACCTTGAGGGGAACAGGTTAGTGTATACCATGAGGGGAACAGGTTGGTGTATACCTTGAGGGGAACAGGTTAGTGTATACCATGAGGGGAACAGGTTGGTGTATACCTTGAGGGGAACAGGTTAGTGTATACCATGAGGGGAACAGGTTGGTGTATACCTTGAGGGGAGCAGGTTAGTGTATACCATGAGGGGAACAGGTTGGTGTATACCTTGAGGGGAGCAGGTTAGTGTATACCATGAGGGGAACAGGTTGGTGTATACCTTGAGGGGAACAGGTTAGTGTATACCATGAGGGGAACAGGTTGGTGTATACCTTGAGGGGAACAGATTGGTGTATACCTTGAGGGGAACAGGTTGGTGTATACCTTGAGGGGAACAGATTGGTGTATACCTTGAGGGGAACAGGTTGGTGTATACCTTGAGGGGAACAGGTTGGTGTATACCTTGAGGGGAACAGGTTGGTGTATACCTTGAGGGGAACAGGTTGGTGTATACCTTGAGGGGAACAGGTTGGTGTATACCTTGAGGGGAACAGGTTGGTGTATACCTTGAGGGGAACAGGTTGGTGTATACCTTGAGGGGAACAGGTTGGTGTATACCTTGAGGGGAACAGGTTGGTGTATACCTTGAGGGGAACAGGTTGGTGTATACCTTGAGGGGAACAGGTTGGTGTATACCTTGAGGGGAACAGGTTGGTGTATACCTTGAGGGGAACAGGTTGGTGTATACCTTGAGGGGAACAGGTTGGTGTATACCTTGAGGGGAACAGGTTGGTGTATACCTTGAGGGGAACAGGTTGGTGTATACCTTGAGGGGAACAGGTTGGTGTATACCTTGAGGGGAACAGGTTGGTGTATACCTTGAGGGGAACAGGTTGGTGTATACCTTGAGGGGAACAGGTTGGTGTATACCTTGAGGGGAACAGGTTGGTGTATACCTTGAGGGGAACAGGTTGGTGTATACCTTGAGGGGAACAGGTTGGTGTATACCTTGAGGGGAACAGGTTGGTGTATACCTTGAGGGGAACAGGTTGGTGTATACCTTGAGGGGAACAGGTTGGTGTATACCTTGAGGGGAACAGGTTAGTGTATACCATGAGGGGAACAGGTTAGTGTATACCATGAGGGGAACAGGTACATATTCCGCACAAGGTGAACACGTAAATGTACAAATTAATTAAACAATAATATCCGGGTTAAATTGTGCTTAATTCAGGTTCAGATAGAGGGGTTCAGGATTGGTCAAGACCTGTCAACGATACCAAGGAGACCGAGGGGGTGAGGGGGGTGGGGTGGTAACCAGCACACGCTTGACCTAACAACTGTTGCCAGGCCAGGCGGCACTCCATCTGCTTTAGGCAGGTCTCCCACGTTGAGAGACACCTCGTGTTGGCCCCACGTTGCTTACTGGTGCCGCTTCACACTCTTCAGTTCACTTCATGAAATGGTATTTATTATTTGACTAACAGTTATTTCAGAACGTCATTTTAAAGCATTTTTTTGTAAATTGAAGTAACAATTTTGTTTATGTTTGAGAAGTGAAGCGAAGCTTGTATGAAAGCAAGTACGGAGCGTTCATCTTATGACTGTGGTGGTGACGTTGAGGGTAAAGGTGGCCGCCATGTTGGGTCGTGGTGAGGCCTGCACGTGACGCCACAGCTGATCCAATGTTTACCAACACACAACACGTGCACTGTGTGTGTACCGTGGACACAACACGTGCAGTGTGTGTACCGTGGACACAACACGTGCAGTGTGTGTACCATGGACACAACACGTGCAGTGTGTGTACCATGGACACAACACGTGCAGTGTGTGTACCATGGACACAACACATGCAGTGTGTGTACCATGGACACAACACGTGCAGCGTGTGTGTGTGTACCATGAACACAACACGTGCGGTGTGTGTACCATGGACACAACACGTGCGGTGTGTGTACCGTGAACGCACGTACTATGAACACCCATGGAGACGTGGTCGTGTTAACTGCTGCACTAGCGACGAGGCTGATGGCTCCAGTGATTGTTTGCTTCACTACTCCTCTACACACGTTAGTGCAGCGGTTGATGACATTATTTCCCGTTTGACCAATTAGTAAAACGAGTCGCAGTTTTGGCTCTGTTTACTGTCGTGTGTTAGCAAATTACAGTAATTTTTGAGAGAACCAAAACGTCTACCCCTAGCCTACGCCGACCTATAGACAAAATTAAAATACACATTTCAGACCAGCCGGCAAAAGGACTCACCGGAGCAGTCTGAAAGAGTTACAGTAAGAGTCCTCACTTACTGTAACCTACTTCAGATTCAGCAGACATTTTAGCTGCACTACAATTAGCTCCCTGTACACTTAAGAGCAGACGAGGAACAATTTTCTGCGACAGGTGTAAATATCAGTGAGCACAGCAGGTGTAAACTCGAGCCATACAAACATACTTCACAGTCACTGACTTGACGTTATGGAATGTCCAGTCATTAGGCTCATATCAGCACGCTTCACATCTGCTGATATCAACTATCTCATGATATTCAATTTCACGTGTTCTTGACGTTATCGTCATAATGCACCCAAAGTTGGCCAGAGCTGACACATTACATGACACAGCTGACACATCACATGACACAGCTGACACATCACATGACACAGCTGACACACTACATGACACAGCTGACACACTACATGACACAGCTGACACACTACATGACACAGCTGACACATTACATGACACAGCTGACACATCACATGACACAGCTGACACATCACATGACACAGCTGACACACTACATGACACAGCTGACACACTACATGACACAGCTGACACATTACATGACACAGCTGACACACTACATGACACAGCTGACACACTACATGACACAGCTGACACATTACATGACACAGCTGACACATTACATGACACAGCTGACACACTACATGACACAGCTGACACACTACATGACACAGCTGACACATTACATGACACAGCTGACACACTACATGACACAGCTGACACACTACATGACACAGCTGACACACTACATGACACAGCTGACACACTACATGACACAGCTGACACACTACATGACACAGCTGACACACTACATGACACAGCTGACACACTACATGACACAGCTGACACATTACATGACACAGCTGACACACTACATGACACAGCTGACACATTACATGACACAGCTGACACACTACATGACACAGCTGACACATTACATGACACAGCTGACACACTACATGACACAGCTGACACATCACATGACACAGCTGACACACTACATGACACAGCTGACACACTACATGACACAGCTGACACACTACATGACACAGCTGACACATTACATGACACAGCTGACACACTACATGACACAGCTGACACATTACATGACACAGCTGACACATTACATGACACAGCTGACACATTACATGACACAGCTGACACACTACATGACACAGCTGACACACTACATGACACAGCTGACACACTACATGACACAGCTGACACATTACATGACACAGCTGACACACTACATGACACAGCTGACACATTACATGACACAGCTGACACACTACATGACACAGCTGACACACTACATGACACAGCTGACACATTACATGACACAGCTGACACATTACATGACACAGCTGACACATTACATGACACAGCTGACACATTACATGACACAGCTGACACATTACATGACACAGCTGACACACTACATGACACAGCTGACACACTACATGACACAGCTGACACACTACATGACACAGCTGACACATTACATGACACAGCTGACACATTACATGACACAGCTGACACATTACATGACACAGCTGACACACTACATGACACAGCTGACACATTACATGACACAGCTGACACATTACATGACACAGCTGACACATTACATGACACAGCTGACACATTACATGACACAGCTGACACATTACATGACACAGCTGACACACTACATGACACAGCTGACACATCACATGACACAGCTGACACATTACATGACACAGCTGACACACTACATGACACAGCTGACACACTACATGACACAGCTGACACATTACATGACACAGCTGACACACTACATGACACAGCTGACACATTACATGACACAGCTGACACATTACATGACACAGCTGACACACTACATGACACAGCTGACACACTACATGACACAGCTGACACATTACATGACACAGCTGACACACTACATGACACACCTGACACACTACATGACACAGCTGACACACTACATGACACAGCTGACACACTACATGACACAGCTGACACACTACATGACACAGCTGACACATTACATGCCCGTGTGAGACAATCCAGCCCGCGAGGCTACTGAAGGAATACCTGCTCAAATACGTTAATACATCAACAATTCCATATGAACATACAGCAGGCAGGTGGAATATTATTATGTGATAATAAATAATGTGTCTCATGTGCGTTTTTAACGATGAAATGATTCTTCGGCATTTTTGCAGTGACACGCGTGGTGCGTGAGCGACGACCAGCCGGATAATGCCTCCTGTATATTCACTTCGGAAAAACAATATATTTATGCAAGCATGTATGTAGCTCTTCGGAATGTATTTAGATATACATTATTAAACTGTTTTCCATAGGATTTATGATTAATATGTAGATCAGGATATATATATATATATATATATATATATATATATATATATATATATATATATATATATATATATATAAATATATATATATATATATATATATATATATATATATATTCTTTTTTCAGCGCCTTAGTGTGGCAATCCAGAGAGGAAATGTTCACTGCATCCATGGTTCCTGCCCGCCATCTGAGGAGCTGGAGGAGCTGTTCAACTTGTGACAAGCAGCCTTGTACTCTGCATGTAATCAATATTGTAACTTTTTTGTGTAATGACATTTTCAAATAAAGTTAGATAAATATACACACATACCAAAAGAATAGGGGTGGTAGGAAAAGAAAATATCAAAGTGTTCAGTGAGGATCCACAAGGTCTTCTCTGAGTACTCTTTATTTTCTTCTCCGAGGCTATGGGTCCCTACACTTGCACCAGAGGTGGTACCCCTTCTAGGTTAAAAAAAAAAAAAAAATATATATATATATATATATATATATATATATATATATATATATATATATATATATATATATATCGTACCTAGTAGCCAGAACGCACTTCTCAGCCTACTATGCAAGGCCCGATTTGCTTAATAAGCCAAGTTTTCCTGAATTAATATATTTTTTCACTTTTTTTTCTTTTGAAATGATAAAGCTACCCATTTCATTATGTATGAGGTCAATTTATTTTTATTGCAGTTAAAATTAACGTAGATATATGACCGAACCTAACCAACCCTACCTAACCTAACCTAACCAATCTCTATAGGTTAGGTTAGGTTAGGTTGCCGAAAAAGTTAGGTTAGGTTAGGTAGGTTAGGTAGTCGAAAAACAATTAATTCATGAAAACTTGGCTTATTAGGCAAATCGGGCCGTGCATAGTAGGCTGAGAAGTGAGTTCTGGCTACTAGATACGACATATATATATTTATATATAATATATATATATAAACAAAAGGAAGGGAGTACCACCTCTAGCTGGAAGAAGGGGGACCCATAGCCTCGGAGGAAACCACGCATAACGCATTAGAGGGAATGTTTAGATCCCCTCCAATACAGTTTCTGTGTGCTTTTCTCCTACCACCCCCTTCCTTGAATATTTTTTGTGCTTTATTATGCATTTGATGGTTACAAGATATACATGGGTTGATACAAAAATAATAATGCAAAAAGGTGCTTAAAGGTTATGGATCTCTTGAAGAACACAACAATGGGAAACATTGATGAATGTCACAGACGGGTTCGATCATTGTTGCAAGTCAAACACTTCTTCGAATTCCTCTGAAGTTGGACTAGTGCCCAAGACGCAACAGGCATTTCCCCTCTGAATCGCAACACTGAGGCGCTGGAACAAGAAACTTTTTGCTCTCTGGTCTTTTGTAGCGCTGATCAATTTGTCCCCCAATTCCTTCAGGAACTTCAATGCACATTTTCCCCACGAACCGAGGGTCTCCGAGCCGATCGGAACAAAGCTGTAGCAGTGTGCTAGACCTCTGTATTTAATAATTTTCTGCGATTCCCTGAAAGAAGCAGCACCACCGCTTTCACGTGTGCTGTAGTGGAGGTAGGTACTGGCCAGTGTGGCAGCGCATGTGTAGTCCCATACCACTTGCTTACCATCCTTCCATATATATATATATATATATATATATATATATATATATATATATATACATTCATATATGTACAACACCACATGACACTGCCCGATTTAGACCAGTAGCAGCTCCCCATGCAGGGGACTTCCTATTACAACCCCAATGTGAGCAACCGGCACCCGTCTCACACCGCAGGCCCTCCGAATTGCTGTGGCTCTCCGCCTCGCTGCCCCGATCCACACCGAATACAGGTGTATTTGCATTGAGGTACGACCGGTATAACCTGCTCTGCCAAAGCACAGGAGGATGGCATACAAGACACATCAAGGTAAATGACATGTTAAGAGGAGCCTTACCACAGCCAGTTGTCCTGCAGAGCGAAAACCCCGTTACCTAAAGACTGACAACTCTGACCAGCCTGTTGGTCGCGCAGACGGGATCACAGTGAACCCCTGGGAGAATGGTAGACAGTTGGTGTGGGATTACATCTGCGTTTCAACTTTAGCCAACACCTATGTTGACTTCAGCGTTTCACATCCAGGTGGCGCTGCCCTTCACCGGGAAGCAGCCAAGTCTCGTAAATACAGATATCATCACTAAAATTTTGTCCCCCATTGCTTCAGTGAAAAAAAAAATAGAGAGAAAGCGGCGCTAATAAAATATTCCAAGTTACCTAATTTACATCCACTCTCGCGTCTGTGTATTAAATATATTTTAAAGCAAAAATAATGTTGTCTTTCAGCATCAGATGTTTGCAAACATAGAACATTTTTAATTACAAAACAAATCAGTTTACATCACTCGAGGTCGGCCATCATCAGAGGTCTGGGAAACCAAGACCATAGACAAACATTTCCGTGTTTAAACTTCCATCCTCTTTAATTTCCTTAAATTATTAAAATTATTAAACCATACCGTGGAGCAGTTGACTGCACACACACACACACACACACACACACACACACACACACACACACACACACACACATATCACACCACCTCCCCTCACTCCCCCTCCACCGTCGAGGGGAAATACGTCGCTCGCTCACCGACGTCAACCAGTTCAGTCACCAGTTACAAAAATGTTCCTACTGCTGCCTTAAACGTGCCTGTGATCTGTATTGAGTCAAGGTACTTGCATATTGGCCCTTTAACTGCTTAGGTACACGTTCGAACCTCTCTAACCTGAACATGGATTGAGAACATTAACTCGAATTAGGACATGAACACGACCCTTGAGTTAAGAAATAAACTCCTCCCTTAACTCGTGTTAGTACACACACTCAACCAATGAGCAAAGTTAAGATTCTGTCATTGGTTTTAAGATGAGTGAAGCACGTTAATTTACACTTAATTTGAGTCAGATTAATGGACAGAAGATGTCCACAACATGATTTAATGAACGGACACTGTCCTTAATCCGAGTAAGAACACATCCACGTGATTAATTGTGTATTTGTGGAGAGACTTAACTAATAGTGTGAATTAGAACACAGATGTAATCATTAATCTAAGTAGGATACTGAAGGAAACAATTGCTTGAGTACGTTTAAGATATAAGTCAAGAAAGAATAGAATACGAATTCAAAATATAAAAATGGAATTCAAATTGTAATACTTTATTCGTAAATGTCTGTATGTGAGAAAGAGAGAGAGAGAGAGAGAGAGAGAGAGTCAGAGTCTTCTCTAGCTTCGTCGTCGCCAGCATCAACAGCCAGAACCCGACGTTGGAGACCATCTCCAACGCCGAAGTCACCAGCGACCAACACTGACGGTGACCTTCACCACGGCCATCACAGCGACCCACGCCGCGGACTATGGACTGTAGTGTGCAGGAATCCCTCTACCACCCACCCTAGTGACCAAGGAACGCTTCACGAAGCTCCGGCAGTGCTCTAAGTGCTGCCAGTACTCCCACTACACCAGGGAGTGTACGGAGTGAGAGCAGAGATGCAGCCTCTGTACCCCGGAGCACCACTACATAGACTGCACATCCCACCTACGCTGCCTGCTCTGTAATGCCCCACACACTGCCGTCTCATCTGACTGTCCTCCGACAGGAGGAAATCCAAAAGGATGACGGCTCCTGCTCCCTCCACCACCATACCTCGACCAGCAAACCTACTCCCGTCGGAATTCCCGGTCTTACCCGGGAACGCACATGTGATTCCCTCATCATCGTCCTGCCCCTGGGGACGCCGGCCCAGCCTGCAGCCTCCGCCAAGATCACTCTTTTTACCTGTCCTCCTTCACCTCGCCGACAAAATGGCGGGCATCAACATTACCCACTACATCCACGTCATCAACAGGCTGCTCGTCGCGAATGGACTTCCGACAACTGCTGTAGGTGATGACCTTCTTCAAGGCTTCCATGACTGCCACCGGACTCTCCGCCCCGGGGACCCCTGAGCCGACCCCCAGGGAACCCTTCACCGCCCGGCCACAGCGACTCCGCAGCCTCCAGGACAGCTGACCAGGATGACGAGGCCGACTCCGAAGACTCGACCGATTCCGAAGACGAAACTAAGGAAGCCGACAACGATGACTCGACCGACTCCAATGCTTCAGTCGATGTCACCGGCTCTCCCGCCCCTCATGCGGCGGCCCGGGCACCATCTCACCCCCCCAGATCCTGCACCAGCACCAACCAGACTGACAGGCTCCCATTCTGCCTCCTTCGGGTATATCTGACGTGGCCACGCACTATCCAAGGAGGACAGACAGCATAACTTCATAATCCACAACGACTACTGGGAATACCAGTGCAGGGAAGCAGACATCGGGGAACTGGGATTAGGAAATCAATCCTCTTGTAACACCCAGACATCACCCCGTAGACCGGCTAGCACTGCCGACCTCCCTGATGACGGCAATGGCACTCAACAGTGAGCAATGTGTGTACCCCCATCAATTCACTGGTCTGACCAGCCGTATAGGCTCCGATTGGCGCGTCCACGGACACCATCCCCAGAGCTCTAGTATCAGCCATTGATACTGATAATGGCTGTAAAGAGCTTCCACTCTCAGGCTCATAATAGCCCGTGCTACATGGAAATTTGTTCCAGTAGCTGAATCTAAAACAACAACAACAACGCCTGTCTCCTTTAATAATCCGCATAGGATTATTAAATACGAAAGTACTTAAGGAAGTTCCTGTCTTAATCCTTCCTCCGTGGTATATATATATATATATATATATATATATATATATATATATATATATATATATATATATATATATATGTCGTACCTAATAGCCAGAACGCACTTCTCAGCCTACTATTCAAGGCCCGATTTGCCTAATAAGCCAAGTTTTCATGAATTAATGTTTTTTCGTCTACCTAACCTACCTAACCTAACCTAACCTAGCTTTTTTTGGCTACCTAACCTAACCTTACCTATAAATATAGGTTAGGTTAGGTTAGGTAGGGTTGGTTAGGTTCGGTCATATATCTACGTTAATTTTAACTCCAATAAAAAAAAATTGACCTCATACATAGAGAAAAGGGTTGCTTTATCATTTCATAAGAAAAAATTATAGTAAATATATTAATTCAGGAAAACTTGGCTTATTAGGCAAATCGGGCCTTGAATAGTAGGCTGAGAAGTGAGTTCTGGCTACTAGGTACGACATATATATATATATATATATATATATATATATATGTCGTACCTAATAGCCAGAACGCACTTCTCAGCCTACTATTCAAGGCCCGATTTGCCTAATAAGCCAAGTTTTCATGAATTAATGTTTTTTCGTCTACCTAACCAACCTAACCTAACCTAACCTAGCTTTTTTTGGCTACCTAACCTAACCTTACCTATAAATATAGGTTAGGTTAGGTTAGGTAGGGTTGGTTAGGTTCGGTCATATATCTACGTTACTTTTAACTCCAATAAAAAAAAATTGACCTCATACATAGAGAAAAGGGTTGCTTTATCATGTCATAAGAAAAAAATTATAGTAAATATATTAATTCAGGAAAACTTGGCTTATTAGGCAAATCGGGCCTTGAATAGTAGGCTGAGAAGTGAGTTCTGGCTACTAGGTACGACATATATATATATATATATATATATATATATATATATATATATATATATATATATATATATATATATATATATTAGTATATTTTGGTAGCAGTCTTTCCTGTAGACATATATTATTAAATATGACCGAAAAAATAAGATTAATAATTCTAACACGAATTTTCTCAATCTTTCGTACATTTCTTTTCACTGTTGGAGGTAAATCAAAAATCAATTCTCCAAAATTCAGGGTAAGGCAGGTCCTAGTCAACAACGGCTTCTCCAATGGTTTCGTCGAAGACATCATAAGAAGGAAAGTGAAACGCCATGCAACCTCTGAAGAGACAACTAACACAACACCTATACCCCCATCAGACTATTTTACAGGAACTTCTTTTCCACAGCTCATAAAACGGAGGAAAGGGTCCTGAAAGATATTGTTAATAGAAACGTTATCCCTACAGACAAAAACCAGAGGATACAACTGACGATTTACTATAAAACCAGAAAAACGGCCAGCCTACTCATGAGAAACTCTCCAGACACAAAACAGAACGCTTTAAAAGAGACTAACGTCGTCTATGCCTTCAAATGCCCTCTTGGGGACTGTAAGCTCCAAAAAACCCAGTATATAGGCAAGACAACAACATCTCTTTCTAGGCGTTTAACGATGCATAAGCAACAGGGCTCCATTAAGGAACATATAATCTCTTCCCACAACCAAACCATCGCCAGAGAAATCCTAGTAAACAACACAGAAATCATCGATAGATACAGCGATAGCAGGCGGCTTGACGTTTGCGAGGCACTACACATCAAGAAGTCAACACCAGCAATCAACAGCCAATTAATGCACAACTATATTCTACCCACCTCAAGACTCCGCTCCAATATAGAAGCATCAAGAAATATGGACCAATAGGCTTTCTACAATCACTTCTATTCAATACCCATTGTTTCGTGTTCTGTCTTGTGTTGATACTTTTAATACCCTATTAATGCCACCTCTTGTTCTGTCTTGTGTTGATGAAATTAATACCCTATTAATGCCACCTCACCCCATCCACCTCTCTCAAATGTAGATATAAAATCGGAGATGCGTAAGTTCTATTCAGTTGTGTATTTGTAAACTAAAGTCTTTGAAAATGTAATAAGTTTTACGAAACGCGCTCGTGTCGCGTCAGACTAGAAATAAAAATGAATTTTGGAGAATTGATTTTTGATTTACCTCCAACAGTGAAAAGAAATGTACGAAAGATTGAGAAAATTCGTGTTAGAATTATTAATCTTATTTTTTCGGTCATATTTAATAATATATATATATATATATATATATATATATATATATATAATATATATATATATATATATATATATATATATATATATATATATATATATATATATATATATATATATATATCACATCACCTGGTTTCTGCCGGTTGAAGAGACATTATTTCTAGGTGTGTGTGTGTGCAGTGAAATATGACTCTCACGGGACTGAAATATATAAAAAGTTTGTAGGCAGGCTTGGAGCGACACTCACTAACTCTCCTCTCTCCCCTCTCCCCTCTCTCTCTATCTCTCTCTCTTACAATCGTCCCTGTTTTCCTCTTGCCACCTTCTTTGTTCAACTTTACTTTCTTTTAGCAGAAACTTCCCCTTAACCCCCCCGCCCTTTTTTTTGCCATTTTGAAATTTATTTCTTTTATCCTCATATTTTTGTCCTTATGTTTTCTGTCATGGGTTTTCTAAATATATTCTTGCAACAGTTTAATGTCTTCCTCGTGTATGAGTGTGTACACGTGTGCCACACCTCTGGTCGCCTCTTGTGCTCTGTGACGCCTTAATGCTCTAGGAGCCCACCTCTCTTCACCACTGTCCTTCACCATGTACACACAATCTAGCGACATGCGCTCTACAATGTACATACAATCTAGCGACATGTGGTATACAATGTACATACAATCTAGTGACATGTGCAATACAATGTACACACACTCTAGCGATATGCGCTCTACAATGTATATACAATCTAGCGACATGTGGTATACAATGTACATACAATCTAGTGACATGTGCAATACAATGTACACACACTCTAGCGATATGCGCTCTACAATGTATATACAATCTAGCGACATGTGGTATACAATGTA
Source organism: Procambarus clarkii (assembly GCF_040958095.1). Classification (NCBI taxonomy): domain Eukaryota; kingdom Metazoa; phylum Arthropoda; class Malacostraca; order Decapoda; family Cambaridae; genus Procambarus; species Procambarus clarkii. The sequence continues at coordinate 39,227,781 of NC_091150.1, read as the reverse complement.
CATACAATCTAGTGACATGTGCAATACAATGTACACACAATCTAGCGCTATACGATGTACACACAATCTAGCTATACAATACTGTTGTATTGTACATTGTTTTACTGTACACTGTTTTATTGCACAGTTTTATTGTACACTTTTGTATTGTACACTGTTGTATTGTACAAGGCGATGCCAATCTTCCCTCATCACTCAACAATTACCATGATCCGGGACCACCGTTAGATTTCTTCAAGCCACTAATTTATATCCCTTTAAATATTGTAAAATCAAATATAAGTGAATTTTGTTGACCAGACCACACACTAGAAGGTGAAGGGACGACGACGTTTCCTGTTTTCTAAATATAAGTGAACGTTCGCGGTAACTGGTGCAGACGGCCGCACTCAGTGATCAGGTTCAGCCGGACTCCCCGCGATGCAACTGTTATGGGCGTGTGATAGGTCAGTCCAACACCTGTGTTTATTGGCAGGTATTGACGAGGTGTGGACCGGTATCTCTGCGTCACCCGGGCCACCTGCTACCGGTTATAGTTCTCGATGCTACCGGTTATAGTTCTCGATGCTACCGGTTATAGTTCTCGATGCTATCGGTTATAGTTCTCGATGCTACCGGTTATAGTTCTCGATGCTACGATGCTACAGACACTCAGGAAGAGGTACCACATACTACAGACACTCAGGAAGAGGAACCACATACCACAGACACTCAGGAAGAGGTACCACATACTACAGACGCTCAGGAAGAGGTACCACATACTACAGACGCTCAGGAAGAGGTACCACATACTACGGACGCTCAGGAAGAGGTACCACATACTACAGACGCTCAGAAAGAGGAACCACATACTACAGACGCTCAGGAAGAGGTACCACATACTACAGACGCTCAGGAAGAGGTACCACATACTACGGACGCTCAGGAAGAGGTACCACATACTACAGACGCTCAGGAAGAGGAACCACATACTACAGACACTCAGGAAGAGGAACCACATACCACAGACACTCAGGAAGAGGTACCACATACCACAGACACTCAGGAAGAGGTACCACATACCACAGACACTCAGGAAGAGGTACCACATACCACAGACACTCAGGAAGAGGTACCACATACCACAGACACTCAGGAAGAGGTACCACACTCTAGACGTGACACGCACGGTTCGTAATATAGATCTTAATTAATATCTGAAAATATGTTTCTCTGGCGATGAAATTAATTCTGGGTGAAAAATCTTCATTTATGTAAGTCAAAGCGCGAAGCATTTGCTGGAATTTCAGATTTCGTTGCAGAATGTCACGTTTCAGTGCAAAATTTCAGTTTTCACTGCAAACTTTCAGGCTTTAGTGACAAATTTTAATGCAAAATTTTCAGCTTCAATGCCAAATTTCAGTTTCAGTGGAGAATTTCAGGCTTTGGTACAAAATTTCAGGTTCTAGTGCAAAATTTCAGGTTCTAGTGCAAAATTTCAGTTATAAATACCAAATTTGAGATTTAAGTGCAAAATTTCAGGCATCAGTGCAAAGTTTCAGGTTTCAGTGTTAATAGGTTGCAGTGCCAAATTTCAGATTTCAGTGGATAATTTCAGGCTTCAGTAAATGTCAGGTTTCAGTCAAAATGTCAGTTATCAGTGTTCAATTTGAGATTTCAGTGCAAAATTTCAGGCTTCAGTGTAACATTTAAGGTTTAAGTGCAAAATTTCAGATTTCTGTGCGAATTTCAGACGATTACATTACTTCTTTTTTGTGACGTATCAACATATACCTTTTTATAGACAGGAAGGGAGGTGTGTGAAGACACACCTCCCTCTCCTGTCTCCACACACCACCCTCTCCTGCCTCTACTTTTACGATTCCCGTCTCGTCTATACCTTTCTCGGCATCAAAATATTTGTTCCCACTCCTTGTACATACTTGACACTCAGGGATCATTTCAAACTGCAAGTACGCACGTTGCACCGTTTATAAGAAATCTCAGATTCAAGGAATTCTGGAAGGTAGCCTATCTTCCATTTTTCCAATATGGCGGTCTTAGCATCATCACTTGAGCGGAGTTTTCCGCGCCATGCAACAACGCTGGGAACCCCGGAAGGATATGATTGGCAGCATGTTGAAAGCTGGGACCAATCAACAGGTGACCCGATGTCACGTAACCCCCCCGCGGAGGCCAGGGACATGTTCCATATGTGTGGAAACCATTACTGTTTCCCCGTCAATCTCTGCGGTAGGACGTGTTACAGTTTGCTCTAGTATTTGTGCAGAAATTCCCTGTTGCGCCCCACGTCAAGCCTTTCTCGTGCGCCGAAGACCTCTGGGATGGCGCAAGGAAAACCTTGCGACCTTCTGGGATGTGTATTACGTTGGTTAGTCAAGAATAGCAGGAGTCGAGTTGTAGCTTGAGGACGAATAACGGTCTGGGACCGTTATTGACCTCCAAGAGTGGCTATGCAGGAGCATCCAGTGCGGAGAGTTGTGTAAAACTTCCCCAAAGCCTACTGCTGCTGAACTATTCCACGGCAGCGAGGACACCCCCAACCACAGGAGGTCGCATGGTAGTGGAGCTATCGCAACGTGAGCGACTTGTGACATTATTATTAACCAATACTATGCTACCCACCACAAGTGCTGCCATTATGCACAGACACTGATGTACTTTGTCACCACCACAATACAACAAGTACTGTGCAACTACCACACATATTAAAACAATAGATGAACACTGTACTGTGCCCCCCCCCCGGCTACCAACAGTACCACAGTGCACCAAGTACTGTGCCACCACCACAAACACTGCCACAATACACACAGCACTGTGCCACACCACAAACACTGCCACAATACACACAGCACTGTGCCACACCACAATCACTCCCACTAAACGCTAACATAGTACTGTGTCACCAACACAAACACTGCAACAATACACAAACATTGTACTGTGCCAGCTACGATACACAAACACACAAACAGTAGTGTGCACCACCAAAAACACCCCCCCCCCCCTAATACACAAACACAGTATTGAGCCACAACAACACTCACACAGTACTGTACCACTATCACAAACCGAAATAAACAGTTCACCTACAAATCAAGTGTTCATAACTAAACCCAAATCAGCCAACAAGGCGTGCAATGTCTCGGGGGAATGGCTGGGCTCTGTGGGTCTTGTTCAGTTTGTTAGTCAATAGACTTGGTATCTGTGGGTACCAGACGTTTGTAATTGTCCACCTGTTGGTGTCGTCTGCGCTTGATTGTCCACCTGTTGGTGTCGTCTGTGCTTGATTGTCCACCTGTTGGTGTTGTCTGTGCTTGATTGTCCACCTGTTGGTGTCGTCTGTGCTTGATTGTCCACCTGTTGGTGTTGTCTGTGCTTGATTGTCCACCTGTTGGTGTCGTCTGTGCTTGATTGTCCACCTGTTGGTGTTGTCTGTGCTTGATTGTCCACCTGTTGGTGTCGTCTGTGCTTGATTGTCCACCTGTTGGTGTCGTCTGTGCTTGATTGTCCACCTGTTGGTGTTGTCTGTGCTTGATTGTCCACCTGTTGGTGTTGTCTGTACTTGGTGGCCTCCTGAAGGGGTGTCGTCTGTGCTTGGTGGCCTCCTGAAGGGGTGTCGTCTGTGCTTGGTGGCCTCCTGAAGGGGTGCTTTGCGTTTGGTGGTCCGCATATAGGTGCTCTCTGTGCTTGCTCTTACTTTTGTACGTGTACTTTCATTATAAATACCTTACTGACTGTGGCCAGGGAATTTAAAAATTAATGATATAATCGCTACCAGATGAACCAAGAACATCTTTATACATTTTTCTCGCTAGGAATAATGCTTGATAAAACGCAGATGGTTAGATGAGACATAGACGTTTGTTGTATACTGTTGTATCACGTATACTGAAGCAAGCTATGTATCCTTCCACTCTCCCGTTCATGTTAAAGTATTAAAATACTTTTGTTTACAATATTATTAAGAAGCGTTATCTTTTACAATTCTTGACATGATAGCGAGTAGTGTGCCTCACTCGCTTATGCTCTTACACAATCTCGGTAATTCCTGGCAGTTTCTGACCTATTTGTATCTTCATCAAATCTCTGTTTTGTTTATTTTGCCTTGTGTGATGGTGACGAAGTGTTCCTTACTCTCGCTGTACACAAGGCACAATTTTGCTACTCCCCTACAGTTTAAAGGTGCGGTTCTGACCAAACAATGTGAGAATTCTTCGCCCACGACCTGCACACGCAAGCGGTGTTGGTGGGGTCGCTTCAGAGACTTTCGCTCAGGTCATGGGCTGAATAATTCCGAATAATACGTTTGTTTAGACATCACTCGTCAGTGAGGGAAGGTGGGGCGAGGTGTATGGAGGACTGGACAGTGGGAGCTGGAGGTAGGAAGCCTAGCGAAGCTCGTTGGGAGGAAGCCTAGCGAGGCTCGTTGGGAGGAAGCCTAGCGAGGCTCGTCTGGAGGAAGCTTAGCGAGGCTCGTTGGGAGGAAGCCTAGCGAGGCTCGTCTGGAGGAAGCCTAGCGAGGCTCGTCTGGAGGAAGCCTAGCGAGGCTCGTCGGCAGGAAGCCTAGTAAGGAGCGTCCCTATCTGTCTTTCACTCGTATATGAGAGAATGTTTGTCTGTCTGTCTGTCCAAAGTTGGAGGCCAGACTGTAATTTGGTGCTAATTGGCTACTGATATATGGCTGTTTTTTTATGTATAATGCCTCGTCGATGTCCAGTCTTTTGCTGTCGCTCTATCTGTTGATACAGATTAGTGTTATTTTTGGTGTTGTTTGTTAGGCAAACACCAAAATAATCAACGGATACAGCGGCAACAGAAGACTGGACATCGGCGAGACATTATACATCAAGCAACCCAAGCCATCTATCAATAGCCAAGTAGCACCAAATTAGTCTGCCAACTTCCAGAACACGACGGAACATACAAGATGCAATAGTGAGTGCATTATTAGGATTAGTGAGATTAGTGAGATTAGATTAGTGAGATTAGTGAGGTGCTTCTTCACCTCATCCTCGGGTGCGTATCATGCAGCAAGAAACTTTGTAATCATTCGAACTTTGCCTCTGACAATGTTAACAAGAGTTAATGGAAAGGTTATCTTAACTTCAGGACAAATATAACTGTCACAATGAATTTGGTAGAGTTAATTTTTCAACTTCCTTCTTAAATGAAGAATAACGTAAGGAAAATATTGAAGAATCTTGCTTTATTTTTTTATTTTTATTTTTTTTTTGCAGAAAACGAGTGAATTCTGTTAGCTAAAAAATGTTATTAATTCTATAAGCTGCATGAACTTCTCACATAAAAGACAGCATTTTTGAATAGTAATCCAATGGTATAGACTTAATTATATAAGCAATTATAGGCTTATAACCATAGACCTCTGATAGAATGGAATCACGTGTTCTTATCAAGATAAGAGAGAGAGAGAGAAACCACGAGGCTTCAACAAACGTTTAGCAAGCCTCAACAAAACCTGATGTCATAATCTTCTGTAACATTTCACAAACAAATTCCAAGAAAATCCAAAACCTTGAGAATAAAAAATGTTACCAATAACAGCCTAAGATAATATAATCCCCCCAAAAAAGGTGATAATATAGGTAGGCACACAATTTATTAAAATAACTTAGAATAGAGATTGTAAAATCGTTCTTCTTAAAACCAGCACGGGTAACCGGTGGACTACAATCGACTTGCTCATGAACGAGCCGGCCAGTGAGTAAACAGAGCTGTCCTCGACTCAAGTCCATTACATCCAGCGGTCGACCCCACAGACACATTCATAATTTTTTACATGCTGTTCATTCAAACCTGAAATTTTCTCAAATATCAATTATTATAATATATTAGCATATTGTGCATATATAGGCATAATTTTGGTTAGGTGTTGAGGTTCTGTTGGCGATTATTTGTATTTGTAGTACGTGGGTGAAGCATTTACTGCATTGTTTCTCGACAAAAAAAATCGTCAGAGAAGCACTTGTTCCGGAAGTATTCGAACATCAGCAGTTGTGAGTCGTGTGTAAACCGCTTTTTATTCATAAACAGGGGGTTTAGCGGGTGCATGGAATCACTTTTGGGTCTTTGGAGGACGGACTGGAGTAAACACAGCCACCTGAAGCACGCATACCATGCTTCACCGAACTATAAGAGGCTAAAGTGCCCCATTATTACTTCATAATAACTCACAACAACTGTGCTGTATTACCTAACTAGTGGCACAAGACTGTGATTGATTCAGCCCGTTCTCCTAACAAAGGACTTTTGAGCTGACACAAAAGTGATTCCATGCACCCGCCAAACCCCCTGTTTGTGAATGAAAAACGGTCTACACACGACTTACAACTGATTTCGTTTGAACTCTTCTGGAACAAGTGCTTCACTGACGAATTTTGTTCGAATCACAACGCTGTAAATGCTTCACCCACGTACTATAAATACAAATAATCGCCAACAGAACCTAAACGCCTATTCTAACCTAACATATGCCTATATATGCGCAATAAGCTAATATATTATAATATTAATTTATATTTGATAAAATTCCTGTTTTGAGTGAACAGCATGTAAAAATTTATGAATGCGTCTGTGGGGTCGACCGCTGGATAGAATAGACTTGAGTCGAGGATGGGTTGATTATTGTGCAGAGAAACAATAGTGTGAGACCAGCGTGTGAGGAGGAGAAACTGCCGACATCAAGCCACTGGCTGGCAACATGACGCCTCTTCATCAACACGAATAAAATACAAGTGCTCCTAAACTCATGTAATTGGGCAACCTCTTCTCAAATATGAGAAAATCTACAATATAGCGTGGCGAGAGAGGTTGGTGGGAACAGTGGCGCCCCAGCCGGTGAGAAGTGTGAGCATTGATTGTTGCCGCCGGAGCCAGCTAGTTTATTGTGCACCCTATACTCATCCTGTGAGCGGTAGCGCAAAAATCATTACAGAGGGCACAAAAGGTCTTTGTCAGACCTCATCTTAGATTATTACATAAACAATTTCATCTATCCTTCACACCTTATAGTTACATGTCAGCTAGTTACAGAGAATGTTCTCTTTCAAGAGCTATATATTTACAGTAAGTCATTATACATTAATGGTAGGTCTTATCGCTAATAATAGTTTGACCAATGGAGATATCACAGAGTCATAGGGGAGCTTCTGTTTATTATTAGTCTTCACAATACACTACTTGTTTCTTCATCTCATATGTCGTTTATCTACTGGAAGCGAAATATGGATACAGTGCAAGGATTTCTGGTATTTTATCCATGGTAATAAGATAGGTTGCCATATCATACAGAGTGAGCTTAGATTTATCTCTAAATGGCTCAATTTTACTACAATCCAAGATATAGTGTTAGAGTGTGTGTCCCTGTCTTTGTCCACACACTTTACACTTTACTTCATCTAGATCCCTATACAAGCCGAATTGCCAGAGATACTTGTAGCCAAGTCTTATACGAGTTGTGACAACATCTGTTAGTCTACTGACTTTGTTACTTGCCCCATACACATGTTTAATTTCACACATTTCATTGTGATAAACAATGGACCTGCTAGTTCCAGTTTGCACTGTTCTACTTTCTTCAAATTTATCCAGGAGTTCTCGTCTAATGACACTTTTAAGGGACCTATTTGATAACTCAAGATTCCGTTCAATACTGTCTATATTTACTGCAGCCTTAGCAAGGGCGTCAACTTTGTCATGTTCTTACAAGGCCAATGTGAGATGGAATCCACAACATTTTTATATTTACCCTCTTGCTAAGTATTCTTATATATCTACGTCTAGCTTCCAAGACAAGCACGTTATTACTTGATTGCAAACTGTTTATTGCTCGTAGTGAGGAAAGGGAGTCAGAAATAATTAAGCTGTCTACTTCAGTGTTGTCAATAATTTCGACTGCTACCAGTATTGCTACCAACTCGGCTTGCATTGTGGACGCCCAGTTACTAATTCTTATATTCATTTGAATTGTGCTGCCATCGGGCTGATGAGCAATAACAGCACTTCCTGCCCTCCCTGTAGCTGTATTGAGTGATCCCTCAGTGTATATGGTCTGTGTTATGTTGTTTTCAGCTTGTATATTGTGAATGTGTTCTATGGTGCTTAATTTAGCAGCAAACTGAGCATGAGGGTTGTTTGTGATTAGTTTCTTGGTGGGGTATGCAGGGGTCAGGATGTCAAAAGGTACTATCTGCCAGGGTGGAAGGAAGTGCTGTACTCTTTCATCTGTATATACATCGTGCAGTCCCATCATTTTAATATGAGTGGCTGTTCTTTGAATCCATTTAGATTCACTGGTTCCATTTCGTATGTGTTCTAACAGTTCAACTGACACAATGTTGTTTTTGTTATCACGCAGCAGCTTTCGTCCCATCATAAGATTAATTTCAAATATTCTATCTCGAATGCTAAGTATATTTAATTTTTTCAGCATGTTGAGAACTTTGGTAGTTATAGGACAGCCAAGTATAATTCTGATTGTTTCATTTTGTATTTTTTTCCAGTCTATCAATCCTTTTGCAATTTTGCAGGACTAAAGCTGGTGCATGATAGTCTATCAGAGACCGTATATATGCTAAGTACATCATTTTTGCTATTCTAATATTAACACCGTATTTAGGGCTGTACCCCACTACAGTTCTGAGAGCCTTGAGTCTGTCTCTACATTGTTGATGTAACTTATTGACTGCAGTTGAGGTACAAGGGACAGACACACCAAGGTATTTGAAAGAAGAGACATAGTCTATTGGTATGTTATCTATCTTAAGTTTTCGTGGCCCACTTTTGCGGTTGCCAATTTGTTTAATACCTTAGTTTTAGCATCATTGATCACAAGACCAAGGCTCTCACAAGTTGTATGTATACAATTTAAGATTGTTTGCATTTCGCGGTGGGTTTTAGTATGTACAAAGATGTCATCTGCATAGCTGATAGTGATGTTTGCCGGACTAGTTGGGATTGATTTTAGTAAGGCATTAATTAGAACATTAAACAAGGTAGGACTTAATACTCCTCCTTGTGGGGTGCCTAGTTGCATTAATTTAGTTTCACTCTTGTAGCCTTGGAACAGTGCAGGGGACTTCCGATTGGTAAGATAGCCACATATCCATTGTAATAATTGTCCACCTATATCCATTTTCGCTAATTCATACATAATCACTTCCCTATTAGCAATATCAAAGGCATTTTTTAAATCAAGAAATGTTGTGTACTTGTGCCTTTTATCTCCATGAACAGTGAGACCATTGTGAAACCATTGACATCAGGTGACATCCGCTCTTTAACTCTATACAATAATCTATTAAGCACCATTCTCTCAAAGGTTTTGCACATGCAACTGGTCAGTGAGATGGGACGAAAAGCTTCAGGTTGGCCAGTCTTACTGTACAGGTACAGTAAGACTGGTGGTCCATGATACTGGCAACTGCCCAGTGACATACCTCGCATTAAACAATTCTAATAATGGGTTACCGGGTACACGATGTAGGAGTCTTGGAATATCATAGGTGATACCGTCCTCACCAGGAGCAGTGCTACTGCCCCTGGAGATGCCTGCAGCCAATTTATAATCTGTCTATGGAACATCACATTCATCATGTTGCTTGCTCAACATGAAATTTATGAGAGCATTTCTGTCTGTGGACCTCGCCTGCAATTTCTCCCTCGTGCTAGCTGGTAACATTCCAAAGCTGGAAACCTGAGCCCATTTTGTAATTAACTGATTGGCTTTCTGTAGCGGGTTTGGGTGTGGAACTTGTCTATTATTTTTACCAATAATTTTGTTTATACCTTTCCAGGCTTTGCCCAGGGGAGTAAGTGTGAGCAGTGACGCCCCAGCCAGTGAGAAGTGTGAGTAGTGACGCCCCAGCCGGTGAGAAGTGTGAGCAGTGACGCCCCAGCCGGTGAGAAGTGTGAGCAGTGACGCCCCAGCCGGTGAGAAGTGTGAGCAGTGACGCCCCAGCCGGTGAGAAGTGTGAGCAGTGACGCCCCAGCCGGTGAGAAGTGTGAGCAGTGACGCCCCAGCCGGTGAGAAGTGTGAGCAGTGACGCCCCAGCCGGTGAGAAGTGTGAGCAGTGACGCCCCAGCCGGTGAGAAGTGTGAGCAGTGGTGCCCCAGCCGGTGAGAAGTGTGAGCAGTGGCGCCCCAGCCAGTGAGAAGTGTGAGCAGTGGCGCCCCAGCCAGTGAGAAGTGTGAGCAGTGGTGCCCCAGCCGGTGAGAAGTGTGAGCAGTGACGCCCCAGCCGGCCGGTGAGAAGTGACTAATGATACTTGCCACCTTACACTAACTCATCATATTGAGCAGTGGCTTTGCTGCTTCTGAGAAGTGTGAGCAGTGACACCCTTGCCATTTCACACTAACTCAAGACACACTTGTGTTGTGTGTTGATTACCACGGCTACGGTGACCCCGTCCATGACCGAGCGCTCGGGTGCAGGCACTGTGCGCCCCCACCTCACTGTTCAACAACCATTGCACAGTCACGAATTAAAAACAAATTATCTTTTATATTAACAAAAGTTTTCCCAGCCATAGTATCGTGTATTCACCAGAGTAGCATCACAAAAAGGGCAATCAGAGCTTATTGTGTCACCGGCACACTTTGTTTTCGAATTACAAAACATTCACTGTAAAACAAAAGTATTGTTTTGAACAGCTTATTGTTTGTATCATAGAGAAGTGCAATTGATCAACATGATTGCATCCCTCGTTGTAATGCACACCCTCGCAACCTTGTTCTCCCTCGACTGATAAATTATATGATTAATAACAATGACTGATGAAGGTGTGTTGAGAGCCATGACAACTCTTGTTACGGTATCGACACCATCGTCGGAGTGTAGAATGGCGATTTCAGCGCCATCTATGGATCTGCACCCCAACTCCCTTAATATTGGGCGCTATGTAGACAACTCCATCTGTTGGTGGTGGGGTGGTATCGGTTGAAGGCTCCAGTTTCCTGCCCCAGTCTGAAGAGGAGGTCAATGTGGATGACCTCTGGTGGGTGGTGTATCAAGATCAAGGCCATCTAGGTTGTGGTTACAAGGTATAATATCAAGTCCCCGGTGAACGAGTGTTACCCCATGGTTACCCCAGTGTATTGTCCATCTAGCTAATAACGTTTTTATGTCCACAGAGGTGACATATGGAGGCGATTGACCTGAGGAGGGCAGTTTACCTTGGGCAGTCCACGAACCCTTAACTTGGTCCTGCAAGAAGACTAAGTAGCCGCCGTCGGTCCAAGTAGTGTGTGTTAGCTGCTGGTATATGCAGTGTTGTTGAAGATCGAAGTACCCGGGATTGGCTAATCAGGGTTAAGGAAGGCAGTGATGTGTGTACTTGTGAAGTGCTGTTAGCAAGCTGCTAGAGGCTTCTGCCAGGGTGATCGCTGTGTATGATTGTTTGACACCCCTGTTCGAGTGTTGCTGAAGCCCTCTGCCAGTGAGTATCTGGAGAGCGAAGGAGGGGGGTGTAGACACATTGATATTATGTGGGTGGACTGGTCCATGTAGAAAGTGAACTCGTCAGTGTTTGTCAGTGGACAACATGTACCTGTGATGTGGGTTCACTGGGCTTGATGAACACTGTCATTGTGTGTTGTGCCCTGAGTGAAAGAGGAAGATGTATATAAGTGTAGTAATAATATAGTATTGTGAAGGTGTGAATATATTGGTGAAGGGAATTGTCTTGCTTATCCCCCCCCTTGTTTATGCATTGCACTACTGCTTGATATAGCCAGTTTCTTGAAAGCTTACAACCGACTTTGGGTCGGATATAGAGGTTATAACACCCAGAACGCGGTTACTGGCCCAAAGTGGCCATAACAGCTATCCTAACAAATTGATAGCTGAAATGAACGATTGATGACTTAGACACGGAATACAGTAGGGAGAAAACATCTCCTCAATTGTACATCGTAATGAGAATAAAATATTAGTTCCTCCAGGACAAGGCCTGGCTCTGGGTAATCCTTGTGATATCCGCACCTCGCTCCCTCGCTATCTAATAAGGTCGCCAGAGGTAATAACACTGCCAAGGAGCCTTGCAACACCTATTTCTGCATCCTAAAAATAATTCGATTGGAAATTTAAAGCCCAGTATGTTGACAAGTGACAGACAGGTGATGAGTTGAGGCTGCTGGCTCGCCTATAGTGGGGAGCGCTGACTGGTATAACAACTTGCTAGTGTCCTTATGCGTATAAACGACACCTCTCGAAGATAATACTAACTTTTAATTGAATGGCAGATCCCGAGATTTCACCGTGAGTGTTTGACTAGCATCTCTCGGTCTATAACCACTGACCCCAGGAGTGATATATTCCTCAATGTTGGTGTTAATATGGACCGGTGTGTTGCTGCCTCCACCTGAATGTTTGTTTCCTCCCCTTGTATTTACTACCAGTAAGCACAAGAGTGTAGCCACCGCCAGTGTGTAGTGTGTTCAGGGAGGGGCAGCACCTCTGGTGAGGAGTCTTCCTGCTCCCTTGGGTGTAGTTCGACCACCTTTGGTCCTCACTTGACACTCGGCTCTCACCTGTGGCTCCAAGCAGCTAGAGCGTGCATCGTGGACATACCAGAGGCAAGGGCTTCGACTGGCCGGCTAAACGAGGTGAGGGTAGCTGATTGGTCTTAAACCCTGTATGCGGTCATAGCCCCCCCCCCCCCACCGCTATGCACGTGAAGACTGGATATTGTGGACTGTGTGGAGGAACCACCAGTTGGTCAATGGACAGAAAGATGATTCCTTGTAATGCTTTGTGGAGCGCAAAGAGAACACTCAGGTCAACCATTCCATCCAGTTTAAAGATCAGCCGTCTCGACTATGTCTTGCCACTGGACCAAATAGAGCTTAAATGAGAGAGTAAGGCTAACGTTATGAGACTTTTCCCCCACTTTAATAAAATTCTTGCGCAACTCACTTATGTCCTGTCATCGCCCACTCATACCTTCACCTTAAATTCTGCTGAAACGGCAGGTATGGATACTCTAATGGTCACTGTGACAATCCTGCACTCGGGCATCTCAGGCCTGCTCGATGGGGTTCTAGGAGTTCTTCTACTCCCCAAGCCCGGCCCGAGGCCAGGCTTGACTTGTGAGAGTTTGGTCCACCAGGCTGTTGCTTGGAGCGGCCCGCAGGCCCACATACCCACCACAGCCCGGTTGGTCCGGAACTTCTTTTAGAAAACAGTCTAGTTTTCTCTTGAAGATGTCCACGGTTGTTCCGGCATTATTTCTTTTGGGTTGCCATAGAGTTGTCTTCCATGGACCAGGTTTCCGGCAGCTACCTGAGCAGACCTTTATAGAATAGCGCTGATTATCGCTGTAGTCTGAGGACGGAGATAGAAAAGGTGCATAAAAAAGCCTCCTTCACATCATACCGCGGCTGGAGGGAACTCAACTTATGCGGTCGAAATACAAACAGTACGAAGAATGGTCTTTTTATTCTCTTGGAGCATGCAGAAGCTGGTAGTCCGGAGAGGACGTCTGCCCTAATTGCCAGGGAAGGTTGTCCATTATCAGATGGAAATAGAATTGTAAATCCCAGCTACAACCACTTTTTATCCTTCCAATATTAGCATCCTATTCAATACATATATCGCTTCAGAACTTTTATCTTTTTCGAATTGCAGATTCACTTCTCGTCCTTTCTTGTGCTTTCTGTATTTTCTTGTTATCCTTGCTCTCTGGTATTGTCTGGGAAATATTGCAAAAGTCATCATATCAGTTATCTGGGTTTTCTCCATTGTTATTACATCTAGGTTTATTTTATGAGTCCTTCATCTCAGTTTATTTACTGTGTTTAACATTCATAAGAACAATATAATAAAAGAAACGGCAGAAGGATTATTGGCCAATACGAAACCAATACTTTTTCATATCCACTCGACTTCTCTCGTGCACGGTGCTAAAGCTTAGAGGAATCACTCCAGTATACAATTTGCTTTTATCTAATCATTTATACATTGAATTTTTGCCTTAAAATCCAAATTAATCATGACTCCTAGATCTTTCTCGCACTCAAACTTAGTAATATCATCATTGCTCAGCTGATGTCTGGTAACCATTATTATTACCTAAGCTCAGAAGCAGACATTCTTCGGTACTAAATTGCCTCTACGAATCTTTCGTCCATTTTAAGACTCCAGATCGTCTTGTAGGGATTAGGCGTCTTCTGTATGTCAGCTCTTCACTGTTACTTTGTTCTCTACATGGACAGGTCCCAGCCTGTGGGTGGAGCACTGGGCTGGTGGTGCAGTTGTGTAAGTTATGGAATGTGTGGATGTGGGAGAGAGGGAGTGGAGAGCGGTGAGGTAGGGGTGGTAAGTGATAATGGGGAAGGAGGGGGGGGATTGTTGTTAGGAATAGGACGCTGGAGATGTGTTGTGGGACAGGAATTGGTGAGCTAGAGAGAGAGAATAGTTAAGGAGGTATGTGTGGGGGGGGAATGATAGATTGTTGTTGGTTATTGGTTGTTTGGGAGGTGCTTAGAATTGGCGGGGGGCGGGGGGGATAAAGTTTTGCATCCTTGGTTAATTACTCTGTCAACACAGGTTTATGATTTTAAACTGTTCCTTCCAGCGGCTCTATTTGTATTCTATCAGACTCATGTCTCCTCGTTGTGTCATTTCTTTGGACATGTCGTGATTGAGGCTGCCATGAAGTGATGTTGGTTCCTTCCTCTTGTTGCCCTCTTCTCTCCTTCTCACAAACTCTAACTTCTTTCTGTCCCTCCCACCTTGCTACTTTTCTGCATTGTTATATCTTCCTCTTTATTTCTATGTCATATTCAATGTCATATTTCTATGTCATATTCATATTCTGTGTTCCTCGGGTTACCTTTGCATATCCTCAGAATTCTTTGTTCCACATTTACAAAAACACCAATTTTAGTTGTCTAATTTTAGGGTGCTCCTTTGCTGTTGCATCTGAACCTAGTCTTTACAGCTTTGCTGTCTGTTTTAACCCTGCATCGGCATACAGTCCAAGAATGTGTGTGGCTGATTTCCTATATTTATGCAAGCATTCATCATATATTTCCTCAGTCGTCTCTGGAAGGTTTTCATTAATTAAGATACTCTGTTTTTGGATGACCATCCTTCTGTTTCGTGATTTGGGAGGTCGCAATTTAAATATCGGCATGCATAAGTTCATTTACAATCTGAGTGATTGTAAATAATCTCGTTAATTTACAATCTGAGTTTTGTTTTAACTACTTGGCATGGTTTGCATATTTATCCCTTTACAGGTTCCCACTAACCTTTCTCACTAACTAGTGTCAAGTGCGCCTTCCAATAGGTAGGTACCTTTATAGTCGAATTTTTCCTTTCAGGTTTCATCCGTTTCTTCTTTAACTTTCAGCCATCACTCTTGGTACCGTGCATCTTATTTGTGCAACTCTCTGAGTTCCTGTACTATCTCTTACATTTATTTTATCCTTCAGTTTCTCTCCTTTCTCCTCAATGTGATTCATGGAAAGTTCTATCACATCTTCCACCTCTCTCTCTCCTCAGTATGATCCTATGATCCTATCTTGTCTATATACATGTCCCCTCATTCACAGCGGCCCACTCCTCTTAGACATGGGCATATATTCCACAACACTTGCATCTACAATCATTTCTGACTTGAGAACCTCTGCCATGCTTTTCCTCTCCGCTGTGTGTCTCCTCAACTCTTTAATGCTGTTCACGGTCTTGCACAATTAAGAACGAGAGATACTGAAGTGTCTAGCAAGACCTGACAATCAGTGAACAAATCCACAAAGGCCATGACGAGGATTCGAACCTGCGTCCGGGAGCATCCCAGACACTGCCTTAATCGACTGAGCTACGACAGGGTAACAGATGCATCACGTTAGTGTGATCTCTGTGTGTAGTGACCTGACAATCAGTGCTGTGTCATTTGCTAGTCTTAGGTTCTCTCCACCGTCCCTGGCACCACCTAGGGAGTGCGTTGCTTTATCAAAGATCATTCTGTCGCAGCACTCTGGTCCGCCATCAACAACCACGCCGAAATTACATGTTGTTGCGACCACTATTCAGAGTGTATTTGCTATTTGTTTGTGCTGGATCGAGCTGTTAGCTCGTGAACCCGGGTTTCTAACCGTCGGTAGTCTAATATACTGACACCCGACCTATTTTCGGCTATCATATCTACTACATATGTTTCTCTCTTTTTCGCTCTCGCACGCATGCATACACGCACATACACACACACTGATAAAATTGATAACGCTGGACTGTTATCTGGACTAACACACACACACTGGAATTGATAAAATCGACAGGGAAGGTTTCCTGAGACCTGGAACATCAAGAACAAGAGGTCATAGATTTAAACTAATTAAACACAGATGCCGAAGGAATATAAGAAAACTTACTTTCGCAAATAGAGTGGTAGACGGTATAACAAGTTAAGTGAGGTGGTGGAGGCCAAAACCGTCAGTAGTTTCAAAGTGTTATATGACAAGAGTGCTGGGAAGACGGGACACCACGAGCGTAGCTCTCATCCTGTAACTACACTTGGGTAATTACACACACACACCACACACACATCTTCAGGGTGGAGGCCGTAGCAGCTGTCTGACTCACGTGTACCTATTTACTGCTAGGTGAAAAAATTCTCCCCATTTATTTTTGCCTCGGCCGAGAATCGAACCCGGGCTCTTAGGATTGAAACTCCGAAGTGATTGTCCTCTCTACCTCAATGCTTTGTGTGTGTTTACCATTTGTGTATTTGTTTGTTCCTGCAGGACCGAGCTGTTAGCTCTTGGACGCCGCCTTTCTAACCGTCTGTTGATTGATGTATACTGGCTCCCCATTTCCATACTGACTTCCATACTCCCCATACTGACCCATTTCCCTCTGTCATATCTGCTACAAATGTTTCTATCTAACACCCCTCCCTCCGCCCCATTCCCCCACACATCACACACACATACAAACACACACATCCCCCCCACACACACATCCCACACACACACATCCCCAAGAAGCAGCCTGTAGCAGCTGCCTAACTCCTGGCCGGGTACCTATTTACTGCTAGGTGAACAGGGGCACGAGGCGAAAATAATGGCTGCCCATTTGCTTCTGCCATGTGCTTGCGGGTGTTGAACTTCGGCTCTTTGGTCCCGCCCCTCAACCATCAATCATCTGGTGTACAGGTTCCCGTGTTTATTAGCCTCTTATCATATTTACATTTGAAACCGTGTATGGCCTCCACCTCATCACTGCCTGATGGATTACATTTAACTACTCTGACACTAAAAAAAAAAAATCTTCCTAATGTCTCTGTGGCTCATTTGGGTTCTCAGTTTCCACCTGTGTCCCTCTTGTTCGTGTACCACTCGTGTTAAATAGTCTGTCCTTATCTACCCCCTGTCAATTCCCCTCTGAGAATCTTGTATAAGGTAATCATGTCTCCACTAACTCTGCTATCCTCCCGCGACGTGAGGTGTGTGCGAGTGTGTGTGTGTTTTAGTGTGTATGTCAGGGTGTTAGTGTGTAGTGTGACAATGACAATCGGTACAATCTTTACCCTGTACCACACCGTGCGTGCGTGCGTGCGTGCACACAAACTGCACGCGATACATGCCACACAATTCACAAACGACCGTAACTAAATATTGAACTTAAAACCAAGAAAAACAAAATAAAATACATGAAATTTGTATCTCTTATTTGGCGTTGGGGGCTCCAGAGGGGGTGTAGGTGCCACGTTGGGGCTCCAGAGTGGGTGTAGGTGCCACGTTGGGGCTCCAGAGGGGGTGTAGGTGCCACGTTGGGGCTCCAGAGGGGGTGTAGGTGCCACGTTGGGGCTCCAGAGGGGGTGTAGGTGCCACGTTGGGGCTCCATAGGGGGTGTAGGTGCCACGTTGGGGCTCCAGAGGGGGTGTAGGTGCCACGTTGGGGCTCCATAGGGGGTGTAGGTGCCACGTTGGGGATCCAGAGGGGGTGTAGGTGACACTTTAGGGCTCCAGAGTGGGTGTAGGTGACCCGTTGGGGCTCCAGAGGGGGTGTGGGTGCCACGTTGGGGCTCCAGAGGGGGTGTAGGTGCCACGTTGGGGCTCCAGAGGGGGTGTAGGTGACACGTTGGGGCTCCAGAGGGGGTGTAGGTAACACGTTGGGGCTCCAGATGGGGTGTAGGTGCCACGTTGGGGCTCCAGAGGGGGTGTAGGTGACACGTTGGGGCTCCAGAGGGGGTGTGGGTGCCACGTTGGGGCTCCAGAGGGGGTGTGGGTGACACGTTGGGGCTCCAGAGGGGGTGTGGGTGACATGTTGGGGCTCCAGAGTGGGTGTGGATGACACGTTTGGGCTCCAGAGTGGGTGTGGATGACACGTTGGGGCTCCAGAGGGGATGTGGGTGCCACGTTGGGGCTCCAGAGGGGGTGTAGGTGCCACGTTGGGGCTCCAGAGGGGGTGTAGGTGCCACGTTGGGGCTCCAGAGGGGGTGTAGGTGACACGTTGAGGCTCCAGAGGGGGTGTAGGTGACACTTTAGGGTTCCAGAGTGGGTGTAGGTGACCCGTTGGGGCTCCAGAGGGGGTGTGGGTGCCACGTTGGGGCTCCAGAGGGGGTGTGGGTGACATGTTGGGGCTCCAGAGTGGGTGTGGATGACACGTTGGGGCTCCAGAGGGGATGTGGGTGACACGTTGGGGCTCCAGAGGGGGTGTGGGTGCCACGTTGGGGCTCTAGAGGGGGGTGTAGACGACCCGTTGGGGCTCTAGAGGGGGTGTGGGTGACACGTTGGGGCTCCAGAGGGGGTGTGGGTGCCACGTTGGGGCTCTAGAGGGGGGTGTAGACGACCCGTTGGGGCTCTAGAGGGGGTGTGGGTGACACGTTGGGGCTCCAGAGGGGGTGTGGGTGCCACGTTGGGGCTCTAGAGGGGGGTGTAGACGACCCGTTGGGGCTCTAGAGGGGGTGTGGGTGACACGTTGGGGCTCCAGAGGGGGTGTGGGTGACACGTTGGGGCTCCAGAGGGGGTGTGGGTGCCACGTTGGGGCTCTAGAGGGGGGTGTAGACGACCCGTTGGGGCTCTAGAGGGGGTGTGGGTGACACGTTGGGGCTCTAGAGGGGGGTGTAGACGACCCGTTGGGGCTCCAGAGGGGGTGTGGGTGACACGTTGGGGCTCCAGAGGGGGTGTGGGCGACACGTTGGGGCTCCAGAGGGGGTGTGGGCGACACGTTGGGGCTCCAGAGGGGGTGTGGGCGACACGTTGGGGCTCCAGAGGGGGTGTGGGCGACACGTTGGGGCTCCAGAGGGGGTGTGGGCGACACGTTGGGGCTCCAGAGGGGGTGTGGGTGACACACCCCGCACAATTAAATATTTTGGTTAAAAGTATTACAATAATGTAAGTGCAATAATACTAATAAAATAAAATGGTTCTGCCAAAAGTTTCAAAATAATATTAAAGCTGTGTGAGGATCATCTGTTTTATGCTATTATGACCAAATTATGAATAGCAGAAAATCTATGTAAATTTTTTCGAGACCAGCGAGTAATGGGGTATTACTGTAAGAAAAAAACATTTTTTGAAACTAATGTCTTCAAAATATTTAGCCCGGTGTTGGTGGCCGGCAGTGCCAAAAATCGTCGCAGGGGTCAGAATGTGACCTGGCAAGCTGTTTCCTGTTAAACTTTTGTGTCCCCGATCAGCCTATGTTTGCCCCGTACCCCAGACCATTACGCTGCTAAGTTGGGCGAGGCTAGCCCCAAGCTGTAACGTATCGGAAAATGAAGAAGAAAAGAAAGGATGAGGGAGGTAGAGAGTTTGAAGGGAGTAGTGAGCAAGAGTAGTCAGGAGAAAGGGAAAGTTTGGAATGAGAGGGAGAAAATGAGATTAATGTTGTTGTTATAGTTCATCTACTCGGAACAACTTCCAAGTAGCACGGGCTATGGTGAGCCCGTAACTTATCTGGCACAGGAGTGGGGCAAATAGCACGGGCTATAGTGAACCCGTAGTGGACTTACCTGTCACGAATGCGATCAAGGAAAGTAGAACAGTAGAAAGTAAGATTACTAGAATAGTAGAGAGATAAAAGGTTGCTGCCACCATCCATTCAAGTTATTTATTTATAAGACAAGGAATGGAACTTGTCTTCACAACAGTATGATCTGATGTTAAGACTTGTAAGAATGTGCAATTCATATTACCAAGACTCTTTAAGTCATAATCTTAAGCCAGTAAGCTTCAGAGTGCTCTACACTCTAGCTTTCCAAATCCAAGATCTAAGGATCACAATTAAAGGCAATTTAAAACTAAGTTCATAAACTATATATTTGCCATTGTATATTCACGCATATGGGTATCATAATTCAACCTTATTGCCTGATATTTGAATGTTAAGATTAAAAGACAAATTTGAGTCACCACACAAGAAATTGAGAGCACCTACGACTGACTAACCCTGAAAATCACACAACCCATAAGTTGGTAAACACGATATATGACAACCTTACAAATTCCCTCACCAAGTTCTCTGAGACTAAGTTGTGTAGAGAGGAGGGCGGTACAGCTGAGTGACCCCATCCGGCCTGGCACAGTCTGGCTGCTGGCCTCTCTCGAGTAGCGGTCTGGCTATCACTGTCCTCAGTGTCTCAAATGTACAGTTCCACGGGCATATATGGAGGAACTGGGAGCTAAACTTTACCTACAGGAAATACCCTCTGGCTAGATTAATCCACTTAAGAATGGGCCATGACGGACCGAAACGTCGTCGTCCCATCACGTTTTAGTGTGTGGTCTGGTCAACATACTTCAGCCACGTTATTGTGACTCCTCGCCTGCACCCTCTGGCTATCTACCTATCCCACCTAGACAGCGGCTTGTTTGATAGGAAGACACAGTCAACCGGCTACAATTATCAGCTAAGCAGAAAGCTAGGTCACTTCACGTGACCTGACCCGATGGCAAAATGTTACAATTAACACTTGAAAGGCTTGACTCTAGAATAATTAACGGGTCGACAACCTGGCGTTATCGATATCCTGTGTGACTGAACTCTCGTTTTATGGTCAATATTCTTAAACAAAATACATTTATGGTGTTACATGGCATCTGGCCTCTAACCTGGCATAAACAAACATTCTCTCTTACAGACATAGATTGCTCTACCTCATAAATTCTTGATGGTCCTAATAAAGTTCTTGAAACTTTTTGAGAACTTAAGTTTTAGAATAAGCCTAATTAAACTTTATTATAAGTGATGAGACAATGATGTTCTCTCTGTATTTATGATATTTTATTCATTGAGCTATAACAATATATATAATGTTGATATCGATATATATCGAATGTTAATATCAATGTGCGCGTATCGCTATCTTCCATGCTCCTCATGTTATGTGATAATTGGACTTGTTTGCTGGGTTGGCCAAGTAGCGTCCCGCAGATGACGGATCTTTATCCTAAATGTATTGACTTTTAAACTAGACATGTTTATGGTCTCAGGTGGACTTGCCTTCATGTTTTGGCAGTACAGTTGGCATCGTTCTCGAATCAAAAATCGGGGATCCCGGATTCGATTCGCGGGCACGACTAAAATGGCTGGGAACGTTTTCATTTTTGCAATGTCTCCGTTCACATAGCAGTAGGAATATTTATAATATCACCAGTCTCCGTGGTGTAGTGGTAATACACTCGCCTGGCGTCCCGCGAGCGCTTTGTCATGGCTTCGTATCCTGGCCGGGGAGGATTTACTGGGCGCAAATCCTTAACTGTAGCCTCTGTTTAACGCAACAGTAAAATGTGTACTTGGTTGTAACAACGATTCTTCGCGGCAGGGATCGTATCCCAGGGACCTGCCCGAAACGCTACGCGTACTAGTGGCTGTACAAGAATGTAACAACTCTTGTATATATCTCAAAAAAATATAAAAAATCAGTAGATTTTAACGGAGTTAACCTCCTGCCCACCTACTACACTGTTCTCTCCCCTCTCTGTAACTTCCCGTGGCCACTACCTTAACAAACACAACCGCAAATAAATCCTAAGACATGTACCGTAGTTGGGATTAACTGACTCGGGCCGTCTAGTCCAGACCTTCAAGAACTACCGACCATAGTCAAGACAAATATTGACAAAAAGCATCTGGGTTATATCTCTCCACAGTGGCTCCCTGTCAACCCTCAAGATGACGCTGTCAGAGACACGACCGTCAGGACAACTGTCATGGAAGCTGGACCTACAGTCATTTAACAGTCACTGTGTCTCAAGTTGTATTACTTGGTTTGCCACAACGGTCAAAATTCAGTGTGCTAACCTCGCCGCCCTCCTCACCTAACATACCAAACGGTGACATACGTAGATTTTATGCGAGCCGTTAATTTCAAAATAGGCTCCATTTTACATGCTACTCTCTCTGGTTATTGACACTGTTATGGGGGGGGGATACTGACACTGTGGACGGGGATACTGACACTGTGGACGGGGATACTGACACTGTGGACGGGGATACTGACACTGTGGACGGGGTTACTGACACTGTGGACGGGGATACTGACACTGTGGACGGGGATACTGACACTGTGGACGGGGATACTGACACTGTGGACGAGGATACTGACACTGTGGACGGGGATACTGACACTGTGGACGGGGATACTGACACTGTGGACGGGGATACTGACACTGTGGACGGGGATACTGACACTGTGGACGGGGATACTGACACTGTGGACGGGGATACTGACACTGTGGACGGGGATACTGACACTGTGGACGAGGATACTGACACTGTGGACGGGGATACTGACACTGTGGACGGGGATACTAACACTGTGGACGGGGATACTGACACTGTGGACGGGGATACTGACACTGTGGACGGGGATACTGACACTGTGGACGGGGATACTGATACTGTGGACGAGGATACTGACACTGTGGACGGGGATACTGACACTGTGGACGGGGATACTAACACTGTGGACGGGGATACTGACACTGTGGACGGGGATACTGACACTGTGGACGGGGATACTGACACTGTGGACGGGGATACTGACACTGTGGACGGGGATACTGACACTGTGGACGGGGATACTGACACTGTGGACGGGGATACTGACACTGTGGACGGGGATACTGACACTGTGGACGGGGATACTGATACTGTGGACGAGGATACTGACACTGTGGACGGGGATACTGACACTGTGGACGGGGATACTGACACTGTGGACGGGGATACTGACACTGTAGACGGGGATACTGACACTGTGGACGGGGATACTGATACTGTGGACGAGGATACTGACACTGTGGACGGGGATACTGACACTGTGGACGGGGATACTAACACTGTGGACGGGGATACTGACACTGTGGACGGGGATACTGACACTGTGGACGGGGATACTGACACTGTGGACGGGGATACTGACACTGTGGACGGGGATACTGACACTGTGGACGGGGATACTGACACTGTGGACGGGGATACTGACACTGTGGACGGGGATACTGACACTGTGGACGGGGATACTGATACTGTGGACGAGGATACTGACACTGTGGACGGGGATACTGACACTGTGGACGGGGATACTGACACTGTGGACGGGGATACTGACACTGTAGACGGGGATACTGACACTGTGGACGGGGATACTGACACTGTGGACGGGGATACTGACACTGTGGACGGGGATACTGACACAAGAAGTTACTGGTCCTGGACTTGGATACTGACAGTACAAAATGGTCACTGACATATCGATATACCAAACACGTCGTGTTTTTAGCGTATAACTATAAAAGACATCATAGTTACGGTCGTTCTTGTCGTTTTCGTACAAATAATCCAACTCAAGTTTTAGATTTTATGTGTTAACGAATTTTCTCAAATTATACTTCTAATATGAAGCTATCTTTCGTGTTCGTAAATGACGATAACCAGATAACCACACGTCAAGCCTGCATACCTAGGTCGGGCTTGGGGAGCAGAGGGACTTACAGGTTACAGGTGGACTTACAGGAGCGCCATACTCCAGGTATGGCGCTCAGTGACACGTAACTATTGAGTTGGTGCACCTGAGTGTTTCAGCCGAGTGAGATGGGTTACCCGTTTGTCGCCTTTAATATGTGTGTGTGTGGGGGGAGGGGCAGAGGTCGTGAACTATTTGAGAGCAGCACAGTTCCTTGTGCTGCTCGCCATTGAAGCCGAATACCGTCAGTGAACCACGTATTCGCAGCCCATTTCAAGACTATACTGTAAAATCACACCAGGTTTATGTGCTTGATTTTTACTAGTTGGTGGATGACTGTTGATTATTTAAGGTGTGATACATGAAGGGGCATTGTATGTTCAGTGTACGTGGGTGACAGCCACTCAGTCATGTGAGAGGAAGAGGAGCCCTCTGAGTATCGTCTAGAAATATAAAATACAGACAAATTACACACTCACCGATACAGGTTGTGAGGAAGGTTGTTTTGGACGGCTTGAAGGCGTTGGAGCACCGTCCCTTCCCACGAGTTCCGTGGGGGACAGTGCCCATGGCGTAGGGCTGGGTACTGCGCATAGTGTGGGTCTGAGGAGTGCCAGTTGTGTGGGTTTGGGTCGTGCCCATGTAACAGGGTAACGTAGTGCCTCTGACGCGAACGCAGTACTCTTGACACTCCACGCTAATTCCCTGAGGTGTGTGGGGCCGGCCACGAGACGCAGGTGGTGCAGTACAGGTCCCCTTCAGGTCTATCATGACCAGGGGTATCACGCTAGAGTACTGGTAAACAACGGGCCTTGCGACGCTACTACAGTTTCGCTCCTGGTCTGTGTTTAACCCTCGGGACGAGACGGGTGCTCAAAACTGGGTAACTCAGGAAAGCAAGAACTGAAGAGAGCGCTTCGGCAGCCAGGGATTGACAGGGACTTAAGACAACACTGGTAATGTAACATTTACAACATCAACTGAAAGCAGCACATCGATCACATGGGACCGGCCACACCACATGCCTTGAGTGGCTAAACCGCAATGATTGCTTTAACTAGAGAATGCTAGAAGACTAGTGGTTAAGTAGGGGGGGGGGCCGTAGTAGGGTGGCTGGTCACACATGGTTCCCGGGGGTGGGTCGGCTAACACAGGCACACACGAGGCGAACTTCAACAAGTTGTTCTTTCCCGAGGGCGTTAAACGCGTGCAGGCGCTGCTCAGGGGGTAGGGACGCCTACACGTCCTGTGTCACAGACTAGGGGACATGGGCGCCCGTCGCCGCCGTGGGCGTGGACGTGTGGAGAGGGCGTGATATGAACGGTGATGGTGACAGAGACGGCGGCAAATAGTCCACTCGGAGTGAAGGCGCGCCGCTCACTGGCTGACCTACCGCCAACACTGTGGACACCCCGCCTCGCTCCACCTCCACACCGCCTCCACATGTTTCGCGCCCCTCACCCCATACCCACCTCTCTTCCACCCGTACCCACTTGGTCTGTTATAGCCTCACCATACCCACCTGGTATCTTCAACCTTCTCCACGCTCACGTAGTCTCTGCCACCTGTACCATACCCAGGCAGTCTCCTGCACCAACACAATACCCACTTTCACAATTCCTTCCTTCAGGAGGACTCAGCTGCCCCTCCGTACTGCACCATCTTCTCCCTGCTTCATCGACACACTTCTCTCCTGCAAAACATTCAACTTAAATACCTCCCGCCTATTAAACAGGCCCTCCAAATACACGTAACCCCCCCGCCCCCACCCCTTCCTAACACTAACTACCCGCACCTCTCATTTGAAAGTCCTTCCTCAAAGACCACACACCAGGACCAATGACCAAGGAATAAGGAAGTTAAACCCTCAATATACAGGTGGAGATGGCGTGATGGTCATGGCAGAGGACCTGCAGGAGACTAAGGGTTGGTGGGGCCGGACGTACTTCACAAAGCCTTATTGTAATACATGACATACTGTGATAATCACTTGGAGCAATGAGGTGACTGGAGCCAGTGATCAGGGTGGTCCCAGCTGGTATGAAAGTGTAGTAATGTGTTGTGTGAGGTGCTGACCGTGGTGAGCTGAACTGTGGACGAAGCAAGTGTTCGTATCTCGGCTCTTCACTCAGTAGATGCAACAAATTAACTTCATAAGACACCCCAACCCACAAATTTGGAAATAAAGAATTGTCGACGTTTCAGCCCAAGACAGACCGTCGTACATCACTGCGATGTCTGAATGCTAGAAACATCTATAAACCATGATTAGTTCTGATCTTACGGCCAAAAATCAATGCATAAATGTGCATAATAAAGCAAATTAGATACTGGGAAATATTTCTCTAAGCGATAAGAACAAGACATCTAATGTTAACCTTTACCGTTATCCTGCCCGTGTTAGGACCCATGTAGAGGATGCACTTCAGTGTTGGAGAGAATCCCAGTTAATCCCAGGAACTGGAAACCTCCCTTATGAAGAGAAATTAAAAAGGCTTAACTTACATTCCCCTAGACAGGCGAAGAGTGAGGGCCTGACACGTCTGGATGTAATGGTGTAACACAACTTACATAAATAAGGTCTTAGACATATCAACACAAATAGAACACCAAACTGAATATATATTGGATAAGTTTGGATTCATGAAAGACCTGGGGAAATACTGGTTTGGAAACAGTCATTGATTTATGGAACAAACTCCTGGGTAACATATAGACGTATGGCAAATGGGTTGTTTCAAGCGCAGGTTAGACATATATATGAATGAGCGTGAGTGGATATAAATAAGAGCTGCCTCGTATGAGCCAATATGCCTTCTGCAGTTTCCATAATTCCAACATTGTAGCGTCATTAGATAACATGTCTTGAGGGTTTTCAGGTAAACTATTGTGATAAGGACAATTGAACTAAAATGATAAGCAAAAACGATAAGCACGAAAAAGAAAAACAAAACAATAAAAGAATAAAACTTGAGATGTCTGGAATCACATGATACAGTTATGGATTAGTTGGTAAGATGTAGCTGTGGGTGCAGCTGTGGCTCGCTGCTGCTGCAACATGCATCACAGAATAGTGATATGATATCATCACCACACTCCCTCTCTTGTACTCTATTCTTTCTCTCTTGTCCTCCTCTGCATCCCCCCTAGTCACTCCCGGCCCAAGCATGCTATACTCTGCCAAGCCACTCCTCAGTATTCCACACTCCCCCAAGCCACTCCCCAGCACGTCACACTCCCCCAAGCCACTCCCCAGCACGTCACTCGCCACCAAGCCACTCCCCAGCACGTCACACACCACCAAGCCATTCCCTAGCACGTCACACTCCCCCAAGCCACTCCCCAAAGTGCCAAGACACCCCCCCAAGCCATTCTTCTTGTGCTGGCGTCTTGAGTCCAGTAGGAGTGATAATCTGATTTCGTGGTGTGTCATAAGAAAGCCCAGCACGGAGCAATTTCTTGAGGGCAACACAGAGTGAAGGGCTTGGTTGGTGTGCCGGGCGGGCCTAGTGGGCGAGGGATGTGTCTGCCAGCACGGGCCCAAGCTGAGAGGCAGTAAGTAAGTTAGTAATTATCAAAAGAAGACACCAAACCGGGAAGGCTGTGTAGCACCAAGCTGAGAGGGAGATGACTCTGCTAATATTGCTGAAGCTCCTAGCTTGTATTGACCTCGTGATATCGAGCAGGAAGTGTTGATTACATGGAGTGTGTCGAGCAGGTAGTGTTGATTACATGGAGTGTGACGGGCAGGTAGTGTTGATTACATGGAGTGTGTCGAGCAGGTAGTGTTGATTACATGGAGTGTGTCGAGCAGGTAGTGTTGATTACATGGAGTGTGACGGGCAGGTAGTGTTGATTACATGGAGTGAGACGAGCAGGTAGTGTTGATTACATGGAGTGAGACGAGCAGGTAGTGTTGATTACATGGAGTGTGACGGGCAGGTAGTGTTGATTACATGGAGTGTGTCGAGCAGGTAGTGTTGATTACATGGAGTGTGACGGGCAGGTAGTGTTGATTACATGGAGTGTGACGGGCAGGTAGTGTTGATTACATGGAGTGAGACGAGCAGGTAGTGTTGATTACATGGAGTGAGACGAGCAGGTAGTGTTGATTACATGGAGTGTGACGGGCAGGTAGTGTTGATTACATGGAGTGTGTCGAGCAGGTAGTGTTGATTACATGGAGTGTGACGGGCAGGTAGTGTTGATTACATGGAGTGTGTCGAGCAGGTAGTGTTGATTACATGGAGTGTGATGAGCTGGTAGTGTTGATTACATGGAGTGTGACGGGCAGGTAGTGTTGATTACATGGAGTGTGATGAGCAGGTAGTGTTGATTACATGGAGTGTGTCGAGCAGGTAGTGTTGATTACATGGAGTGTGACGGGCAGGTAGTGTTGATTACATGGAGTGTGTCGAGCAGGTAGTGTTGATTACATGGAGTGTGACGGGCAGGTAGTGTTGATTACATGGAGTGTGTCGAGCAGGTAGTGTTGATTACATGGAGTGTGATGAGCAGGTAGTGTTGATTACATGGAGTGTGACGGGCAGGTAGTGTTGATTACATGGAGTGTGATGAGCAGGTAGTGTTGATTACATGGAGTGTGTCGAGCAGGTAGTGTTGATTACATGGAGTGTGATGAGCAGGTAGTGTTGATTACATGGAGTGTGTCGAGCAGGTAGTGTTGATTACATGGAGTGTGTCGGGCAGGTAGTGTTGATTACATGGAGTGTGATGAGCAGGTAGTGTTGATTACATGGAGTGTGTCGGGCAGGTAGTGTTGATTACATGGAGTGTGTCGAGCAGGTAGTGTTGATTACATGGAGTGTGTCGAGCAGGTAGTGTTGATTACATGGAGTGTGTCGAGCAGGTAGTGTTGATTACATGGAGTGAGACGAGCAGGTAGTGTTGATTACATGGAGTGTGATGAGCAGGTAGTGTTGATTACATGGAGTGTGTCGAGCAGGTAGTGTTGATTACATGGAGTGAGACGAGCAGGTAGTGTTGATTACATGGAGTGTGTCGAGCAGGTAGTGTTGATTACATGGAGTGTGACGGGCAGGTAGTGTTGATTACATGGAGTGTGTCGAGCAGGTAGTGTTGATTACATGGAGTGTGACGGGCAGGTAGTGTTGATTACATGGAGTGAGTTGAGCAGGTAGTGTTGATTACCTAGAATGTAAGGAGAAAGCAGTGTTGATTATCTAGAGTATGACAGTTACAACACGGCACAACCACTTCCGACTGGTTACCCTGTGGTCATACCTTAATGGTTAAAATGTACCATTATTACCATTTACATTTTGGTCATTTATATTGTAATGTCATTATATACACGTGTATGTTACTGTATGTTGTTATTTTGTATATTATTATGTTATAATGTGTTGTTAGTGTGTGTTAACTGCTAGTTATAGGCGTCGGCCGGCGCTGCTTCCGTCACCAGACGCAGCGATTGGCCAGTAGTGCTGATGCAACATCCCCCCTCCTACACCCCCCAACACCCCCCCACCCCCCCCCCCCCCCCTTCTTGATCCACCCCCCCCCCTCCTTGTCTGTGTGTCACAGTTACCAACTTAAACTTAAGTGATGGTTCTTTATTCTAAGTGTGTGTGTGTGTATATATGTACTGTCCAGCCCAAGTGGCTTGGGGATGATACTTATAAGAACTCCATCTTGCAAGACGCAGCAGAGTACATGTAGGAGAGGCTGTACATGACACAAACACACGCCCTAACGGAGGACAAGGAGTCCTGGAACTGAATTAAGACGTTAAGAGAACGATGTAACGTAAGGAGAAGGTAATTATGAAGGGAAAACGCTAAGCCGGTATGACTATATGTAGTCTAACACATAATACAGTGAATGAAAGCTTTGTATTTACTCCGTGACGGCGAGCCTTGATTAGCATAATCTTGCAGTGCAAGAAGAGATAGCCGAGGCCCAGCTATCTCGACAAGATTTACTCTGAAGCAAGCGGCCGTCGCTCTCTCTGGCGTCCTCTGTGGTGGACATGTCTAATGATATCATATTTCCAGGTCACCGCATCCTGGCTTGCTTGATATTGTTTACTGTTTTGTAATGTTGGTGAATATGTTATTTAGTAAGTCTAAATAACATATAAATAAATATAAATAACGTCTTAATAAATTTAGTTTATATTTACATTTTTCGTAGTATATTATAACATTTACCAGACATAACATTAAAGCAAAACTATGGCAGATTTTAATCAGAGGCAGCATGGCCGTTGGACTTCCTTTAATAACGCCTTCGACATGTCACTTTGACAAAGGGTTCTTAACCTTCAGACAATTATAAACCCCAAGTGGATTACGATATGTCCCAATAACCTTATCGTCAGACTCAAAATCAGCATTACCAGTCCTATTAGGTTCTGCTATGATTTAAATACATGCCAATATCTCTGCTTTACTGCAAATAACAAATACACAGGTTAGATATTACATGTGAGATTATTTATGTTATGTTTGTGCACTTAAAACATGGGATGGTCTAAATCCAAGTGACTTAATTCTATTCTAATAATAATTTTTTTTAAAATTTCACATAGTGCCCTATCCCGTGTTCAGAACCCTTGCAGTAGAATACCAGTTGTTAGCATGGCCCTGTCTTACTCTGCTGAGTTCCTCGACAACCTGACACTCAGCTTAGTTTTAGTGTGACTTGTGAGGTGGAGAGTGAAGGTGGAGTGCCTTCCCTTGATGTAACAGTCTCAGAAAGGAATGGTGACCTTCACACTGCAGTCTGCATTAAGGTAACCAAGTGATGACCAAACCTCAACTCAGAAGATGGAGAAGCGACGACGTTTCGGTCCGTCCTGGATCATTACCAAGTGGTCCTGGGCAAGTCCGGGATCATTACCAAGTGGTCCTGAGGAAGTCCTGGACCATTACCAAGTGATCCTGGGCAAGTCCTGGACCACTACCAAGTGGTCCTGGCCAACTCCTGGACCATTACCAAGTGGTCCTGGGGCAAGTCCTGGATCATTACCGAGTCATTGTCACAGGACCTGATAATGGTCCGGGAGGGACCGAAACGTCGTCGCTTCTCCACCTTCTGAGTTGAGGTTTGGTCATCACATCTTCAGCCACGTTATTGTAACTCCTGGTGTGCCTGAGGTAACCAACATAGGAGAGTTCCTTAATGATAGTAGCGAGTGCCCTCACAGGTACAAGCGTCGTCCACTGTGCTCTCACACACAGCTGCGGCCAATAATATATCTTGCGGATATATCTAAGATATCATTAAATGTAAGGCGAACAGGCATACTACCTGGGAAGAAATGACCAACGCTACAAAATCTGTCTCACCCAAATACACGGTCTTCCAGGAATTTTTTTTTTCATGCGTTCCACAAGACGGAGGAAAGTGTCCTTGAAAGATATCATTCACATCAAGCGTGACTGTTATCGCGAAATGCTACGAGAAAGAGACGATTGTTGTCTATGGTCGCCCATGCTCACTTGGGGGGCAGTTAACCCCAAGGGATCTCGGTATATAGACGAGGCAACAACGTCTCTTTCAAGGTGCCGAACAATGCTCACAAAATGCTCTATCAAATATTTCATCCTAAATATTTATTATTGAGTCATAAGGAATGACTTCCATTATATGGAACGACTCGTAATAAGAAACAACTCGCAATAAGGAACCACTCGCAATAAGGAACCACTCGCAATAAGGAACGATTCTGGCAATAAGGAACGACTTGCAATAAGGAACGACTCGCAATAATGAACGACTCGTAATAAGGAACGACTTGCAATAAGGAACGACTCGTAATAGGGAACGGCTCTCGCAATAAGAAGCGACTATTGCAATAAGGAACGGCTCTCGCAATCAGAAACGACTCGAAATACTGAACGACTCGTAATAAGGAACGACTCCTGAGAGTCCCACACTAGAATCTGCTGGTAACTCACCCCTCATTCGTGTCCTGAAACCGCAGAGACCTTTTCTGACTCATTATTAATATAGTAAATAATGATACAATGCATAATTGCTGATTCGAAATAAGAGTTGATTCATGTGGATAATTAGTACCTGAAGTTGGGGTTTATGTGGATAATTAGTTCCAAAAGTTGGTTTATGTGGATGGTAAGAGCCTAAATCTGGTTGATGTGGATAACTATTGCCTAAAGTTAGTTTATGTGGACCTGCCACACCTGTGACAGGTGTTCTGGCTGCTGTGGCAAGTGTTTGGCTGCTGTGGCAAGTGTTTGGCTGCTGTGGCAAGTGTTTGGCTGCTGTGGCAAGTGTTTGGCTGCTGTGGCAAGTGTTTGGCTGCTGTGGCAAGTGTTTGGCTGCTGTGGCAAGTGTTTGGCTGCTGTAGCAAGTGTTTGGCTGCTGTGGCAAGTGTTTGGCTGCTGTAGCAAGTGTTTGGTTGCTGTGGCAAGTGTTTGGCTGCTGTAGCAAGTGTTTGGCTGCTGTGGCAAGTGTTTGGCTGCTGTAGCAAGTGTTTGGTTGCTGTGGTTTCATGGGAATGTAGTCAGGGTCGCCTGAAAACATCAGGCAAGTCTCAGTCTATCAAGTTACACGGTAATTTGCTTCATAGATCAAGCACCCTATCTAAAGACTCAGGTATTTTCTCAATTTAAACTTATCCAATTAATATCACAATCAGAAACTTTATTCGTGACAACTTATGCAAATCATTACAATATTGGCTGGACTAAACAGGTGTATATTAGTCTAAATCAAACTTACTTGTTTGGCATCAAGTGAGAAACATTTTAATTTTCAGTTTGCAGTGATATATATTAGATAAACAAAGTATGGGTGACCATTGGAGCGATAGGTGAGATATGGCACAATATATATTATAATATTACGAAGACCAGAATACAATTTGAAAGGGAACTAATATAAACTAATCATACCATGAAATTGTTGGAATACGCAGACCTTCAGCGTTCTGCGTCAGCAGATTCTGGGGCCGTCTCAGCACGAAGTTACTCCAAACACACAGCTCATAACCAACTGATCTGACTGCAACAGGAATCAAAATGCCTGTCAGTAAGCCATCTCTTTTTGACAGAAGTTCCATCATAATTCTCAATATACTGCTGGGGGGTCTTCCTGCTTTCTTTGGTGGCTAGTTGTTGTATTCCATCCTTGTAGACCTGCTGCACCGTTATATATATATATCAGAAATTCTTCTGTCGTATTTCCTAACAATAAAATTTATATTTCTGGGAAGGTTGGAGTGGTCAGTGATAAACGAGTGACTGATGAAAAAGTTGATTGAATTTGTTGGATGAGTGATTCCTTTCAGAGAAAATTATATCATTCGTTTGTGAATTATTTCTCCAAGTGTGGGTTTGGATATTAGGTGAGGTGTGAGGCTGTAATAAGTGCGAGGATGGACTCAAGACACGTCTTGAATATTTCCTCCATTCACAGCTAAGCTTACCAAGGTCAGCATTTCGTAGGTACCATAGTTCATGTCAGTTCAAGCTGCGACAATGACTGTTAATAACTGTCAATTTCAACCAGGTATCAAAATCATATTGACTCATAATAACATTTGTTCTGACTTTAAAATCGATAATAGCATCAGAAACAAATTAACAAGTGCCGCAGATGGGGCCTCGCAGTACAGGGGCCTCGTAGCCTGGTGGATAGCGCGCAGGACTCGTAATTCTGTGGCGCGGGTTCGATTCCCGCACGAGGCAGAAACAAACGGGCAAAGTTTCTTTCACCCTGAATGCCCCTGTTACCTAGCAGTAAATAGGTACCTGGGTGTTAGTCAGCTGTCACGAGCTGCTTCCTGGGGCTGGAGGCCTGGTCGAGGACCGGGCCGCGGGGACACTAAAAGCCCCGAAATCATCTCAAGATAACCTCAAGATAGATGCTCTTCAATTGTGTATTGGTATAGTTAGCGCCTTAATACCATCAAAACCCCTTGTTAACACGAGAACCGTGATGTGACACTCAAGATATTAAGTGTTCAGGTCATATTGCATTTTACTCGCTTCAAGTGAGACGTCCAGTTAAGCTTCGGGTCGGAGATGCTACTTAAGCGTTTGAGCGTTTGATTTCATCTTCATTAGTTTGTGAGGGACTGTGTTTCCCCTCTCTCTATTTCTGTTCAATTCCTGTGATCCCCTTGTTCAATGGGAGTAAAGGGAAGGTTGTCATGGTGGTGCGGTGTTCAATATCTGTTTTGTTGTAAACGTTTGTGAATATGGCAGTAAATTGCTAAGTCATCAGCTGAAATTTTTATGTTATTATTTTATCTTTATCAATTTAGCTCCACTGTTCATGTCATGTGTGAATCAGGTACCTTGTGGAACACCATCACCTTGAACACTGCCTTGTGGAACACCATCACCTTGAACACTGCCTTGTGGAACACCATCACCTTGAACACTGCCTTGTGGAACACCTTCACCTTGAACACTGCCTTGTGGAACACCATCACCTTGAACACTGCCTTGTGGAACACCATCACCTTGAACACTGCCTTGTGGAACACCTTCACCTTGAACACTGCCTTGTGGAACACCTTCACCTTGAACACTGCCTTGTGGAACACCATCACCTTGAACACTGCCTTGTGGAACACCATCACCTTGAACACTGCCTTGTGGAACACCATCACCTTGAACACTGCCTTGTGGAACACCATCACCTTGAACACTGCCTTGTGGAACACCATCACCTTGAACACTGCCTTGTGGAACACCATCACCTTGAACACTGCCTTGTGGAACACCATCACCTTGAACACTGCCTTGTGGAACACCTTCACCTTGAACACTGCCTTGTGGAACACCATCACCTTGAACACTGCCTTGTGGAACACCATCACCTTGAACACTGCCTTGTGGAACACCATCACCTTGAACACTGCCTTGTGGAACACCATCACCTTGAACACTGCCTTGTGGAACACCATCACCTTGAACACTGCCTTGTGGAACACCATCACCTTGAACACTGCCTTGTGGAACACCATCACCTTGAACACTGCCTTGTGGAACACCATCACCTTGAACACTGCCTTGTGGAACACCTTCACCTTGAACACTGCCTTGTGGAACACCTTCACCTTGAACACTGCCTTGTGGAACACCTTCACCTTGAACACTGCCTTGTGGAACACCTTCACCTTGAACACTGCCTTGTGGAACACCTTCACCTTGAACACTGCCTTGTGGAACACCTTCACCTTGAACACTGCCTTGTGGAACACCTTCACCTTGAACACTGCCTTGTGGAACACCTTCCCCTTGAACACTGCCTTGTGGAACACCTTCCCCTTGAACACTGCCTTGTAGAACACCTTCACCTTGAACACTGCCTTGTGGAACACCTTCCCCTTGAACACTGCCTTGTGGAACACCTTCCCCTTGAACACTGCCTTGTAGAACACCTTCACCTTGAACACTGCCTTGTGGAACACCTTCCCCTTGAACACTGCCTTGTGGAACACCATCACCTTGAATACAGTCACAATATGGTGACTCCTCGCGGCCGTTATCTACATCGCTTAGTATATGCCGAAATATATATATATATATATATATATATATATATATATATATATATATATATATATATATATATATATTATCATCCATTTAACCACTTAATTTCTTCAGCAATATCAGAAAACCTGCCACCTTGAGAAGCCAAAAAATACACATCATGCGATGTTGGGCTCCCAATGCCTTCCAAACCCCTTCACCTGTCAGCGTTCACAAATGCAAAACATAAACATACCCAGGATCACCTCTGCTAGTTAATTAAAGATTTGCGTCTGAGTATTATTCACCTTGGCCAGGTGACCTCCAGGGTCAGGTGACCTCCAGGGTCAGGTGACCTCCAGAGTCAGGTGACGCCCCTGGGAGTGACTCCAGACCTTCCGCAGTCATACTCAAAATAATCTCACGGAGTCATAATAAACCTGACTGGAGAGGGCACTGGCCTGCGGTCCCCGGGAGACATCCATGTTAATTATTGGAGCGGCCTGCGTCCGGACGTGAGGGACGCTGGTGGACGTGAGGGACGCTGGTGAACGTGAGGGACGCTGGTGGACGTGAGGGACGCTGGTGGACGTGAGGGACGCTGGTGGACGTGAGGAACGCTGGTGGACGTGGTCGGGACTGGTGTTTGCTATCACTGCCGCTACGTCTTAAGGCGTCCTAAGACAGCTCATATTGAAGGTAACATGTCGTCTAGAATCATTATAATTAGTTATTCAAAATCAATAATTAGTATACCTAGTATAATCATATATTTAGTGATTAGACCCGCTCCTTTGATTTACGTCTGGGAAATATAATTTAAAATTACTTAATAACGACTGTAGGAAAATGGAGTGATGGCGTGACCAGCAGCTGGTCTGGGGCCAGATTTACGAAGCAGTTACGCCAGTACTTACGAACGTGTACATCTTTCCTGAATCTTTGACGGCTTCGGTTACATTTATTAAACAGTTTACAAGCATGAAAACTTCCCAATCAACTGTTGTTATTGTTATAAACAGC
>NC_091150.1:39158822-39188822 GCF_040958095.1 Procambarus clarkii | reverse complement strand
ACATAAATATAACCCATCATAATGAGACAGACATTGCAGGAAAATTAGCGTGCAACAAAGATGAAGTTGAATTAGATCTAGATATCCCCATCTCTGCTGTCAAAACTGTATTGGTCCAAACACTCAAGTCTGATAGGAAAGAAATTACTGACTCCCAACGACCTGAAAGTACTAGTATAAATAGCTATGATTTTTTCAGATCTGAAACCTATATCTATGGGCAGCACAAAACGTCCACCAGACTGTGCGACACAGTGGTTGCAAGGATCAGGTTGGGTTACCGTTACCTGTGGCAGGTGGCTGCAGGTGACGGATCTCTCAATCCTGAGCACTCCAGTTGCAAACTCTGTGAGTAGGAACTGCAACACCCCACTACATCACCGAATGCCCAGTTATTAGACCTTTCAGACCAGTTGGCATGAGGTACCTGGAGCTTTGCAATTACTTTATTCACTCTCGTATTCTTGAAGATATCCTCATATTGCACCCAAAATTTGCCAGTGCAGGCTACTGAACACATGGCCCTGTATGACTAACCATCCTGCGAGATGGGGACTTTTAGTATCACTGCTGCCTTATTCACTCTTGTCTTCATGTTGTATACACATGTTCATGTTGTGTTGTATACTCACTATGAGATGTTCCGGCATCGTCTTCCAAGTACCTAAGTTTAAATGCCGTATTCTTGACCATATCGGGGAGGCTGGGCCCCGCCCCCCAAGGCTTAGCTCGACGCACATGTCCTTCACATTAGCAAATCTATTTCGGAGGGCAATTCGCTTGGGAATTTTCGCACCATGAGCCTAGCATAAACTTTTAGCTTCAGTGATTAAGCTTCAGCTTTATGTAGATTTTAGAACGCAAACGTTGTCTCTCTCCTCGCAATATGGCTTTCATAAGTGTTGCAAGACAGCTGACGTCAGGGTAGATGTGGTAATCTATAATAGTAAATCGGAAATGGGTGCCGGTTTATGCCTGAGAAATAGTATGACACTCCCTGGAAGATAATATATTGGTTCACTTGCACTCTTTTGGTCTTCAAGGCAATGCCACTTTTCCTTCAGAATTTTATAGTTCGGTCGAAACTGCTTTTTTACTTTCTAGAGCCAATATGAACGTGATCTCCAGAGCACCGTTTACAGCACAACTCTTTTTCCTGGCTGCCCTTAAGTGGTCCCTGCTCTCTCTCGCTCTCGCTCTCTCTCTCTCTCTCTCTCTCTCTCTCTCTCTCTCTCTCTCTCGCTCTCTCTCTCTCTCTCTCTCTCTCTCTCTCTCTCTCTCTCTCTCTCTCTCTCTCTCTCTCTCTCTCTCTCTCTCTCTCTCTCTCTCTCTCCCACCTGGAGTGCGTTCCGCGCCTTTGTGTATGAAGATGTTGTTACATACAGAAACCACAATAACGTGATACATCAATTGAACAAATCCACAAGGGCCGTGACGAGGATTCGAACCTGCGTCCGGGAGCATCCCAGACGCTACCTTTTGGTCTGGTTTGTGTCTCGGAGAGGCTGCGGGATCCAGTAAGTTCAGTAGAACTTCGGTTTCAACTCTGTTACCATGTCGTAGCTCAGTCGATTAAGGCAGCGTCTGGGATGCTCCCGGACGCAGGTTCGAGTCCTCGTCACGGCCCTTGTGGATTTGTTCGAAGGTGTTGTTGCTGGTGTGGTGTTACCCTCTGGTCAACACCTGCTGGTGTGGTGTTACCCCCCTGGTCAACACCTGCTGAACATCTTTAAGTTCTCTACTACAACAACTTGTGCTATGAACTATACTGGGAAGCACACCATCCCCCGGCCACCCTTGTCACTCTGTGTCGGTGAATTTGTATAAAAGGACAATGAGAAACTCTTGATATCGTCCTCTGACACCCACCTATCCGTGTCGTCCCGTGTCCATTACTTGGGGGCTAGCGTGAAGGCCCTAACCTTAATCTAACCTCTTGAAGGATGGAGGGAAGGTGTTTGCATTTGCAAGTGTTCCCCCTCCATTCGTTGCTTCACTTGCGCGTCTCCTGAGTGCAGTCTACACTGGACTACGGGTACCTGGTGTGTACAGCAGCTTCGTCCTGTACTCTCCATCATCCTGACGAGGTGCATCAAATGTGTTTGTGCCCTCGGCTCGGAGGGGGCGTGCCCCGGCTCGGAGGGGACGTGCCCCGGCTCGGAGGGGGCGTGCCCCGGCTCGGAGGGGGCGTGCCACCTTTCCCAGTCCAGAGCTTATATGTAAGAAACCGGCATGTGTTCCGCCGTTATAGGACCTACACGATGGACACTTTGCAACATTGTATCGCACGGAACTATTCAAGCTTTACACACATACAATGATACTCATAGCGATCCTAGCATGCTCAAAGACCCCATGAAATAACTGTGTCATCCACAAGTGTAGCGAGGTGTATATATATATATATACATATATATAAATTATTTATTTAGAGAAAGAGTTTAGCAAACGTTTTAAAACTGGAACATTTATTTTTTTTTTTAATTTGAATAGCATTTTCTTAGCCCGCAGGAGGGCTGGCCAGTGGTGCGGGCAGGCCGCCAGGTGTGAAATAATTACACAGGTGGAAGGTCATCAGGCCGCAAGGGACGCGGGGAAGTGAAAAGGTTCCGAGATTAATTCCGTTTTGATAATATTGATTTTCTTTCATCTCCCCGAGTCTCAGTTGCTGCTTTCCGCCCTTGTAAGCGTTCCTGTCTCTCCTGATACTGGTTGTGGGGGTGTCTGTCTCTCCTGATACTGGTTGTGGGGGTGTCTGTCTCTCCTGATACTGGTTGTGGGGGTTCCTGTCTCTCCTGATACTGGTTGTGGGGGTGTCTGTCTCTCCTGATACTGGTTGTGGGGGTTCCTGTCTCTCCTGATACTGGTTGT
Source organism: Procambarus clarkii (assembly GCF_040958095.1). Classification (NCBI taxonomy): domain Eukaryota; kingdom Metazoa; phylum Arthropoda; class Malacostraca; order Decapoda; family Cambaridae; genus Procambarus; species Procambarus clarkii. Next base: position 39,185,951 of record NC_091150.1, on the reverse strand, counting down.
GGGGGTGTCTGTCTCTCCTGATACTGGTTGTGGGGGTTCCTGTCTCTCCTGATACTGGTTGTGGGCGTTCCTGTCTCTCCTGATACTGGTTGTGGGGGTGTCTGTCTCTCCTGATACTGGTTGTGGGGGTGTCTGTCTCTCCTGATACTGGTTGTGGGGGTGTCTGTCTCTCCTGATACTGGTTGTGGGGGTGTCTGTCTCTCCTGATACTGGTTGTGGGGGTTCCTGTCTCTCCTGATACTGGTTGTGGGGGTTCCTGTCTCTCCTGATACTGGTTGTGGGGGTGTCTGTCTCTCCTGATACTGGTTGTGGCGGTGTCTGTCTCTCCTGATACTGGTTGTGGGGGTTCCTGTCTCTCCTGATACTGGTTGTGGGGGTGTCTGTCTCTCCTGATACTGGTTGTGGGGGTGTCTGTCTCTCCTGATACTGGTTGTGGGGGTTCCTGTCTCTCCTGATACTGGTTGTGGGCGTTCCTGTCTCTCCTGATACTGGTTGTGGGGGTGTCTGTCTCTCCTGATACTGGTTGTGGGGGTGTCTGTCTCTCCTGATACTGGTTGTGGGGGTGTCTGTCTCTCCTGATACTGGTTGTGGGGGTTCCTGTCTCTCCTGATACTGGTTGTGGGGGTGTCTGTCTCTCCTGATACTGGTTGTGGGGGTTCCTGTCTCTCCTGATACTGGTTGTGGGCGTTCCTGTCTCTCCTGATACTGGTTGTGGGGGTTCCTGTCTCTCCTGATACTGGTTGTGGGCGTTCCTGTCTCTCCTGATACTGGTTGTGGGCGTTCCTGTCTCTCCTGGTACTGGTTGTGGGCGTTCCTGTCTCTCCTGATACTGGTTGTGGGCGTTCCTGTCTCTCCTGATACTGGTTGTGGGGGTTCCTGTCTCTCCTGATACTGGTTGTGGGCGTTCCTGTCTCTCCTGATACTGGTTGTGGGCGTTCCTGTCTCTCCTGATACTGGTTGTGGGGGTTCCTGTCTCTCCTGATACTGGTTGTGGGCGGTCCTGTCTCTCCTGATACTGGTTGTGGGCGTTCCTGTCTCTCCTGGTACTGGTTGTGGGCGTTCCTGTCTCTCCTGATACTGGTTGTGGGCGTTCCTGTCTCTCCTGATACTGGTTGTGGGCGTTCCTGTCTCTCCTGGTACTGGTTGTGGGCGTTCCTGTCTCTCCTGATACTGGTTGTGGGCGTTCCTGTCTCTCCTGGTACTGGTTGTGGGCGTTCCTGTCTCTCCTGATACTGGTTGTGGGGGTGTCTGTCTCTCCTGATACTGGTTGTGGCGGTGTCTGTCTCTCCTGATACTGGTTGTGGGGGTATCTGTCTCTCCTGATACTGGTTGTGGTGGTTTCTGTCTCTCCTGATACTGGTTGTGGCGGTGTCTGTCTCTCCTGATACTGGTTGTGGGGGGTGTCTGTCTCTCCTGGTACTGGTTGTGGTGGTTTCTGTCTCTCCTGATACTGGTTGTGGGGGTGTCTGTCTCTCCTGATACTGGTTGTGGTGGTTTCTGTCTCTCCTGATACTGGTTGTGGTGGTTCCTGTCTCTCCTGATACTGGTTGTGGGGGTTTCTGAAACCACACCTGGTGTGCCACAAGGGAGGGGGCCACACCTGGAGTGCCACAAGAGAGAGGCCACACCTGGGGTGCCACAAGGGAGAGGCCACACCTGGGGTGCCACAAGGGAGAGGCCACACCTGCGGTGCCACAAGGGAGAGGCTACACCTGGGGTGCCACAAGGGAGGGGCCACACCTGGGGTGCCACTGGGGTTGGGTACTGGGACCCTCCTCGTTCCTGATGCACGTTATTGAGAGATATATAATAAGCACCCGAGGATAACATGGAGTCTGGCACCCGAGGATAACATGGAGTCTGGCACCCGAGGATAACATGGAGTCTGGCACCCGCGGATAACATGGAGTCTGGCACCCGACGATAACGTAGAGGCCGGATCACATCAATCACTCACTGACATCACATTAACTCCTCCAATTCGCAACCATAAACAACAGCCTCAGATAACGCCGCCATGTCACCATTTCCAAGAAGAGTCATCAGCGGGCGGTGCCTAGGAGCCACTCAGGAAGGGAGACAGGTAATCTCCCGTGCCCCTCCCCCGTCAGGCAGACAGGAAGGCTCGGAGGACCCGTCGCCCCCTACCCCGCCATCCTGATGGGAAGAGCCTTGTCAAGTGTTCCAGGAATAATGTTGGTCGGGCTAAAGGGTAACGAGAGCGCCAAGCTGGACCCCGATCATCAGTAGTATGTCACAGGAGAGTAGCACTGGGAGCCGTGCTCCAGCGTCTAGCTGGCCCCTGACCGGGTCCTCACATTCTTGCAACTTGGCTACAAGCGCGGGATAGGGGCGAGGGGAGACTTCGGAGGTCTTCCGAAGTTGCTCGCCAGTTTGTCCAGTCTTGTCGTGGTTTCTATGGGCGTTGGGTTAGTATATTTGAGTGGGTGGTCCTGTCCTTTGGTCGATAGTTCATGCAGTTTTGCAGTAGTTACTTAAGTAGTTTGACATTTTGTAGTAGAACTGTAAGAAGGTGGTTAAGCATGATTTCCATTCACTAGGTGTGTGTTAATATTTAGACACATCTCTTGTGTTGAGCGCGCCCACTTTCACATCTCTTTCTTGATTACATATTGCACTTCACCTCTCTCATTACTCCCATGCTCTTTTAATTGACCTCTTTGCCTCCAAGCCTTACCTCTTCAACAATGGGCAATTTTCCTCACTTGGGAGAGGAAAATTTTCTCTTAGGAGCTCTTTCTTTTAGAAGCGGAATAAAACTTCCTTCAGCGTCTTTACACTTGTGAATCATGAAGTTCATCATGTGTTGTGTTGTTTTTACTTTCTTGAGTTCTATTTTCCGAGGTATTGTGAGTTTTATTATTATTTTTGGCCGTCCATAAATATGCAGTCTGCCCATCCTTCTCTGTCCTGACTTATTCTTGTTACTTTATCATAAAATTCCAGAAAATTTGTTAGGCATGATTTCCCTGTCCTGAATCCATGTTGGTGCTTGTTTACAAACCTATTGTTCTCTACGTGTGTGTGTGTGTGTGTGTGTGTGTGTGTGTGTGTGTGTGTGTGTGTGTGTGTGTGTGTGTGTGTGTGTGTGTGTGTGTGTGTGTGTAATTACGTAATTGTAATTTCCAAATTGCAATTACATAAAGAGAGCTGTGCTCGTTAGGACTAAAGAAGTTTTTTTGTATATACTAACAAGAGCAATATTGTGACTCTTGAAGGGACTCGTGAAGGAACTTTTGAAGGGACTTTTGAAGGGACTTTTGAAGGGACATTTGAAGGGACTCGAGAAGGGACTCGAGAAGGGACTCGAGAAGGGACTCAAGGAGGGACTCTTGAAGGGACTCATGTAGGGACTATTGAAGGGACTCAAGAAGGGACTCGTGAAGGGACTCGTGAAGGGACTCGAGAAGGGATTCGTGAAGGGATTCTTTAAATAACTCTTGAAGAGACTCGAGAAGGGACTCAAGAAGGGACTCGTGAAGGGACTCGTGAAGGGACTCGTGAAGGGACTCGTGGAGGGACTCTTGAAGGGACTCAAGAAGGTACTCGAGAAGGGATTCATGAAGGAACTCTTCAAGGGACTCGTGAAGGGACTCGAGAAGGGACTCGTGAAGGGACTCGAGAAGGGGGTTCGTGAAGGGATTCTTGAAGGAACTCTTGAAGGGACTCGAGAAGGGACTCGTGAAGGGACTCGTGAAGGGACTCGTGAAGGGACTCGTGAAGGGACTCATGGAGGGACTCATGGAGGGACTCATGGAGGGACTCCTGAAGGGACTCAAGAAGGTACTCGAGAAGGGATTCATGAAGGAACTCTTCAAGGGACTCGTGAAGGGACTCGAGAAGGGACTCGTGAAGGGACTCGAGAAGGGGGTTCGTGAAGGGATTCTTGAAGGAACTCTTGAAGGGACTCGAGAAGGGACTCAAGAAGGGACTCGTGAAGGGACTCGTGAAGGGACTCGTGAAGGGACTCGTGAAGGGACTCGTGAAGGGACTCATGGAGGGACTCATGGAGGGACTCATGGAGGGACTCTTGAAGGGACTCAAGAAGGTACTCGAGAAGGGATTCATGAAGGAACTCTTCAAGGGACTCGTGAAGGGACTCGAGAAGGGACTCATGAACGGACTCGAGAAGGAAATCGAGAAGGGACTCGTGAAGGGACTCGTGAAGGGACTCGAGAAGGGACTCATCAACGGACTCGAGAAGGGACTCGAGAAGGGACTCGAGAATGGACTCGTGAAGGGACTCGTGAAGGGACTCGAGAAGGGACTCGTGAAGGGACTGGAGAAGGGACTCGTGAAGGGACTCGAGAAGGAAATCGAGAAGGGACTCGTGAAGGGATTCGTGAAGGGACTCGAGAAGGGACTCATCAACGGACTCGAGAAGGAACTCGAGAAGGGACTCGAGAAGGGACTCGAGAAGGAAATCGAGAAGGGACTCGTGAAGGGACTCGAGAAGGAACTCGTGAATGGACTCGAGAAGGAAATCGAGAAGGGACTCGTGAATGGACTCGTGAAGGGACTCTCGAGTCAAGCAACAGAAGACAGCGAGTCACTGTGAGGGGTGAGGCCTCAGATTGGCGAGACGTCACCAGTGGAGTCCCGCAGGGATCAGTCCTTGGACCTATACTGTTTCTGATACATGTAAATGATATCCCAGAGGGTATAAAATCGTTCATCTCATTGTTTGCTGATGATGCAAAGATTATGAGGAGAATTAAGTCAGAGGAAGATAGTATGAGGCTACAAGATGACCTAGACAAACTGAATGAGTGGTCCAACAAATGGCAATTAAAGGTCAACCCGAGTAAACGTAAGGTAATGAAACTAGGCAGTGGAAACCGGAGGCCAGACACAGGATACCGAATGGGAGAAGAAGTCCTTCACGAAACGGACAGACAGAATGATCTAGGAGTTGATATCACCCCAAGCCTGTCTTCTGAAGCCCACATAAAAAGAATAACATCTGCGGCATATGCGAGGCTGGCTAATATCAGAACTACCTTCAAGAACCTGTGTAAGGAATCATTCAGAACCATATATACCACATATGTAAGAACAATCCTGGAGTATGCGGCTCCAGCATGGAGCCCGTACCTTGACAAGCACAAGATTAAGCTGGAAAAAGTTCACAGGTATGCCACTAATCTAAGAACTAAGAGTGCCAGAACTAAGAGGCATGAGTTACGAGGAAAGGCTGTATGAAGTGCACCTCACGACACTGGAAATCAGAAGAGTAAGGGGAGACATGATCACTACCTACAAAATTATCAGAGGAATTGACAGGGTAGATAAATATAAACTGCTAAACACGTGCGGTACGCCAACAAGGGGACACAGGTGGAGACTGAGTACCCAAATGAGCCACAGGGACGTTAGATAAAACTTTAACAGTGTCAGAGTAGTTAACAGATGGAATGCATTAGGCAGAGATGTGGTGGAGGCTGACTCCATACACAGTTTCAAATGTAGATATGATAGAGGCCAGTAGGTTCAGGAACCTGTACTCCTGTTGAGTGACAGTTGAGAGGCGGGACCAAATTGCCAGAGCTCAACCCCCGTCAGCACAACTAGACGAGTACACACACACAAGACAAGACGTCACCACCGCCAGCGTGCCGCTGTAGCCAGACACCGGAGGATCGATGCATGAGTCACTTTCATCACGCTATCGTTGGCCTGTGCATGAACCACCCGGCCAACACCCGACTAATACAAGTTAATGCTGTGGAGTAATCAGTGTGGAGTGTTGTGTGGAGTGTTGTGGAGTAATCAGTGTGGAGCGCTGACTCTGCGGGCGCCTCATCACTTCACAGTGAGAGAGACCTCAGCAAATATGCACTACATCATCGTTCTTCTCTCTATATAAACTCATCCCGACCCAACGCAGCCTATCCTAACCTAATCTAACGAAAGCTATAAAAGTTTGTGTATAATATATATATATGGTATGCCAGCCTATCTCTCCTCCTGTCTTAGGAGTACTTCTAGTAACTATGAAGACCATAGTATATATACCGACGTACAAGGAAATTATAAAGTAGAAATCTAATCTATTAGTTGGACAACCGGGAAAACTATTTTTTACTTGTGTTGCTTTGACAAACTAAACTAACCTAATCTTCCTAGGCCTAATATACGATATCTTAGGCCTAATATAGTATATATGTGTGGTATACTAAGCCTAGGAATACTTAATTCTGTTTTTAGCCTCATATATTTTAAAAGAATTCCGTACTATAGTCAGTATACTACTATCTAAGAGCTAAGTACGTACGAATTCGTGACTTTTAACGACCGTCACAACAGGAACTATAGACAGGAGGATGGTTACATGTATGCCTAATGTGCGTGACGGCATAATTAATGTGTTAATTTTTCCCAGAGGGGCGAGTTTATTGGGCAGCGCCACTCATCCTGTGAGTGGTCATACCGCCATAGTAACAGTATTGGGCAGCGCCACTCATCCTGTGAGTGGTCATACCGCCATAGTGACAGTATTGGGCAGCGTCACTCATCCTGTGAGTGGTCATACCGCCATAGTGACAGTATTGGGCAGCGTCACTCATCCTGTGAGTGGACACACCGCCATAGCAGCATGTACAACACTCCCCAATAGGAAGAAAACCCACTGGGTTGTTCATCCTGTCACTTGTACCCAGACACAGCTGGGACTTGCTTAACTGTCTCAAGTGAACAGCTAATCAAACAAGAAGATTAACATTTAGCAACCCTTAAAATCTTACGTTATCTTGTGGGTGCAAAATGGGGAAATCTTTTAATAACAGTACCTATATTTGTCAAATAGTATTTTCCTAACGCAAACAATGTGGGGTTTATTATTCTACACATATTTCTAATGTCTACCAGGTGTCCACATTCTCTCAGGTAGTGGTCAAGGCGGTGTCCGTCACTCTCACCACAGATTCTGCAACTCCGCTGCTCAACTGTTGTTTCTATCCCGAATCTCCATGGATATTTGTATCCAAGACGGATTCTTGCTATTATTGATTCTCTCCCGCGGCCACCTCCTCTTCGTCATATCGATTGGGATTGCCAGCTGCAACCATGTTGTACCAACGTACAGATTCACTGGTTTGTACTTCTGTCCTCCTTTCCTCAGTTACCTTGTCACGGTGATGTTGCCTGTTAATATCTTTAATTTGTAGTAGAGTCTTGGGTATGAAGTATTCAATATGGTCTCCGTCAGCGCCCTCTGCAGCCAGCACGTCAGCCCGTTCATTTCCACATATTCCAACATGGGAGGGGATACTCAGAAACTTGACGACTCTTCCCTGATTGGTTAGTACCCTCACAGCTCTCCTGATTTCAGCGACTATCGCAAGGTTTTCCGCCTGATTTATACTAAGGCCTTGGAGTGAACAAATCCACAAGGGCCGTGACGAGGATTCGAACCTGCGTCCGAGAGCATCCCAGACGCTGCCTTAATCGACTGAGCTACGACATGGTGAAAAGAGTTGAAACCGAAGTTCTACTGAACTTACTGGATCCTGCAGCCCCTCCGAGGCACAAACCTCGAAAATTTCTGTGTGTCATGAAGTAAGGGCGAAGAGGGAGAACGGCCTATTGACATAACTCGAGTGCATGGGGGAGTTGTGTAAAACACTGGTTTGTGCCTCGGAGGGGCTGCAGGATCCAGTAAGTTCAGTAGAACTTCGGTTTCAATTCTTTTTAACCATGTCGTAGCTCAGTCGATTAAGGCAGCGTCTGAGATGCTCTCGGACGCAGGTTCGAATCCTCGTCACGGCCCTTGTGGATTTGTTCATTGATGCATCACGCAATTGTGATTTCTGTGTGTAAGGCTTTGGAGTGATGTTTTGAATCGGTGCAGATCACTGCACCGTTAGTGTTTCGTTCAAGGAATTTTAATGCATAACAATGACAGTTAGCTCTACTTGCGTTGAAGAGGCATAGTTCTCAATACGGGCGTTTTCTTCATTTCTGCGTTGAAAGACAATATTCTTAATTACAGTGTATGCTGCACCAGCCCTGCCATTGACAGGATTATATGACCCGTCACCGTAGTTTTTATCTGATTCATTTCTGGCTTCTGTATAAATTTCTTCAAGATACTTGTGCCTCATTTCTTGTGGTATCATGTTGGAGTTTTTCGTAATCTCGTTGATAATAATCCTGCACGAGTCATCCTCCCAGGGAGGTAACCTCTCTACAGGCAGCAGCTCGCGGGCTTCCTCAAGTAGAAGTTCTTCGAGGTAGCAGACTCACGTGACGTCATCATTTTCTTCTGGCCTCAGGTTTACATTCTTGCGAAGGTGTTATCTTGGCGGCGACGCCGGAGTTTCCTATTCAGGGAAAAATACTGTGTTTCATCCATAATAACATCCCGGAGACATGATAACACTACTCTTAAATTATTTTGATCTAACCACTTACAAACTTACTTGTTCGAACCTAAATTTCTGTCAATTAAAAATCTGGAAAAGAATATTGGAAAGAATTAAAATCTTGAATGACCATAGTAGTCAGCACAGTACATGAAATAATTAAAAAATAATTCGTTTGGTCAAGGACAGGAAGCCTGCGTGTATATATATACTTTAGGCTTGTTTCGAGGTCTTCCCCCCCCCCACCCAAAGAAGGTGTGAGGGGGGGGGTGTGAGACCCTCCCCAGAATGCAACCCCCCTCCCCCCCCCCCACAACAGTTGCCTAACTCCTGGTGCCAATTCATTACCAGGTTAACACAGAGGCATGAGGTGGAAGGAAACGTGCCCAACCATTTCTCTTCCATTGCGGGAATCGAACCTGTGATCCCCGATTGTGAGTCTAGAACGAAGCCAACTGTGCTTCTTGAGAATATATATGACATAAATAGTTCCTCAGTCAGCTATTTTTTTTCATTTGCCTTTAGCGTATAAAATCAATACACACATAAGGTGTAATATGGAGGTTTACTGTACTGCAACATTAACTGTCCCTATAAAGCGGAGTGTATAGGGGTGAGTGAGCTCTGTGGTCAACACACCAGGGGTCACCAGGGGTCACCAGGGGTCCACCAGGGGTGCCGACTCAACAAGGCACCAGCACGCTAATAAAACACACCCATACCCATGCCCTTGACCGCTATACAGTTTATTACCAGTGTACAGGAAACTGCTCCTAACACCTCCGTCGGCGTCAGCTGCTAACCTTCACAACCATGTTTTATATCACGATGCTCCGTGCTCCTCACCAACTCATCACGGAGCTCCGTGCTCCTCACCAACTCATCACGGAGCTCCGTGCTCCTTACCAACTCATCACGGAGCTCCGTGCTCCCTCACCAACTCATCACGGAGCTCCGTGCTCCTCACCAACTCATCACGGAGCTCCGTGCGACCTATCACCGCCGCGTGATGCTACACATTGAGCGGGTGGGAAGGCGGGGTCCCAAAATACAAGAGATCGAGCCTGCATGGTCAGACAGGTGACTGACTACACAGTCTATTAGACATACTAATATGGAGAGATACTTGGAGGGGGGAAATCTATTACGAAAATTTTTTAAACTTTGTCCTAAAAAAATAGTGGTGAGGCGAGAGAAGCTGGGCGCCAGACCTCGGTAGGAGAAGACAAATGCAAAGAAATCAGGCCAAGGTTCATTGTGTAGCAACATAGTGCAATGCAAGGTGAGACAAAGTTCCAGGTACCTGGTATATAAGATCCGGAGCCAGCGTCGACCTTGTGGCGTGACTGTCTTTATCTGTTGCTGTTGTTGTCTCTGTCTGTCTGTCTGTCTCTGTCTGCCTCTGACCGACACCCTCACCGACAACACTAACACCACTGACAGCTACGAGGGCGACGTCAGCCGCTGTTCCAGGTTTAACAGATTATACACATCGCAGCCCTCCTGTAGTGTGAGGTGAGAGAGGGGGGGGGGTAGTATTATGTGGGGCGAGGGGGGGCGGCACTGTCGAATGGACTCAGACGCCCCCCTCCCCCCCCCTGTGTTGCTACTCTTGCATTATATTGTGAACACTCTCCTCTGATCAGTGGTGTTGGGTGTCATGTTCCTGTACTTTATGGCTATTACGACTTTTCTCTATCTTGTGGGCTACTGAACAAAAAGGTTTTCGGCTGAAAAGTTTAAATGGATCAGATCCTGTTGAGTTGACCTGTTCCTCACGGCGGTTCACCTGACTGTTAGTGATCACCTGGACATATACCGAGTGTCTCCTCGACCTCCTCAACACTGCCACCATGAAACAAAAAGGACAAAAATTAATAAAAGAATAATAAATGCCTTATTAAAACAAAAAAATACGTCATGAGCCGTAACCAGCCATAGTTCTTGCCACTCCACAATAATATGACTCACGCCTCAGTGTCCTTCCTCGAGAATAATTCATGAAGTCTACACACACTCAAGTTCAAGCTCAAGTTCAAGTATGTTTATTGAGATAAGAAAGAAATACATCTCAAAAGGATAGAGTAACTTAGGCTGCTACTACCTGCTACCTGCTGAAGGGGGCTGCTTCTACCCCCTTACTCACACTCAGGTGGTCCTGAAGTTTCTCATGACCTTCAACCAAATATTTACATGGATCAAACCATAAAACATGGCGCTTTAAAACATTTCACATCACCTCACATAATAAGTAACTCATACAGTTGAACTTTAACTGCGACTAACTAATGACTGTTACTTTATTTAACAGCTATTGAGCCCATGATCTGTACCCCCCCACCCCCACCCTTCACCCTCGAAATAATTGATTAGTAGGCCAGAATTGTTGTCCACACATCAGCAGAGATTATTAACCTATAATACTGGCTAAATAGTCTCATGTGAATCTAACTTGCAGCTTCGCTAACTGTTATTGTAATTGCTAACTGTTATTCACTTACTACTGAAGCGTCCTCAAAATGGGCGAAGTTTGTAGTTAGTCACACGTTGTTTTGCCAGAAAATTGGTGGTCATTCCTTGGGCTCCCTATTTAACAACAGCAACAAAAAAACTTGCTTTTCAAGTTCTCCTCCTGATACTTCGATACCAGTAAATTATTCAATCATTAGAAATATTACATAGAACAGCATGTATGATCACCTCCCTGTTACCTAATTATGGAGGACTCTTACTCTATCACATGTCCCAGTCACTCGATGTAAATGTCAAGGTTCACCTGTCCACTGTCCCTTGTCCAGCTACGTCAGCACTTCCTGTCACACGACGCCGTATATCCAAGTCGTCAAGAGAGACTACACACACACACACACACACACACACACCTACACCTGCTCGACGCGTAGTCCAGTGATGCCGTGTCCACTGGAGTAGCCCGGATCTCCTGCAGTTATCCTGGTGGTCAGCCCTCCGGCACGGCTCCACACCACTTGCTAGCGTTAACTGCCAGATACTCTGACCTTTTCTGAACTGTACCGGCCACATTATTCACCCCAAATAGCCCTCTGCTTGCAGGTAATTCACAAGACACGTCCAACTATCCACCTTCATTCCCGGTGTGGGTCTCTGAGGGCGCCTGCTCCCCGCCTCAGTACAGACGGCCAAGATGGTGGTTTAGCTGATAACGAGGTCACTCGTTACCTCCAGGGCCGGATGACCCAACAGGCCAAGTAGGCCATGGCCTAGGTCCCTCCAGCACCTTGTTGATGACTTTGTTGTTGTTGTTATAGATTCAGCTACTCGGAACAAGTTCCAAGTAGCACGGGCTATAGTGAGCCCGTAGTGGACTTCTGTTGGTGCCGCCTCATCCACATCTTCCTTTAATCATCAATTGTGCGCCAAACTCTTTATCCGGTTTATATAAAATACCGGACTCCATTACTATATCCAATACAATTATGTAAAACTATGCAAAATGTTGTACTGCATAATCTCGACTCATAACCAAAAATCCTGGATTCGATTCCCGGGCGAGACAGAAGTGGTTTGGCACATTTTGTTTCACTTAATGGCGCTATTCACCTAGCAGTAAATAGATACTCGGGAATTATGCAACTGTTGTGGAACTGCATCCTGGGGCGGGTCGGTACTTGTACTTCCATAACGGGGGCCTCGAGACAAACCTAAAGTATATATATATATATATATATATATATATATATATATATATATATATATATATATATATATATATATATAGGCTTCCTGTCCCCAACAAACGATTAATTAAAGTATTAAGCTGGCCTAGGGATTAGTGGACGGCCGGAGAGTGATAATCTAAGTTGTTGCTGTGTTGGACCCGCGGCGCGAGAACTGATTATTCATACAATCAATAGCACCTTGTGTTAGGCACCCCCCCCCCCCCTAGCCACACCCTGTGGTGTAGTCACCCAGGGTGGGGACGTCCAGCCCCCCCTAGCCACACCCTGTGGTGTAGTCACCCAGGGTGGGGACGTCCAGCCCCCCCTAGCCACACCCTGTGGTGTAGTCACCCAGGGTGGGGACGTCCAGCCCCCCCTAGCCACACCCTGTGGTGTAGTCACCCAGGGTAGGGACGTCCAGCCCCCCCTAGCCACACCCTGTGGTGTAGTCACCCAGGGTGGGGACGTCCAGCCCCCCCTAGCCACACCCTGTGGTGTAGTCACCCAGGGTGGGGACGTCCAGCCCCCCCTAGCCACACCCTGTGGTGTAGTCACCCAGGGTGGGGACGTCCAGCCCCCCCTAGCCACACCCTGTGGTGTAGTCACCCAGGGTGGGGACGTCCAGCCCCCTCTAGCTACACCCTGTGGTGTAGTCACCCAGGGTGGGGACGTCCAGCCCCCTCTAGCCACACCCTGTGGTGTAGTCACCCAGGGTGGGGACGTCCAGCCCCCCCTAGCCACACCCTGTGGTGTAGTCACCCAGGGTGGGGACGTCCAGCCCCCTCTAGCCACACCCTGTGGTGTAGTCACCCAGGGTGGGGACGTCCAGCCCCCCTCTGGCCACACCCTGTGGTGTAGTCACCCAGGGTGGGGACGTCCAGCCCCCCCTAGCCACACCCTGTGGTGTAGTCACCCAGGGTGGGGACGTCTTGCCCCCTATAGCCACACTTTGCTTTACTGACTCCCACTGTGACTCAACCAGCGTCCTGTAACCACACCCCACTTTGCAGCCACCCAGTTCCCTCTGACCACACCTTGTGTTTAATTATAATTACTCAGTGTGAGGTCCAGCTTCCTCTAACCACATCCTGTGTTGAAGCCATCCAGTGTAGAAGCGACCAGATCCCTCTGACCACATGCAGTGTTGCTGCCGCCCAGTGTGGGTGTGCAGCGACCAGATCCCTCTGACCACATGCAGGGTTGCTGCCGCCCAGTGTGGGTGTGCAGCGACCAGATCCCTCTGACCAGTTACAACACTGCAGACCTGCATAACACCTTTCGTGGTTCAGGTAAATATATTTGCCTGTCCCTTCCTTTCTTGTGTTACATGACTTGATAATGGTCCAGGACGGTCCAGGACGGTCCGGGACGGTCCAGGACGGTCCAGGATTGTCCAGGACGGTCCAGAACGGTCCAGGACGGTTCAGGACGGTCCAGGACGATCCAGGACGGCCCAGGACGATTCAGGACCGTCCAGGACGGTCCGAAACGTCTTCAGTTCTTCATTGTATGATCTGTGGCTTGGTCACTACATCTATAGCGTTGTATTTTGCTGTCAGGATGTATCTTCAACGTTGTATTTTTCTACAATATTAAAGTCAAACAAGAAGAAGATACACAGGCAGCAGCCTAGTGGCGAACCTTTGTGTGGACACAGGGAACACTGTACTCTGTGTGTGTTCACAGAGGACACAGGACACAGAGGCGGAGTCACCTCATTTGATGTGCGGAAAATGTCGGCTTAACTGTGCCACCTGTCCTCAGGCTAGGCTCGTCCAACCGACGGTCGACACCCATTGATGTATGCGTCTATTTTAACGTACTGCACATTCCATGTTTAGAATGCACCTTGTGTTAGGCGCCCCCCCCCCCTAGCCACACCCTGTGGTGTAGTCACCCAGGGTGGGGACGTCCAGCCCCCTCTGGTTATTACCTTATATTATTTGATATAATATAAGGTAATATTATTACATACTAAAATGTGCTGAATTGTTAGGTCTAACTTCGGTTAGGTTAGGTTCTGTTGACCATTATTGGTAAACAAAGCCGTCCTCGACTCAAGTCCATTCCATCCAGTAGTCGACCCCACAGACGCATTCATAATTTTTTACATGCTGTTCATTCAAAACGGGAATTTTCTCAAATATAAATTGATAGTATAATATATTAGCATATTGTGCATATATAGGCAAAGGTTAGGTTAGGTCTTTAGGTTCTGTGGGCGATTATTAGTATTTGTAGTGCGTGGGTGAAGCATTTACAGCGTTGTGGTTCGAACAAAAGTCGTCAGTGAAGCACTTGTTCCGGAAGTGTTCGAACGTCATCAGTTGTGAGTCGTGAGTAAACCGCTTTTCAGGGAGTTTGGCGGGTGCATGGAATGGACTTTGGGCCTTTGTTTGGAGGACTGGCTGATACCAACATTAATTTATATTTTAGAAAATTCCTGTTTTGAATGAACATCATGTAAAATGCGTCTGTGGGGTCGACTTCTGTATGGAATAGACTTAATCTGAGGACGGGTTGGAGACAGCCAGCCTTGTGCTTTTTGTTTTGTTTACACAATTACTTCTGACGCCTGTGAACAGGTTGAGAGCTTCCCCACAGCTCATGGTAAACCTTACCCTGGCAGTTTACCTTGGAACACGACCCGTAAATCGGGTAACAACCAGGTATCCATTTACTGCTGTGTAACCAGAGATGAACAGTCAAGGGTTGTTGTCTAGTCAATCCTCCCTGTGTGCAGGGTGTGGCTCCACGTGCAGGTGTGTATGTAGGGTGTGACTCCACATGCAGGTGTATGTGTGTGCAGGGTGTGGAGTGCAACGAACCCTTTTTGGTGTGGCTGGTGTTGGATCGGGTCGGTACAACCCCACTCATCATACCAGGTATACTTGTCATTGTATGATCAACGATGTATTACAGTCGCTACAAAATACACGCGGTGACAGCAACAATTCATATATATTAATTCACTTAAAATTGAACAATTGAGTGACACCACCAACACACACACACATTGTCAACACCGTTATGTCACATTTTTCGACTGCGTGTCGGTTCTGGCAATATATACGAGGCAGTTAGAGTTTGAATAATTTTTAATTTAATACTGTAAGGTAATTACCGGTGCCAATGGCAGTCGAAACGTGATTTTATTTTTTTTTTAATTGCATCTGTATGTTGGCTTGCTTGCTGGATAATACATCACATGGGGGGTTACTAATGTAGGTTTGCAATAATTTATACGACACCTGCAGTTAATGTTGCAGTTAGGTAATATTTTATGCAACATCAGCTGTTAATGTTGTAGGCAGGTGCAACCTGCCTACAACCGACCCACTCGTCAAGTCAAGCTTTGCCGCCAAAAATACAAGTGGAAAAATACTAAATTCTTGTATTTTCTTCCTTCTCCCCAGTGTGACATACAGTGAAGAACTGTGAATAATACACTACAGATTTATTCATTTATTCACATTATTATAGCGGAAATCTATCAATTTAAAAAAATAAATTAACAAAATATATGCACAATACAAATTTTATTTCTAAAATATATATATTTCTTAAGAGTCCTCTCTGAGAAGTATTTTACAACTCTGAAACTGTTTTAAATGTCACAAGGTCGATGAGAAATTAGGTGTGAGCAGTGCAAGACTGTGTAAGGCTGTGCAAGGCTGTGCAAGGCTATGCAAGGCTGTGCAAGGTTGTGCAAGGCTGTGCAAGGCTGTGCAAGGCTGTGCAAGGCTGTGCAAGGCTATGCAAGGCTGTGCAAGTCTATGCAAGGCTGTGCAAGTCTATGCAAGACTGTGCAAGGATGTGCAAGTCTATGCAAGTCTATGGAAGGCTGTGCAAGTCTATGCAAGGCTGTGCAAGACTATGCAAGGTTATGCAAGGCTGTGCAAGACTATGCAAGGTTATGCAAGGCTGTGCAAGACTATGCAAGGTTATGCAAGGCTGTGCAAGGCTGTGCAAGGCGTCATCACGACGTATTGATCACAGCTCTGGTGTTGCGTGACCAACCTGCAGGCCACTATGCTCGGGGCCACTACAAAACACGAGTTTAAACAAATAATATAAATAGCATATTTTGTATAAAAAAAAGGTTCTAGGAAAGACGAAGATAGTATGATATAATTATAGAAATAGCCATGTAGGAGACGAGGTGTGGAAGATGTGTTGAGGTGGGATGGCCAAGTGGAATAAGCCACGAAGGTTTGTTCAGATGGTATGGCCCAAGTGGGATGTATACGTGAAGATCTGTTCAGATGGTATGGTCGCATGGAACGAACACGTGAAGCTCTGTTCAGATGGTATGGTCGCATGGAACGAACACGTGAAGATCTGTTCAGATGGTATGGTCGCATGGAACGAACACGTGAAGATCTGTTCATATGGTATGGTCGCATGGAACGAACACGTGAAGATCTGTTCATATGGTATGGTCGCATGGAACGAACACATGAAGCTCTGTTCAGATGGTCTGGCCATCTGGATAACATACGTGTATGGTCAGTATAACATACGTGTATGGTAAGGCCACATACGAGATGAGACGCGACTCTGCTTGACTCGTCTCCTACGAAGATAGTATGATATAATTATAGAAATAGCCATGTAGGAGACGTATAAATAGCCATGTAGGAGGATATACAGGTAATGTCAATATTATTAATATTATTAGAGAAAACACACCAAATAAGACTAAAGGTTTCGTTGTGTGCGAAATGGTCTTAACATAGGGAAACGTGCGGTAATGGAATTAATATTTTAAGGAAATACACCCGAAAATCATAGAGGGTGTGTTGTGTATGTGTCCGCACAGTATTCTATACAGTATTAGACACTACGTGGACATACAACTTTCGTGGAAGGTTGTATGTAAAGTTTGTTTTGGTAGACATGATTTTGCCCTCGATAAAAATCTTTATCAATCTTAGAAATTATATCAGTATTGTTTACAATTGTGGGAATTATTTGAGGCATCCAAAACTGCTAATTTCTCACATTATTGATTCCTTTTGTAAAAATATTAATGCCTATGAATAATAATAATACAGTATAATAGGACATATTATGCATTGCTAAGATTCCAGTAGCCTAAATAATACATAACTTTTTGCTTACTCTCCACATATTTTTAAAATATATTAATTAACATAAAATATTCTTGGTCTAGAGGTTGGTCTTGTAGCTGTAGATAGGCGCTGCGATGCGGTTCTCTCACAATACAAAGGACCGTCGTTTAGAACCCTTCATTATTTCCTGGTCTTTGTTGACTTGTAGCGAGGAGACTCGCAGTGAAGCTCGCGCGCGCGGGCGCTGCTTCCTGGGTTGATCTTCTGTTCTGCACTTGTTCTTCCTTCGTGGACCTGGATTGGTGATCATTTGACGACCCACAACAATAACAATTTACCTATTCTCTTAGACCTCACCTGAGTGGAAAGTTGACAAGAGCTGAGTGAAAGCTCTTTTATCATCGTAGCCTCGGTTCCCTGCACGTCCGGTTTTCCTATTCATTCCGTTCTTTCGACTAACTTTACTAAATGCTGCACTGTGCCTCCCGCAGAACGGGAAGGGTGTGTTCCCTGTTGCTGTTGGCTGGCAGCGCGCAGCACGGGAGAGCACCACCTCAGCCGGACAGTAATATATTTATATTTTGGTTAAAAAATTCAGTGTTGAGGCTCGCGGGGTCATTTGTTGATCTAAACGGGAGAGTTGGCGCTCCTGTGTCTCTATTTGGAGCGTCGACACCCATGTTGCCCGTGTCTTAGAGAACAGTTATGAGGTTAGTGGTGCAGCCGTTCCTGGTACAGTCGTTCCTGGTGCAGCCGTTCCTGGTGCAGTTGTTACTGGTGCAGTCGTTCCTGGTGCAGTCGTTCCTGGTGCAGCCGTTCCTGGTGCAGGCGTTCCTGGTGCAGTCGTTCCTGGTGCAGTCGTTCCTGGTGCAGTCGTTCCTGGTGCAGCCGTTCCTGGTACAGTCGTTCCTGGTGCAGTCGTTCTTGGTGCAATCGTTCCTGGTACAGTCGTTCCTGGTGCAGTCGTTCCTGGTACAGTCGTTCCTAGTACAGTCGTTCCTGGTGCAGCCGTTCCTTGTGCAGTGGCCGTTCTTCACGACTCTTTTTTTTCTTAAGCTCATGTCAGTCATGAATGAACCAGGTTCACGTTTTTCGTTCATTAGACCTCGGCACTGACTGCTGCTGCCGGAGGACACATCCCGCACCACGGCCCCTCCTGTACGAGGCATGGCCACGACCTACAAAATACAAAGGGCTAACCTTACCAGAAGCGTACCGAGTCACCCACCTCACCTAACCTACTGATGCACAGACAACGTGCATGTGTGGGGCGTTGCTTTTTCATAGTACGTTGTAATTTGAACGTTGAGGACCATAGCGTACTGAGACAGGATGGTTGTGATGACGTGTTGATCAGTGAGGAGTTTACGTGAAGATTTCCATCCACTGTGGATAACTGTAACATGCTCGTCTCCGAAGCTAGACACAAATACAACAAAATTATTAAGGATGGTAACAGAGTCCATTTCATGTGGTCTTCATCTCATGTTGGCCTCCGAATGCATGATAGAGCTGATAAGTTAGCCAAAGAATCTGCCTTTAAAGGAGCCGTTGAGTGTAACCTTGGATTGTCAATGAGCAATCTGAGAGCAGCAATACACCGAGAACTTCAACAAGATCTTGTAGATCTGAGGCAAAGTGAAATTGACACCAGTAATTCCATCTATCATCATACTATCATGCAAGAGGAGCCACACATCTATGGATCATCCAATAAAATCAGCAGACTTCTAGCTATTACTACTGCTCGGCTTAGACTCGGTTACAAGTATCTCTGGGAATTCTCATTATCTGCTGATGTAGACCTGACCAAATGTAAACTGTGTCAACAAAATTATTCGCACACCCTCCGTCACTATGTGATGGAGTGCGAAAAGATACGTGAATTTAGAGACAATTCTATAACCAATGTTCCAGCGATGTGTAAATATTTCATTCAAAATTATCTGCTACCAGAAATTTTAGCCAAATATTCCCAGTTTGCTAACTGTAGGTAGTAACTAAGTGATTGTAACCTATCACCGCTGCCCACTGGATGGGGGGCGGTGTGCAGGACAAACATAAATTGTGACACTAGCTCTCCACATATGTCAGTTGCTTAATTTAGAACCTGTACTTGAGGTCGATCTCGAACCCATTATTGATGTGACGACTTATATTGAATTTTGTAACTAGCTCATCAAGATTATAACTTGCTTAGCTAAATGAATTGTGGGGTTCAGTCCCTGAGCCCATTATGTGCCTCTGTAACCCTTTCCACTACCGCCCACAAGATGGGTATGGGGTGTATAATAAATGAACTAAACTAACTGTGGATACGCGAATCCTCAAGATCATCAGTGTAATTTCCCCGAGAAGTAGTGGAAGCTGTGTGAGTGTACGGGCAGGCGCTCTACGAGCAGGAGCTCTACGAGCAGGTGCTCTACCAGCAGGAGCTCTACCAGCAGGCGCTCTACGAGCCGCTGTACGGCTGCGTCTCCGTGAGCTGTTTAATCCAAGTAGAGAAGCCGCGAGCAGTGTCAGCCAGCGCTTCATTGTTGGAAGAAACTGTTCTCGGGAAGCTGGACTGTAATTCACCCGCGAATATTAACTGTTGAGGCTAGTCAGGGTGTGGTGTGGGTGGGGGGGGGTCAGGGTGTGGTGTGGGTGGGGGGGGGCGAGGGTCAGGGTGTGGTGTGGGTGGGGGGGCGAGGGTCAGGGTGTGGTGTGGGTGAGGGGGGGAGGGGGGCGAGGGTCAGGGTGTGGGTGGGGGGGCGAGGGTCAGGGTGTGGTGTGTGTGGGGGGGGGGTGAGGGTCAGGGTGTGGTGCACCAAAAATGTTAAATAGGTTTAACATTTTTGTGAACAATATTACAGGATAATATTGAGTTATTGGTAGTTTATGGAATATCAATACCTTTGTTGGGACATGATTGCTTCACACTGGTCTTTGATGACCTGCTGCGTGAAGCTTAGCCAACACCTGCAGGCTGGTCTCAAACCCCTGCACATGGGCACAACACCTACAACACCTGCCATAGAGACTCACGCTCGGGACAGGTCACAGTTCACACGTGGCTATCCCAGTGAAGTCCGGGAAGCCACCTCCAGCCAGCAGCCACACACACACACACAACCCTTGATTAACAGTTGAGAGGCGGGACCAAAGAGCCAAAGCTCAACCCCCGCAAGCACAGCTAGGTGAGTACACACGCAGTCTTCCCAGGGACAGGCGACGCAGTCCTCGTAGATTGCTGAAAGTGACTTAAGTATTTTAGCGCATTAAACTAATGTGAGGAGCAATGTTGCCAGCTGCTGCCACTTAAGCTATGGCAATAAAGTCTGCGTCACCAGACACTTCCTGCAGTGTCTCGGGGGGGCACCGCCCCCACTGACTGACGGCGGGTCAGGGGTCACCATCACCTGACGCGCAACTCTCTCTCTAATGACCTGAGCACTGCTGACCACAGCCCTCCACTGGAATACAAGTGTGACAACCGATCTCTAACACATCAATAACATTCTAGGATATACAATGATGTGTAGACAAAAGTCTCATGTGTCTGAAGACTCTCAAGGTAATCATGATATCATAAAATTATGTGATAGAAAATTACTGATACACTCCTCTGACAACCGTCCTATCACATGGGCTGGACGGTAGAGCGTCGGTCTGGCTTCATGCAGGTCGGCGTTCAGTCCCCGACCGTCCAAAAGTAGTTGGACACCATTCCTTCCCCCCCGTTCCATCCCAACTCCTTTTCCTGCCCCCTTCCCAGTGCGTAATGTCGTATTGTCGTAATGGTGTGGCACTTTCCCCTGATACTTCCCTCCCTCCTCTGAGAACCAAGCCCATACGTGCTGACAGCAGGCGGGGTCAGGAGCACAAGCGCTGACAGTACCTCAGAGTATCCTGCAATTAGGATACCATAAGGTATACACCAAACCCAAAATACCTCGAGATATTCTCCATACCAAGATATCAAAAGTTTAAGGATTCACCCAAATTAGGATACCAATACATTAAGAAATATCCTAATCTGGGATACCATAAGGTATCCTCCAACCCAGATACATCACAGCATACCAAAAATCTTAAGACCTCCCCCGACCTGGTTTACCAAAACCTTTAGTATCCCACCAACCCAGACATGCTATACTTAATTAAATCATGCACACTGGGCATTTATAGCCTTAAACTATCCTTCCAACTCATAATATTATTAAAATCTTAAAACATTCCTTAACATCTGAACACATTAGAGCTGTCCCGGAACCTGGGATACTTGTATAGTAATGCCCATCCCAGGATACGACAGCTATAGAATATTTTCTCCAACCCATATCATAAGGAGCCGGTCGGCCGAGCGGACAGCACGCTGGACTTGTGATCCTGGGTTCGATTCCAGGCGCCGGCGAGAAGCAATGGGCAGAGTTTCTTTCACCCTATGCCCCTGTTACCTAGCAGTAAAATAGGTACCTAGGTGTTAGTCAGCTGTCACGGGCTGCTTCCTGGGGGTGGAGGCCTGGTCGAGGACCGGGCCGCGGGGACACTAAAAGCCCCGAAATCATCTCAAGATAACTCAAGATAACCCAGCATTCCAAAACTCTCAGGTGCCTTCAATCTAGGATACCAAAAGTCTAAAGAGAATTCACACTCAAGAACATCAAAATCTTAAGGTCTCCCTCAATCATATTTCGCTCAACAAACCCGCTGTTAGAAGCAATACTTTTTATATGATCCAGTCTATGACGCAATTAGTAAGGCTAACATTGAGGAACAATTCACTAAATTGGTGTGCAGTTCTAATCGCATATCTATGTTGGAAAGGCAGGTATCAAGTTTTTTGCCTGTCTGTCCGATGCATATTCAATCACAATCCTTGCATGCGATCACATACTGGTCACTACTGCATTGTGCTGCAGTAGTGGGCGAGTTCTTAATTAAAATGGATTTTACCATGTTATTATTTTTGAAACCCACATTGACATTAAAAATGAGTGTTTTAGGTTTAGGGTTAACCTTGGATTTATGATTATACAACGTCCGCTTTGCTTGTTCCAGTGAAAAGTCAAAAACGAAATTTGAATATTGCATCTTTACCCCAATTTCATAGATTTTGGTAATTTCTTATATATATATATATATATATATATATATATATATATATATATATATATTTTTTTTTTTTTTTTTTTTTTTTTTTTTTTATGCGATATATACAAGAGTTTTACATTCTTGTACAGCCACTAGTACGCGTAGCGTTTCGGGCAGGTCCTTGGAATACGATCCCCGCCGCGAAGAAACGTTGTTACAACCAAGTACACATTTTACTGTTGCGTTAAACAGAGGCTACAGTTAAGGAATTGCGCCCAGTAAATCCTCCCCGGCCAGGATACGAACCCATGACAAAGCGCTCGCGGAACGCCAGGCGAGTGTCTTACCACTACACCACGGAGACTGGTGAAGACACCACGGAGACTCTTCATTAATAAGCTCAGGGGAACACTCTCATAAAGCTCTGAAGAACATAAAAGACAACACCTAATATTTAACTTTAATATGATGGTTGGAAAGTAATGTACATAAGATGCACATATTAGTAAATTTTCTGTAAACGCTAAACTTTAAAGGGTAAACAGAATTGTTTACCCTGTCAATCTTAATGTCTATGAAAGGAAAAACTCCATTTTCCTCTTTCTCAATTGTAAATTTGACTATTAAAGGGACTAGGGAATTAATTTTCATAAGGAACTCTGATCACAGTTAGTGGGCAACACACAGGTTAGTGGCTTTGTAAAAATGTAAGAACACCAATGTTATGTACTCTCACATAACCAAATGTATTCCTTGTATATAAATAAATTAATAAATAAATATCATCGATATATCTAAACCACACCGTCTTAGCAGGTAAAATCCTGGGTAAAATTCTTATTTAAAAAAGCTCCTTATATAAATTATCAGGGGATAGAGGGGTTTTCCGTAGCCATTCCAAAGGTTTTTGTAAAATATTCTCCATTGAAACAAAAATCATTTATATTATTTTAATGCACAGTTTAATCAGTTCATCAATGGCAATATTGGGCAACACCAAATTATATTTGGAAAATTCATCTTGCAGGAAAACTACCAAATCATCCACCAAAATATATAAAATTATATAAAATCCACCATATATATATAATGTTATATATATATATATATATATATATATATATATATATATATATATATATATATATATATATATATATATAAACGCACCCGGCCATGCGTTGCTGTGGCTCAGCAACACTTCCCTGCACGCCCCCCCCCCCCCCATCTTCCCCACCATCCCCCACTCCCCCATCACCTCGTCCTCCCCCCATCCCCAACTCCTCTGTCCCCTTGTCCTTCCCACCATTCTCTACTCCCCCCTCCCCATCATCCCCCATCCCTCGTCCTCCCCACCATTCCCCACTCTTTCGTCCGATTCATTCCCAAATGATCTGATGTTCTCATCAGAAAAATGAAAACATCAAATGATCTGATGTTCCCATCACTGAACTATAAGAACAGTTAAAAAAAACGAAATGAAAAACAATTAAAAAATAAAAAAAAATAAACTATACTCACGAAATCGACGGTATGGTAAACAACACAGCTCAATTCCAACGCAATGTCACACAAAATAATTAAATCAAAATGAAAATAATCGAAATTTATGAAAATTCAATTTATCAATGCAATCGGAAACATTTAAATGGAATCGTAACATATTTAGTATAGCGTGTGTTTTTTTACGTGCAACAGATGGCGCTGTTTGTTTTTTAAAAAAGAATGTTTTTACCTGTCACAGGTGTGGCATCTATATAATAGGAATATAAAAACATGCGTGTATCAGAATGGAACGTTGTGTCAAAATTGCAAAGCAATCAGTGAAGAACTTTTGGAAATTACAGCATGTGTTGCTCTTACGTCCAACAGATGGCGCTGTTTTTAAAAACACGCATATTTTTATCTGTCACAAGTGTGGCATGTATATAGTAGGTATATAAAAACATGAACATGCGAGTTTTCGAATGCAACATTGTGTCAAAATTTCAAGCAATCGGTAAATTCGGAGATTTCCTTCACATGAAAACATACATGAATACAACAGTTTAAAAAAAAAAAAACATGTTTTTACCTGTAACAGACGTGACATCTATATATTATGTATGTAACACGCTTGTATGCGAATGGATCGTTATGTCAAAATTTCAAAGCAATCGGTGAAGAACGTTCGGAGATCAGCGATTTTGAGCAAACGCACATTTATTTTTTATTTATGTAGATAAAGGGTACCACCTGTGGTGCAATTGTAGGGACCCATAGCCTCGGAGAAGGGAACACTGAGCATTCAGAGAAAAACTTGTGGGTGAAAAACATTCAGTGTAACACAAAAATATAAATAATAGCAGAACAAAGGCTTGTTGCGTCACCGGGAATCCACATCTTTTCCTCGTACAAGACGATCGTGGCAGCGATTATTATTAACACAGTGACCATTAAGGTAATTGGAGGGTTAACTAGCGTAAAGATAGCCTATCGTGACGTATTAAGAGCTCGTCTAGGAGGGGAAACGGAGATAAACAGGAGAGCTGCGAGGGAGACGTCGCAACGACGCAAGATAACGCCGTGACGGACGAGACATTGTGACATGAAATCGATGCGTTCATGGACCGTGTTGGCCAGGCAAGATGACAAGCATGCGCACACACTGCCATGCTGCATTGCATTTCACAAAGGCATGCACGCTGGAAAGCATGCAGATATATGTATATGATGACACTAGTATATCTGGGCAGTTTAAAACGTCTAAGACACAGTGCGACACAGTACTAACCAGGATCCGGTTGGGCCAGAGTTACCTGTGGCAGGTGGCTGTTGGCGTTACCTGTGGCAGGTGGCTGCTGGCGTTACCTGTGGCAGGTGGCTGCTGGCGTTACCTGTGGCAGGTGGCTGCTGGCGTTACCTGTGGCAGGTGGCTGCTGGCGTTACCTGTGGCACGTGGCTGCTGGCGTTACCTGTGGCAGGTGGCTGCTGGCGTTACCTGTGGCAGGTGGCTGTTGGCGTTACCTGTGGCAGGTGGCTGTTGGTGTTACCTGTGGCAGGTGGCTGCTGGCGTTACCTGTGGCAGGTGGCTGTTGGCGTTACCTGTGGCAGGTGGCTGTTGGTGTTACCTGTGGCAGGTGGCTGCTGGCGTTACCTGTGGCAGGTGGCTGTTGGCGTTACCTGTGGCAGGTGGCTGTTGGTGTTACCTGTGGCAGGTGGCTGCTGGCGTTACCTGTGGCAGGTGGCTGTTGGCGTTACCTGTGGCAGGTGGCTGTTGGTGTTACCTGTGGCAGGTGGCTGCTGGCGTTACCTGTGGCAGGTGGCTGCTGGCGTTACCTGTGGCAGGTGGCTGTTGGTGTTACCTGTGGCAGGTGGCTGCTGGCGTTACCTGTGGCAGGTGGCTGTTGGCGTTACCTGTGGCAGGTGGCTGCTGGCGTTACCTGTGGCAGGTGGCTGTTGGTGTTACCTGTGGCAGGTGGCTGCTGGCGTTACCTGTGGCAGGTGGCTGCTGGCGTTACCTGTGGCAGGTGGCTGTTGGTGTTACCTGTGGCAGGTGGCTGCTGGCGTTACCTGTGGCAGGTGGCTGTTGGTGTTACCTGTGGCAGGTGGCTGCTGGCGTTACCTGTGGCAGGTGGCTGTTGGCGTTACCTGTGGCAGGTGGCTGCTGGCGTTACCTGTGGCAGGTGGCTGCTGGCGTTACCTGTGGCAGGTGGCTGCTGGCGTTACCTGTGGCAGGTGGCTGCTGGCGTTACCTGTGGCAGGTGGCTGTTGCGTTACCTGTGGCAGGTGGCTGTTGGTGTTACCTGTGGCAGGTGGCTGCTGGCGTTACCTGTGGCAGGTGGCTGTTGGCGTTACCTGTGGCAGGTGGCTGTTGGTGTTACCTGTGGCAGGTGGCTGCTGGCGTTACCTGTGGCAGGTGGCTGCTGGCGTTACCTGTGGCAGGTGGCTGTTGGTGTTACCTGTGGCTGTTGGTGTTACCTGTGGCAGGTGGCTGTTGGAGTTACCTGTGGCAGGTGGCTGCTGGCGTTACCTGTGGCAGGTGGCTGTTGGCGTTACCTGTGGCAGGTGGCTGTTGGCGTTACCTGTGGCAGGTGGCTGTTGGCGTTACCTGTGGCAGGTGGCTGCTGGCGTTACCTGTGGCAGGTGGCAGCTAGCGTTACTTGTGGCAGGTGGCTGTTGGTGTTACCTGTGGCAGGTGGCTGTTAGTGTTACCTGTGGCAGGTGGCTGCTGGCGTTACCTGTGGCAGGTGGCTACTAGTAACAAGTCTCACATTCCTGAGCCACTCCAGGCGTAAACTGGGACAGAAACTCGGTCATTCACTTAAACGTTACGCGATTGAATTTCGAGAAATGAGACCCATTTGACCTAGTGGTAAGAGGTACCTATAGACCTTTGCAATTGCTTTATGCATTCCCTTGAAGCTAGCCACATAATCCACGGAAAGTTAGGTCATGCTGGCCAGTAGACGTCCTGCCACTCTGAGACTCGCCATCCTGAGAGATTGTGTAATTTATTGAAACTGCATTAATTCGGAAGAATGTGGTTCATAAAACAATTATTTCAGCACTCCCCCCATCCTCACTCACCACCAATTCTCCCTCCCTCTTGCTGTCATATAGCCTTCTTACAATCCCCTTCCAGGCCTTACCCATCTTCCAGGCCTTACCCATCTTCCAGGCCTTGCCCATCTTCCAGACCTTACCCATCTTCCAGGCCTTACCCTTCTTCCAGGCCTTACCCATCTTCCAGGCCTTGCCCATCTTCCAGACCTTACCCATCTTCCAGACCTTACCCATCTTCCAGGCCTTACCCATCTTCCAGACCTTACCCATCTTCCAGACCTTACCCATCTTCCAGGCCTTACCCATCTTCCAGGCCTTACCCATCTTCCAGGCCTTACCCATCTTCCCCTC
>NC_091150.1:38906945-39158322 GCF_040958095.1 Procambarus clarkii | reverse complement strand
GGGTGTCTGTCTCTCCTGATACTGGTTGTGGCGGTGTCTGTCTCTCCTGATACTGGTTGTGGGGGTATCTGTCTCTCCTGATACTGGTTGTGGTGGTTTCTGTCTCTCCTGATACTGGTTGTGGCGGTGTCTGTCTCTCCTGATACTGGTTGTGGGGGTGTCTGTCTCTCCTGGTACTGGTTGTGGTGGTTTCTGTCTCTCCTGATACTGGTTGTGGGGGTGTCTGTCTCTCCTGATACTGGTTGTGGTGGTTTCTGTCTCTCCTGATACTGGTTGTGGTGGTTCCTGTCTCTCCTGATACTGGTTGTGGGGGTTTCTGAAACCACACCTGGTGTGCCACAAGGGAGGGGGCCACACCTGGAGTGCCACAAGAGAGAGGCCACACCTGGGGTGCCACAAGGGAGAGGCCACACCTGGGGTGCCACAAGGGAGAGGCCACACCTGCGGTGCCACAAGGGAGAGGCTACACCTGGGGTGCCACAAGGGAGGGGCCACACCTGGGGTGCCACTGGGGTTGGGTACTGGGACCCTCCTCGTTCCTGATGCACGTTATTGAGAGATATATAATAAGCACCCGAGGATAACATGGAGTCTGGCACCCGAGGATAACATGGAGTCTGGCACCCGAGGATAACATGGAGTCTGGCACCCGCGGATAACATGGAGTCTGGCACCCGACGATAACGTAGAGGCCGGATCACATCAATCACTCACTGACATCACATTAACTCCTCCAATTCGCAACCATAAACAACAGCCTCAGATAACGCCGCCATGTCACCATTTCCAAGAAGAGTCATCAGCGGGCGGTGCCTAGGAGCCACTCAGGAAGGGAGACAGGTAATCTCCCGTGCCCCTCCCCCGTCAGGCAGACAGGAAGGCTCGGAGGACCCGTCGCCCCCTACCCCGCCATCCTGATGGGAAGAGCCTTGTCAAGTGTTCCAGGAATAATGTTGGTCGGGGGCTAAAGGGTAACGAGAGCGCCAAGCTGGACCCCGATCATCAGTAGTATGTCACAGGAGAGTAGCACTGGGAGCCGTGCTCCAGCGTCTAGCTGGCCCCTGACCGGGTCCTCACATTCTTGCAACTTGGCTACAAGCGCGGGATAGGGGCGAGGGGAGACTTCGGAGGTCTTCCGAAGTTGCTCGCCAGTTTGTCCAGTCTTGTCGTGGTTTCTATGGGCGTTGGGTTAGTATATTTGAGTGGGTGGTCCTGTCCTTTGGTCGATAGTTCATGCAGTTTTGCAGTAGTTACTTAAGTAGTTTGACATTTTGTAGTAGAACTGTAAGAAGGTGGTTAAGCATGATTTCCATTCACTAGGTGTGTGTTAATATTTAGACACATCTCTTGTGTTGAGCGCGCCCACTTTCACATCTCTTTCTTGATTACATATTGCACTTCACCTCTCTCATTACTCCCATGCTCTTTTAATTGACCTCTTTGCCTCCAAGCCTTACCTCTTCAACAATGGGCAATTTTCCTCACTTGGGAGAGGAAAATTTTCTCTTAGGAGCTCTTTCTTTTAGAAGCGGAATAAAACTTCCTTCAGCGTCTTTACACTTGTGAATCATGAAGTTCATCATGTGTTGTGTTGTTTTTACTTTCTTGAGTTCTATTTTCCGAGGTATTGTGAGTTTTTATTATTTTTGGCCGTCCATAAATATGCAGTCTGCCCATCCTTCTCTGTCCTGACTTATTCTTGTTACTTTATCATAAAATTCCAGAAAATTTGTTAGGCATGATTTCCCTGTCCTGAATCCATGTTGGTGCTTGTTTACAAACCTATTGTTCTCTACGTGTGTGTGTGTGTGTGTGTGTGTGTGTGTGTGTGTGTGTGTGTGTGTGTGTGTGTGTGTGTGTGTGTGTGTGTGTGTGTGTAATTACGTAATTGTAATTTCCAAATTGCAATTACATAAAGAGAGCTGTGCTCGTTAGGACTAAAGAAGTTTTTTTGTATATACTAACAAGAGCAATATTGTGACTCTTGAAGGGACTCGTGAAGGAACTTTTGAAGGGACTTTTGAAGGGACTTTTGAAGGGACATTTGAAGGGACTCGAGAAGGGACTCGAGAAGGGACTCGAGAAGGGACTCAAGGAGGGACTCTTGAAGGGACTCATGTAGGGACTATTGAAGGGACTCAAGAAGGGACTCGTGAAGGGACTCGTGAAGGGACTCGAGAAGGGATTCGTGAAGGGATTCTTTAAATAACTCTTGAAGAGACTCGAGAAGGGACTCAAGAAGGGACTCGTGAAGGGACTCGTGAAGGGACTCGTGAAGGGACTCGTGGAGGGACTCTTGAAGGGACTCAAGAAGGTACTCGAGAAGGGATTCATGAAGGAACTCTTCAAGGGACTCGTGAAGGGACTCGAGAAGGGACTCGTGAAGGGACTCGAGAAGGGGGTTCGTGAAGGGATTCTTGAAGGAACTCTTGAAGGGACTCGAGAAGGGACTCGTGAAGGGACTCGTGAAGGGACTCGTGAAGGGACTCGTGAAGGGACTCATGGAGGGACTCATGGAGGGACTCATGGAGGGACTCCTGAAGGGACTCAAGAAGGTACTCGAGAAGGGATTCATGAAGGAACTCTTCAAGGGACTCGTGAAGGGACTCGAGAAGGGACTCGTGAAGGGACTCGAGAAGGGGGTTCGTGAAGGGATTCTTGAAGGAACTCTTGAAGGGACTCGAGAAGGGACTCAAGAAGGGACTCGTGAAGGGACTCGTGAAGGGACTCGTGAAGGGACTCGTGAAGGGACTCGTGAAGGGACTCATGGAGGGACTCATGGAGGGACTCATGGAGGGACTCTTGAAGGGACTCAAGAAGGTACTCGAGAAGGGATTCATGAAGGAACTCTTCAAGGGACTCGTGAAGGGACTCGAGAAGGGACTCATGAACGGACTCGAGAAGGAAATCGAGAAGGGACTCGTGAAGGGACTCGTGAAGGGACTCGAGAAGGGACTCATCAACGGACTCGAGAAGGGACTCGAGAAGGGACTCGAGAATGGACTCGTGAAGGGACTCGTGAAGGGACTCGAGAAGGGACTCGTGAAGGGACTGGAGAAGGGACTCGTGAAGGGACTCGAGAAGGAAATCGAGAAGGGACTCGTGAAGGGATTCGTGAAGGGACTCGAGAAGGGACTCATCAACGGACTCGAGAAGGAACTCGAGAAGGGACTCGAGAAGGGACTCGAGAAGGAAATCGAGAAGGGACTCGTGAAGGGACTCGAGAAGGAACTCGTGAATGGACTCGAGAAGGAAATCGAGAAGGGACTCGTGAATGGACTCGTGAAGGGACTCTCGAGTCAAGCAACAGAAGACAGCGAGTCACTGTGAGGGGTGAGGCCTCAGATTGGCGAGACGTCACCAGTGGAGTCCCGCAGGGATCAGTCCTTGGACCTATACTGTTTCTGATACATGTAAATGATATCCCAGAGGGTATAAAATCGTTCATCTCATTGTTTGCTGATGATGCAAAGATTATGAGGAGAATTAAGTCAGAGGAAGATAGTATGAGGCTACAAGATGACCTAGACAAACTGAATGAGTGGTCCAACAAATGGCAATTAAAGGTCAACCCGAGTAAACGTAAGGTAATGAAACTAGGCAGTGGAAACCGGAGGCCAGACACAGGATACCGAATGGGAGAAGAAGTCCTTCACGAAACGGACAGACAGAATGATCTAGGAGTTGATATCACCCCAAGCCTGTCTTCTGAAGCCCACATAAAAAGAATAACATCTGCGGCATATGCGAGGCTGGCTAATATCAGAACTACCTTCAAGAACCTGTGTAAGGAATCATTCAGAACCATATATACCACATATGTAAGAACAATCCTGGAGTATGCGGCTCCAGCATGGAGCCCGTACCTTGACAAGCACAAGATTAAGCTGGAAAAAGTTCACAGGTATGCCACTAATCTAAGAACTAAGAGTGCCAGAACTAAGAGGCATGAGTTACGAGGAAAGGCTGTATGAAGTGCACCTCACGACACTGGAAATCAGAAGAGTAAGGGGAGACATGATCACTACCTACAAAATTATCAGAGGAATTGACAGGGTAGATAAATATAAACTGCTAAACACGTGCGGTACGCCAACAAGGGGACACAGGTGGAGACTGAGTACCCAAATGAGCCACAGGGACGTTAGATAAAACTTTAACAGTGTCAGAGTAGTTAACAGATGGAATGCATTAGGCAGAGATGTGGTGGAGGCTGACTCCATACACAGTTTCAAATGTAGATATGATAGAGGCCAGTAGGTTCAGGAACCTGTACTCCTGTTGAGTGACAGTTGAGAGGCGGGACCAAATTGCCAGAGCTCAACCCCCGTCAGCACAACTAGACGAGTACACACACACAAGACAAGACGTCACCACCGCCAGCGTGCCGCTGTAGCCAGACACCGGAGGATCGATGCATGAGTCACTTTCATCACGCTATCGTTGGCCTGTGCATGAACCACCCGGCCAACACCCGACTAATACAAGTTAATGCTGTGGAGTAATCAGTGTGGAGTGTTGTGTGGAGTGTTGTGGAGTAATCAGTGTGGAGCGCTGACTCTGCGGGCGCCCTCATCACTTCACAGTGAGAGAGACCTCAGCAAATATGCACTACATCATCGTTCTTCTCTCTATATAAACTCATCCCGACCCAACGCAGCCTATCCTAACCTAATCTAACGAAAGCTATAAAAGTTTGTGTATAATATATATATATGGTATGCCAGCCTATCTCTCCTCCTGTCTTAGGAGTACTTCTAGTAACTATGAAGACCATAGTATATATACCGACGTACAAGGAAATTATAAAGTAGAAATCTAATCTATTAGTTGGACAACCGGGAAAACTATTTTTTACTTGTGTTGCTTTGACAAACTAAACTAACCTAATCTTCCTAGGCCTAATATACGATATCTTAGGCCTAATATAGTATATATGTGTGGTATACTAAGCCTAGGAATACTTAATTCTGTTTTTAGCCTCATATATTTTAAAAGAATTCCGTACTATAGTCAGTATACTACTATCTAAGAGCTAAGTACGTACGAATTCGTGACTTTTAACGACCGTCACAACAGGAACTATAGACAGGAGGATGGTTACATGTATGCCTAATGTGCGTGACGGCATAATTAATGTGTTAATTTTTCCCAGAGGGGCGAGTTTATTGGGCAGCGCCACTCATCCTGTGAGTGGTCATACCGCCATAGTAACAGTATTGGGCAGCGCCACTCATCCTGTGAGTGGTCATACCGCCATAGTGACAGTATTGGGCAGCGTCACTCATCCTGTGAGTGGTCATACCGCCATAGTGACAGTATTGGGCAGCGTCACTCATCCTGTGAGTGGACACACCGCCATAGCAGCATGTACAACACTCCCCAATAGGAAGAAAACCCACTGGGTTGTTCATCCTGTCACTTGTACCCAGACACAGCTGGGACTTGCTTAACTGTCTCAAGTGAACAGCTAATCAAACAAGAAGATTAACATTTAGCAACCCTTAAAATCTTACGTTATCTTGTGGGTGCAAAATGGGGAAATCTTTTAATAACAGTACCTATATTTGTCAAATAGTATTTTCCTAACGCAAACAATGTGGGGTTTATTATTCTACACATATTTCTAATGTCTACCAGGTGTCCACATTCTCTCAGGTAGTGGTCAAGGCGGTGTCCGTCACTCTCACCACAGATTCTGCAACTCCGCTGCTCAACTGTTGTTTCTATCCCGAATCTCCATGGATATTTGTATCCAAGACGGATTCTTGCTATTATTGATTCTCTCCCGCGGCCACCTCCTCTTCGTCCATATCGATTGGGATTGCCAGCTGCAACCATGTTGTACCAACGTACAGATTCACTGGTTTGTACTTCTGTCCTCCTTTCCTCAGTTACCTTGTCACGGTGATGTTGCCTGTTAATATCTTTAATTTGTAGTAGAGTCTTGGGTATGAAGTATTCAATATGGTCTCCGTCAGCGCCCTCTGCAGCCAGCACGTCAGCCCGTTCATTTCCACATATTCCAACATGGGAGGGGATACTCAGAAACTTGACGACTCTTCCCTGATTGGTTAGTACCCTCACAGCTCTCCTGATTTCAGCGACTATCGCAAGGTTTTCCGCCTGATTTATACTAAGGCCTTGGAGTGAACAAATCCACAAGGGCCGTGACGAGGATTCGAACCTGCGTCCGAGAGCATCCCAGACGCTGCCTTAATCGACTGAGCTACGACATGGTGAAAAGAGTTGAAACCGAAGTTCTACTGAACTTACTGGATCCTGCAGCCCCTCCGAGGCACAAACCTCGAAAATTTCTGTGTGTCATGAAGTAAGGGCGAAGAGGGAGAACGGCCTATTGACATAACTCGAGTGCATGGGGGAGTTGTGTAAAACACTGGTTTGTGCCTCGGAGGGGCTGCAGGATCCAGTAAGTTCAGTAGAACTTCGGTTTCAATTCTTTTTAACCATGTCGTAGCTCAGTCGATTAAGGCAGCGTCTGAGATGCTCTCGGACGCAGGTTCGAATCCTCGTCACGGCCCTTGTGGATTTGTTCATTGATGCATCACGCAATTGTGATTTCTGTGTGTAAGGCTTTGGAGTGATGTTTTGAATCGGTGCAGATCACTGCACCGTTAGTGTTTCGTTCAAGGAATTTTAATGCATAACAATGACAGTTAGCTCTACTTGCGTTGAAGAGGCATAGTTCTCAATACGGGCGTTTTCTTCATTTCTGCGTTGAAAGACAATATTCTTAATTACAGTGTATGCTGCACCAGCCCTGCCATTGACAGGATTATATGACCCGTCACCGTAGTTTTTATCTGATTCATTTCTGGCTTCTGTATAAATTTCTTCAAGATACTTGTGCCTCATTTCTTGTGGTATCATGTTGGAGTTTTTCGTAATCTCGTTGATAATAATCCTGCACGAGTCATCCTCCCAGGGAGGTAACCTCTCTACAGGCAGCAGCTCGCGGGCTTCCTCAAGTAGAAGTTCTTCGAGGTAGCAGACTCACGTGACGTCATCATTTTCTTCTGGCCTCAGGTTTACATTCTTGCGAAGGTGTTATCTTGGCGGCGACGCCGGAGTTTCCTATTCAGGGAAAAATACTGTGTTTCATCCATAATAACATCCCGGAGACATGATAACACTACTCTTAAATTATTTTGATCTAACCACTTACAAACTTACTTGTTCGAACCTAAATTTCTGTCAATTAAAAATCTGGAAAAGAATATTGGAAAGAATTAAAATCTTGAATGACCATAGTAGTCAGCACAGTACATGAAATAATTAAAAAATAATTCGTTTGGTCAAGGACAGGAAGCCTGCGTGTATATATATACTTTAGGCTTGTTTCGAGGTCTTCCCCCCCCCACCCAAAGAAGGTGTGAGGGGGGGGGTGTGAGACCCTCCCCAGAATGCAACCCCCCTCCCCCCCCCACAACAGTTGCCTAACTCCTGGTGCCAATTCATTACCAGGTTAACACAGAGGCATGAGGTGGAAGGAAACGTGCCCAACCATTTCTCTTCCATTGCGGGAATCGAACCTGTGATCCCCGATTGTGAGTCTAGAACGAAGCCAACTGTGCTTCTTGAGAATATATATGACATAAATAGTTCCTCAGTCAGCTATTTTTTTTCATTTGCCTTTAGCGTATAAAATCAATACACACATAAGGTGTAATATGGAAGGTTTACTGTACTGCAACATTAACTGTCCCTATAAAGCGGAGTGTATAGGGGTGAGTGAGCTCTGTGGTCAACACACCAGGGGTCACCAGGGGTCACCAGGGGTCACCAGGGGTGCCGACTCAACAAGGCACCAGCACGCTAATAAAACACACCCATACCCATGCCCTTGACCGCTATACAGTTTATTACCAGTGTACAGGAA
Organism: Procambarus clarkii; assembly: GCF_040958095.1. Taxonomy (NCBI): domain Eukaryota; kingdom Metazoa; phylum Arthropoda; class Malacostraca; order Decapoda; family Cambaridae; genus Procambarus; species Procambarus clarkii. Next base: position 39,150,422 of record NC_091150.1, on the reverse strand, counting down.
ACTGCTCCTAACACCTCCGTCGGCGTCAGCTGCTAACCTTCACAACCATGTTTATATCACGATGCTCCGTGCTCCTCACCAACTCATCACGGAGCTCCGTGCTCCTCACCAACTCATCACGGAGCTCCGTGCTCCTTACCAACTCATCACGGAGCTCCGTGCTCCTCACCAACTCATCACGGAGCTCCGTGCTCCTCACCAACTCATCACGGAGCTCCGTGCGACCTATCACCGCCGCGTGATGCTACACATTGAGCGGGTGGGAAGGCGGGGTCCAAAATACAAGAGATCGAGCCTGCATGGTCAGACAGGTGACTGACTACACAGTCTATTAGACATACTAATATGGAGAGATACTTGGAGGGGGGAAATCTATTACGAAAATTTTTTAAACTTTGTCCTAAAAAAATAGTGGTGAGGCGAGAGAAGCTGGGCGCCAGACCTCGGTAGGAGAAGACAAATGCAAAGAAATCAGGCCAAGGTTCATTGTGTAGCAACATAGTGCAATGCAAGGTGAGACAAAGTTCCAGGTACCTGGTATATAAGATCCGGAGCCAGCGTCGACCTTGTGGCGTGACTGTCTTTATCTGTTGCTGTTGTTGTCTCTGTCTGTCTGTCTGTCTCTGTCTGCCTCTGACCGACACCCTCACCGACAACACTAACACCACTGACAGCTACGAGGGCGACGTCAGCCGCTGTTCCAGGTTTAACAGATTATACACATCGCAGCCCTCCTGTAGTGTGAGGTGAGAGAGGGGGGGGGTAGTATTATGTGGGGCGAGGGGGGGCGGCACTGTCGAATGGACTCAGACGCCCCCCTCCCCCCCCTGTGTTGCTACTCTTGCATTATATTGTGAACACTCTCCTCTGATCAGTGGTGTTGGGTGTCATGTTCCTGTACTTTATGGCTATTACGACTTTTCTCTATCTTGTGGGCTACTGAACAAAAAGGTTTCGGCTGAAAAGTTTAAATGGATCAGATCCTGTTGAGTTGACCTGTTCCTCACGGCGGTTCACCTGACTGTTAGTGATCACCTGGACATATACCGAGTGTCTCCTCGACCTCCTCAACACTGCCACCATGAAACAAAAAGGACAAAAATGAATAAAAGAATAATAAATGCCTTATTAAAACAAAAAAATACGTCATGAGCCGTAACCAGCCATAGTTCTTGCCCTCCACAATAATATGACTCACGCCTCAGTGTCCTTCCTCGAGAATAATTCATGAAGTCTACACACACTCAAGTTCAAGCTCAAGTTCAAGTATGTTTATTGAGATAAGAAAGAAATACATCTCAAAAGGATAGAGTAACTTAGGCTGCTACTACCTGCTACCTGCTGAAGGGGGCTGCTTCTACCCCCCTTACTCACACTCAGGTGGTCCTGAAGTTTCTCATGACCTTCAACCAAATATTTACATGGATCAAACCATAAAACATGGCGCTTTAAAACATTTCACATCACCTCACATAATAAGTAACTCATACAGTTGAACTTTAACTGCGACTAACTAATGACTGTTACTTTATTTAACAGCTATTGAGCCCATGATCTGTACCCCCCCACCCCCACCCTTCACCCTCGAAATAATTGATTAGTAGGCCAGAATTGTTGTCCACACATCAGCAGAGATTATTAACCTATAATACTGGCTAAATAGTCTCATGTGAATCTAACTTGCAGCTTCGCTAACTGTTATTGTAATTGCTAACTGTTATTCACTTACTACTGAAGCGTCCTCAAAATGGGCGAAGTTTGTAGTTAGTCACACGTTGTTTTGCCAGAAAATTGGTGGTCATTCCTTGGGCTCCCTATTTAACAACAGCAACAAAAAAACTTGCTTTTCCAAGTTCTCCTCCTGATACTTCGATACCAGTAATTATTCAATCATTAGAAATATTACATAGAACAGTCATGTATGATCACCTCCCTGTTACCTAATTATGGGAGACTCTTACTCTATCACATTTCCCAGTCACTCGATGTAAATGTCAAGGTTCACCTGTCCACTGTCCCTTGTCCAGCTACGTCAGCACTTCCTGTCACACGACGCCGTATATCCAAGTCGTCCAAGAGAGACTAAACACACACACACACACACACACACACACCTACACCTGCTCGACGCGTAGTCCAGTGATGCCGTGTCCACTGGAGTAGCCCGGATCTCCTGCAGTTATCCTGGTGGTCAGCCCTCCGGCACGGCTCCACACCACTTGCTAGCGTTAACTGCCAGATACTCTGACCTTTTCTGAACTGTACCGGCCACATTATTCACCCCAAATAGCCCTCTGCTTGCAGGTAATTCACAAGACACGTCAACTATCCACCTTCATTCCCGGTGTGGGTCTCTGAGGGCGCCTGCTCCCCGCCTCAGTACAGACGGCCAGATGGTGGTTTAGCTGATAACGAGGTCACTCGTTACCTCCAGGGCCGGATGACCCAACAGGCCAAGTAGGCCATGGCCTAGGTCCCTCCAGCACCTTGTTGATGACTTTGTTGTTGTTGTTATAGATTCAGCTACTCGGAACAAGTTCCAAGTAGCACGGGCTATAGTGAGCCCGTAGTGGACTTCTGTTGGTGCCGCCTCATCCACATCTTCCTTTAATCATCAATTGTGCGCCAAACTCTTATCCGGTTTATATAAAATACCGGACTCCATTACTATATCCAATACAATTATGTAAAACTATGCAAAATGTTGTACTGCATAATCTCGACTCATAACCAAAAATCCTGGATTCGATTCCCGGGCGAGACAGAAGTGGTTTGGCACATTTTGTTTCACTTAATGGCGCTATTCACCTAGCAGTAAATAGATACTCGGGAATTATGCAACTGTTGTGGAACTGCATCCTGGGGCGGGTCGGTACTTGTACTTCCATAACGGGGGCCTCGAGACAAACCTAAAGTATATATATATATATATATATATATATATATATATATATATATATATATATATATATATATATATATATATAGGCTTCCTGTCCCCAACAAACGATTAATTAAAGTATTAAGCTGGCCTAGGGATTAGTGGACGGCCGGAGAGTGATAATCTAAGTTGTTGCTGTGTTGGACCCGCGGCGCGAGAACTGATTATTCATACAATCAATAGCACCTTGTGTTAGGCACCCCCCCCCCCCCTAGCCACACCCTGTGGTGTAGTCACCCAGGGTGGGGACGTCCAGCCCCCCCTAGCCACACCCTGTGGTGTAGTCACCCAGGGTGGGGACGTCCAGCCCCCCCTAGCCACACCCTGTGGTGTAGTCACCCAGGGTGGGGACGTCCAGCCCCCCCTAGCCACACCCTGTGGTGTAGTCACCCAGGGTAGGGACGTCCAGCCCCCCCTAGCCACACCCTGTGGTGTAGTCACCCAGGGTGGGGACGTCCAGCCCCCCCTAGCCACACCCTGTGGTGTAGTCACCCAGGGTGGGGACGTCCAGCCCCCCCCTAGCCACACCCTGTGGTGTAGTCACCCAGGGTGGGGGACGTCCAGCCCCCCCTAGCCACACCCTGTGGTGTAGTCCACCCAGGGTGGGACGTCCAGCCCCCTCTAGCTACACCCCTGTGGTGTAGTCACCCAGGGTGGGGACGTCCAGCCCCCTCTAGCCACACCCTGTGGTGTAGTCACCCAGGGTGGGGACGTCCAGCCCCCCCTAGCCACACCCTGTGGTGTAGTCACCCAGGGTGGGGACGTCCAGCCCCCTCTAGCCACACCCTGTGGTGTAGTCACCCAGGGTGGGGACGTCCAGCCCCCCTCTGGCCACACCCTGTGGTGTAGTCACCCAGGGTGGGGACGTCCAGCCCCCCCTAGCCACACCCTGTGGTGTAGTCACCCAGGGTGGGGACGTCTTGCCCCCTATAGCCACACTTTGCTTTACTGACTCCCACTGTGACTCAACCAGCGTCCTGTAACCACACCCCACTTTGCAGCCACCCAGTTCCCTCTGACCACACCTTGGTTTAATTATAATTACTCAGTGTGAGGTCCAGCTTCCTCTAACCACATCCTGTGTTGAAGCCATCCAGTGTAGAAGCGACCAGATCCCTCTGACCACATGCAGTGTTGCTGCCGCCCAGTGTGGGTGTGCAGCGACCAGATCCCTCTGACCACATGCAGGGTTGCTGCCGCCCAGTGTGGGTGTGCAGCGACCAGATCCCTCTGACCAGTTACAACACTGCAGACCTGCATAACACCTTTCGTGGTTCAGGTAAATATATTTGCCTGTCCCTTCCTTTCTTGTGTTACATGACTTGATAATGGTCCAGGACGGTCCAGGACGGTCCGGGACGGTCCAGGACGGTCCAGGATTGTCCAGGACGGTCCAGAACGGTCCAGGACGGTTCAGGACGGTCCAGGACGATCCAGGACGGCCCAGGACGATTCAGGACCGTCCAGGACGGTCCGAAACGTCTTCAGTTCTTCATTGTATGATCTGTGGCTTGGTCACTACATCTATAGCGTTGTATTTTGCTGTCAGGATGTATCTTCAACGTTGTATTTTTCTACAATATTAAAGTCAAACAAGAAGAAGATACACAGGCAGCAGCCTAGTGGCGAACCTTTGTGTGGACACAGGGAACACTGTACTCTGTGTGTGTTCACAGAGGACACAGGACACAGAGGCGGAGTCACCTCATTTGATGTGCGGAAAATGTCGGCTTAACTGTGCCACCTGTCCTCAGGCTAGGCTCGTCCAACCGACGGTCGACACCCATTGATGTATGCGTCTATTTTAACGTACTGCACATTCCATGTTTAGAATGCACCTTGTGTTAGGCGCCCCCCCCCCCTAGCCACACCCTGTGGTGTAGTCACCCAGGGTGGGGACGTCCAGCCCCCTCTGGTTATTACCTTATATTATTTGATATAATATAAGGTAATATTATTACATACTAAAAATGTGCTGAATTGTTAGGTCTAACTTCGGTTAGGTTAGGTTCTGTTGACCATTATGGTAAACAAAGCCGTCCTCGACTCAAGTCCATTCCATCCAGTAGTCGACCCCACAGACGCATTCATAATTTTTTACATGCTGTTCATTCAAAACGGGAATTTTCTCAAATATAAATTGATAGTATAATATATTAGCATATTGTGCATATATAGGCAAAGGTTAGGTTAGGTCTTTAGGTTCTGTGGGCGATTATTAGTATTTGTAGTGCGTGGGTGAAGCATTTACAGCGTTGTGGTTCGAACAAAAGTCGTCAGTGAAGCACTTGTTCCGGAAGTGTTCGAACGTCATCAGTTGTGAGTCGTGAGTAAACCGCTTTTCAGGGAGTTTGGCGGGTGCATGGAATGGACTTTGGGCCTTTGTTTGGAGGACTGGCTGATACCAACATTAATTTATATTTAGAAAATTCCTGTTTTGAATGAACATCATGTAAAATGCGTCTGTGGGGTCGACTTCTGTATGGAATAGACTTAATCTGAGGACGGGTTGGAGACAGCCAGCCTTGTGCTTTTTGTTTTGTTTACACAATTACTTCTGACGCCTGTGAACAGGTTGAGAGCTTCCCCACAGCTCATGGTAAACCTTACCCTGGCAGTTTACCTTGGAACACGACCCGTAAATCGGGTAACAACCAGGTATCCATTTACTGCTGTGTAACCAGAGATGAACAGTCAAGGGTTGTTGTCTAGTCAATCCTCCCTGTGTGCAGGGTGTGGCTCCACGTGCAGGTGTGTATGTAGGGTGTGACTCCACATGCAGGTGTATGTGTGTGCAGGGTGTGGAGTGCAACGAACCCTTTTTGGTGTGGCTGGTGTTGGATCGGGTCGGTACAACCCCCACTCATCATACCAGGTATACTTGTCATTGTATGATCAACGATGTATTACAGTCGCTACAAAATACACGCGGTGACAGCAACAATTCATATATATTAATTCACTTAAAATTGAACAATTGAGTGACACCACCAACACACACACACATTGTCAACACCGTTATGTCACATTTTTCGACTGCGTGTCGGTTCTGGCAATATATACGAGGCAGTTAGAGTTTGAATAATTTTTAATTTAATACTGTAAGGTAATTACCGGTGCCAATGGCAGTCGAAACGTGATTTTATTTTTTTTTAATTGCATCTGTATGTTGGCTTGCTTGCTGGATAATACATCACATGGGGGTTACTAATGTAGGTTTGCAATAATTTATACGACACCTGCAGTTAATGTTGCAGTTAGGTAATATTTTATGCAACATCAGCTGTTAATGTTGTAGGCAGGTGCAACCTGCCTACAACCGACCCACTCGTCAAGTCAAGCTTTGCCGCCAAAAATACAAGTGGAAAAATACTAAATTCTTGTATTTTCTTCCTTCTCCCCAGTGTGACATACAGTGAAGAACTGTGAATAATACACTACAGATTTATTCATTTATTCACATTATTATAGCGGAAATCTATCAATTTAAAAAAATAAATTAACAAAATATATGCACAATACAAATTTTATTTCTAAAATATATATATTTCTTAAGAGTCCTCTCTGAGAAGTATTTTACAACTCTGAAACTGTTTTTAAATGTCACAAGGTCGATGAGAAATTAGGTGTGAGCAGTGCAAGACTGTGTAAGGCTGTGCAAGGCTGTGCAAGGCTATGCAAGGCTGTGCAAGGTTGTGCAAGGCTGTGCAAGGCTGTGCAAGGCTGTGCAAGGCTGTGCAAGGCTATGCAAGGCTGTGCAAGTCTATGCAAGGCTGTGCAAGTCTATGCAAGACTGTGCAAGGATGTGCAAGTCTATGCAAGTCTATGGAAGGCTGTGCAAGTCTATGCAAGGCTGTGCAAGACTATGCAAGGTTATGCAAGGCTGTGCAAGACTATGCAAGGTTATGCAAGGCTGTGCAAGACTATGCAAGGTTATGCAAGGCTGTGCAAGGCTGTGCAAGGCGTCATCACGACGTATTGATCACAGCTCTGGTGTTGCGTGACCAACCTGCAGGCCACTATGCTCGGGGCCACTACAAAACACGAGTTTAAACAAATAATATAAATAGCATATTTTGTATAAAAAAAAGGTTCTAGGAAAGACGAAGATAGTATGATATAATTATAGAAATAGCCATGTAGGAGACGAGGTGTGGAAGATGTGTTGAGGTGGGATGGCCAAGTGGAATAAGCCACGAAGGTTTGTTCAGATGGTATGGCCCAAGTGGGATGTATACGTGAAGATCTGTTCAGATGGTATGGTCGCATGGAACGAACACGTGAAGCTCTGTTCAGATGGTATGGTCGCATGGAACGAACACGTGAAGATCTGTTCAGATGGTATGGTCGCATGGAACGAACACGTGAAGATCTGTTCATATGGTATGGTCGCATGGAACGAACACGTGAAGATCTGTTCATATGGTATGGTCGCATGGAACGAACACATGAAGCTCTGTTCAGATGGTCTGGCCATCTGGATAACATACGTGTATGGTCAGTATAACATACGTGTATGGTAAGGCCACATACGAGATGAGACGCGACTCTGCTTGACTCGTCTCCTACGAAGATAGTATGATATAATTATAGAAATAGCCATGTAGGAGACGTATAAATAGCCATGTAGGAGGATATACAGGTAATGTCAATATTATTAATATTATTAGAGAAAACACACCAAATAAGACTAAAGGTTTCGTTGTGTGCGAAATGGTCTTAACATAGGGAAACGTGCGGTAATGGAATTAATATTTTAAGGAAATACACCCGAAAATCATAGAGGGTGTGTTGTGTATGTGTCCGCACAGTATTCTATACAGTATTAGACACTACGTGGACATACAACTTTCGTGGAAGGTTGTATGTAAAGTTTGTTTTGGTAGACATGATTTTGCCCTCGATAAAAATCTTTATCAATCTTAGAAATTATATCAGTATTGTTTACAATTGTGGGAATTATTTGAGGCATCCAAAACTGCTAATTTCTCACATTATTGATTCCTTTTGTAAAAATATTAATGCCTATGAATAATAATAATACAGTATAATAGGACATATTATGCATTGCTAAGATTCCAGTAGCCTAAATAATACATAACTTTTTGCTTACTCTCCACATATTTTTAAAATATATTAATTAACATAAAATATTCTTGGTCTAGAGGTTGGTCTTGTAGCTGTAGATAGGCGCTGCGATGCGGTTCTCTCACAATACAAAGGACCGTCGTTTAGAACCCTTCATTATTTCCTGGTCTTTGTTGACTTGTAGCGAGGAGACTCGCAGTGAAGCTCGCGCGCGCGGGCGCTGCTTCCTGGGTTGATCTTCTGTTCTGCACTTGTTCTTCCTTCGTGGACCTGGATTGGTGATCATTTGACGACCCACAACAATAACAATTTACCTATTCTCTTAGACCTCACCTGAGTGGAAAGTTGACAAGAGCTGAGTGAAAGCTCTTTTATCATCGTAGCCTCGGTTCCCTGCACGTCCGGTTTTCCTATTCATTCCGTTCTTTCGACTAACTTTACTAAATGCTGCACTGTGCCTCCCGCAGAACGGGAAGGGTGTGTTCCCTGTTGCTGTTGGCTGGCAGCGCGCAGCACGGGAGAGCACCACCTCAGCCGGACAGTAATATATTTATATTTTGGTTAAAAAATTCAGTGTTGAGGCTCGCGGGGTCATTTGTTGATCTAAACGGGAGAGTTGGCGCTCCTGTGTCTCTATTTGGAGCGTCGACACCCATGTTGCCCGTGTCTTAGAGAACAGTTATGAGGTTAGTGGTGCAGCCGTTCCTGGTACAGTCGTTCCTGGTGCAGCCGTTCCTGGTGCAGTTGTTACTGGTGCAGTCGTTCCTGGTGCAGTCGTTCCTGGTGCAGCCGTTCCTGGTGCAGGCGTTCCTGGTGCAGTCGTTCCTGGTGCAGTCGTTCCTGGTGCAGTCGTTCCTGGTGCAGCCGTTCCTGGTACAGTCGTTCCTGGTGCAGTCGTTCTTGGTGCAATCGTTCCTGGTACAGTCGTTCCTGGTGCAGTCGTTCCTGGTACAGTCGTTCCTAGTACAGTCGTTCCTGGTGCAGCCGTTCCTTGTGCAGTGGCCGTTCTTCACGACTCTTTTTTTTCTTAAGCTCATGTCAGTCATGAATGAACCAGGTTCACGTTTTTCGTTCATTAGACCTCGGCACTGACTGCTGCTGCCGGAGGACACATCCCGCACCACGGCCCCTCCTGTACGAGGCATGGCCACGACCTACAAAATACAAAGGGCTAACCTTACCAGAAGCGTACCGAGTCACCCACCTCACCTAACCTACTGATGCACAGACAACGTGCATGTGTGGGGCGTTGCTTTTTCATAGTACGTTGTAATTTGAACGTTGAGGACCATAGCGTACTGAGACAGGATGGTTGTGATGACGTGTTGATCAGTGAGGAGTTTACGTGAAGATTTCCATCCACTGTGGATAACTGTAACATGCTCGTCTCCGAAGCTAGACACAAATACAACAAAATTATTAAGGATGGTAACAGAGTCCATTTCATGTGGTCTTCATCTCATGTTGGCCTCCGAATGCATGATAGAGCTGATAAGTTAGCCAAAGAATCTGCCTTTAAAGGAGCCGTTGAGTGTAACCTTGGATTGTCAATGAGCAATCTGAGAGCAGCAATACACCGAGAACTTCAACAAGATCTTGTAGATCTGAGGCAAAGTGAAATTGACACCAGTAATTCCATCTATCATCATACTATCATGCAAGAGGAGCCACACATCTATGGATCATCCAATAAAATCAGCAGACTTCTAGCTATTACTACTGCTCGGCTTAGACTCGGTTACAAGTATCTCTGGGAATTCTCATTATCTGCTGATGTAGACCTGACCAAATGTAAACTGTGTCAACAAAATTATTCGCACACCCTCCGTCACTATGTGATGGAGTGCGAAAAGATACGTGAATTTAGAGACAATTCTATAACCAATGTTCCAGCGATGTGTAAATATTTCATTCAAAATTATCTGCTACCAGAAATTTTAGCCAAATATTCCCAGTTTGCTAACTGTAGGTAGTAACTAAGTGATTGTAACCTATCACCGCTGCCCACTGGATGGGGGGCGGTGTGCAGGACAAACATAAATTGTGACACTAGCTCTCCACATATGTCAGTTGCTTAATTTAGAACCTGTACTTGAGGTCGATCTCGAACCCATTATTGATGTGACGACTTATATTGAATTTTGTAACTAGCTCATCAAGATTATAACTTGCTTAGCTAAATGAATTGTGGGGTTCAGTCCCTGAGCCCATTATGTGCCTCTGTAACCCTTTCCACTACCGCCCACAAGATGGGTATGGGGTGTATAATAAATGAACTAAACTAACTGTGGATACGCGAATCCTCAAGATCATCAGTGTAATTTCCCCGAGAAGTAGTGGAAGCTGTGTGAGTGTACGGGCAGGCGCTCTACGAGCAGGAGCTCTACGAGCAGGTGCTCTACCAGCAGGAGCTCTACCAGCAGGCGCTCTACGAGCCGCTGTACGGCTGCGTCTCCGTGAGCTGTTTAATCCAAGTAGAGAAGCCGCGAGCAGTGTCAGCCAGCGCTTCATTGTTGGAAGAAACTGTTCTCGGGAAGCTGGACTGTAATTCACCCGCGAATATTAACTGTTGAGGCTAGTCAGGGTGTGGTGTGGGTGGGGGGGAGGGTCAGGGTGTGGTGTGGGTGGGGGGGGGCGAGGGTCAGGGTGTGGTGTGGGTGGGGGGGCGAGGGTCAGGGTGTGGTGTGGGTGAGGGGGGGAGGGGGGCGAGGGTCAGGGTGTGGGTGGGGGGGCGAGGGTCAGGGTGTGGTGTGTGTGGGGGAGGGGGTGAGGGTCAGGGTGTGGTGCACCAAAAATGTTAAATAGGTTTAACATTTTTGTGAACAATATTACAGGATAATATTGAGTTATTGGTAGTTTATGGAATATCAATACCTTTGTTGGGACATGATTGCTTCACACTGGTCTTTGATGACCTGCTGCGTGAAGCTTAGCCAACACCTGCAGGCTGGTCTCAAACCCCTGCACATGGGCACAACACCTACAACACCTGCCATAGAGACTCACGCTCGGGACAGGTCACAGTTCACACGTGGCTATCCCAGTGAAGTCCGGGAAGCCACCTCCAGCCAGCAGCCACACACACACACACAACCCTTGATTAACAGTTGAGAGGCGGGACCAAAGAGCCAAAGCTCAACCCCCGCAAGCACAGCTAGGTGAGTACACACGCAGTCTTCCCAGGGACAGGCGACGCAGTCCTCGTAGATTGCTGAAAGTGACTTAAGTATTTTAGCGCATTAAACTAATGTGAGGAGCAATGTTGCCAGCTGCTGCCACTTAAGCTATGGCAATAAAGTCTGCGTCACCAGACACTTCCTGCAGTGTCTCGGGGGGCACCGCCCCCACTGACTGACGGCGGGTCAGGGGTCACCATCACCTGACGCGCAACTCTCTCTCTAATGACCTGAGCACTGCTGACCACAGCCCTCCACTGGAATACAAGTGTGACAACCGATCTCTAACACATCAATAACATTCTAGGATATACAATGATGTGTAGACAAAAGTCTCATGTGTCTGAAGACTCTCAAGGTAATCATGATATCATAAAATTATGTGATAGAAAATTACTGATACACTCCTCTGACAACCGTCCTATCACATGGGCTGGACGGTAGAGCGTCGGTCTGGCTTCATGCAGGTCGGCGTTCAGTCCCCCGACCGTCCAAAAGTAGTTGGACACCATTCCTTCCCCCCCGTTCCATCCCAACTCCTTTTCCTGCCCCCTTCCCAGTGCGTAATGTCGTATTGTCGTAATGGTGTGGCACTTTCCCCTGATACTTCCCTCCCTCCTCTGAGAACCAAGCCCATACGTGCTGACAGCAGGCGGGGTCAGGAGCACAAGCGCTGACAGTACCTCAGAGTATCCTGCAATTAGGATACCATAAGGTATACACCAAACCCAAAATACCTCGAGATATTCTCCATACCAAGATATCAAAAGTTTAAGGATTCACCCAAATTAGGATACCAATACATTAAGAAATATCCTAATCTGGGATACCATAAGGTATCCTCCAACCCAGATACATCACAGCATACCAAAAATCTTAAGACCTCCCCCGACCTGGTTTACCAAAACCTTTAGTATCCCACCAACCCAGACATGCTATACTTAATTAAATCATGCACACTGGGCATTTATAGCCTTAAACTATCCTTCCAACTCATAATATTATTAAAATCTTAAAACATTCCTTAACATCTGAACACATTAGAGCTGTCCCGGAACCTGGGATACTTGTATAGTAATGCCCATCCCAGGATACGACAGCTATAGAATATTTTCTCCAACCCATATCATAAGGAGCCGGTCGGCCGAGCGGACAGCACGCTGGACTTGTGATCCTGGGTTCGATTCCAGGCGCCGGCGAGAAGCAATGGGCAGAGTTTCTTTCACCCTATGCCCCTGTTACCTAGCAGTAAAATAGGTACCTAGGTGTTAGTCAGCTGTCACGGGCTGCTTCCTGGGGGTGGAGGCCTGGTCGAGGACCGGGCCGCGGGGACACTAAAAGCCCCGAAATCATCTCAAGATAACTCAAGATAACCCAGCATTCCAAAACTCTCAGGTGCCTTCAATCTAGGATACCAAAAGTCTAAAGAGAATTCACACTCAAGAACATCAAAATCTTAAGGTCTCCCTCAATCATATTTCGCTCAACAAACCCGCTGTTAGAAGCAATACTTTTTATATGATCCAGTCTATGACGCAATTAGTAAGGCTAACATTGAGGAACAATTCACTAAATTGGTGTGCAGTTCTAATCGCATATCTATGTTGGAAAGGCAGGTATCAAGTTTTTTGCCTGTCTGTCCGATGCATATTCAATCACAATCCTTGCATGCGATCACATACTGGTCACTACTGCATTGTGCTGCAGTAGTGGGCGAGTTCTTAATTAAAATGGATTTTACCATGTTATTATTTTTGAAACCCACATTGACATTAAAAATGAGTGTTTTAGGTTTAGGGTTAACCTTGGATTTATGATTATACAACTGTCCGCTTTGCTTGTTCCAGTGAAAAGTCAAAAACGAAATTTGAATATTGCATCTTTACCCCAATTTCATAGATTTTGGTAATTTCTTATATATATATATATATATATATATATATATATATATATATATATATATTTTTTTTTTTTTTTTTTTTTTTTTTTTTTATGCGATATATACAAGAGTTGTTACATTCTTGTACAGCCACTAGTACGCGTAGCGTTTCGGGCAGGTCCTTGGAATACGATCCCCGCCGCGAAGAAACGTTGTTACAACCAAGTACACATTTTACTGTTGCGTTAAACAGAGGCTACAGTTAAGGAATTGCGCCCAGTAAATCCTCCCCGGCCAGGATACGAACCCATGACAAAGCGCTCGCGGAACGCCAGGCGAGTGTCTTACCACTACACCACGGAGACTGGTGAAGACACCACGGAGACTCTTCATTAATAAGCTCAGGGGAACACTCTCATAAAGCTCTGAAGAACATAAAAGACAACACCTAATATTTAACTTTAATATGATGGTTGGAAAGTAATGTACATAAGATGCACATATTAGTAAATTTTCTGTAAACGCTAAACTTTAAAGGGTAAACAGAATTGTTTACCCTGTCAATCTTAATGTCTATGAAAGGAAAAACTCCATTTTCCTCTTTCTCAATTGTAAATTTGACTATTAAAGGGACTAGGGAATTAATTTTCATAAGGAACTCTGATCACAGTTAGTGGGCAACACACAGGTTAGTGGCTTTGTAAAAATGTAAGAACACCAATGTTATGTACTCTCACATAACCAAATGTATTCCTTGTATATAAATAAATTAATAAATAAAATATCATCGATATATCTAAACCACACCGTCTTAGCAGGTAAAATCCTGGGTAAAATTCTTATTTAAAAAAGCTCCTTATATAAATTATCAGGGGATAGAGGGGTTTTCCGTAGCCATTCCAAAGGTTTTTGTAAAATATTCTCCATTGAAACAAAAATCATTTATATTTATTTTAATGCACAGTTTAATCAGTTCATCAATGGCAATATTGGGCAACACCAAATTATATTTGGAAAATTCATCTTGCAGGAAAACTACCAAATCATCCACCAAAATATATAAAATTATATAAAATCCACCATATATATATATATGTATATATATATATATATATATATATATATATATATATATATATATATATATATATATATATATATATATATATATATAAACGCACCCGGCCATGCGTTGCTGTGGCTCAGCAACACTTCCCTGCACGCCCCCCCCCCCCCCATCTTCCCCACCATCCCCCACTCCCCCATCACCTCGTCCTCCCCACCATCCCCAACTCCTCTGTCCCCTTGTCCTTCCCACCATTCTCTACTCCCCCCTCCCCATCATCCCCCATCCCCTCGTCCTCCCCACCATTCCCCACTCTTTCGTCCGATTCATTCCCAAATGATCTGATGTTCTCATCAGAAAAATGAAAACATCAAATGATCTGATGTTCCCATCACTGAACTATAAGAACAGTTAAAAAAAAACGAAATGAAAAACAATTAAAAAATAAAAAAAAATAAACTATACTCACGAAATCGACGGTATGGTAAACAACACAGCTCAATTCCAACGCAATGTCACACAAAATAATTAAATCAAAATGAAAATAAATCGAAATTTATGAAAATTCAATTTATCAATGCAATCGGAAACATTTAAATGGAATCGTAACATATTTAGTATAGCGTGTGTTTTTTTTACGTGCAACAGATGGCGCTGTTTTGTTTTTTAAAAAAGAATGTTTTTACCTGTCACAGGTGTGGCATCTATATAATAGGAATATAAAAACATGCGTGTATCAGAATGGAACGTTGTGTCAAAATTGCAAAGCAATCAGTGAAGAACTTTTGGAAATTACAGCATGTGTTGCTCTTACGTCCAACAGATGGCGCTGTTTTTAAAAACACGCATATTTTTATCTGTCACAAGTGTGGCATGTATATAGTAGGTATATAAAAACATGAACATGCGAGTTTTCGAATGCAACATTGTGTCAAAATTTCAAGCAATCGGTAAATTCGGAGATTTCCTTCACATGAAAACATACATGAATACAACAGTTTAAAAAAAAAAAAACATGTTTTTACCTGTAACAGACGTGACATCTATATATTATGTATGTAACACGCTTGTATGCGAATGGATCGTTATGTCAAAATTTCAAAGCAATCGGTGAAGAACGTTCGGAGATCAGCGATTTTGAGCAAACGCACATTTATTTTTTATTTATGTAGATAAAGGGTACCACCTGTGGTGCAATTGTAGGGACCCATAGCCTCGGAGAAGGGAACACTGAGCATTCAGAGAAAAACTTGTGGGTGAAAAACATTCAGTGTAACACAAAAATATAAATAATAGCAGAACAAAGGCTTGTTGCGTCACCGGGAATCCACATCTTTTCCTCGTACAAGACGATCGTGGCAGCGATTATTATTAACACAGTGACCATTAAGGTAATTGGAGGGTTAACTAGCGTAAAGATAGCCTATCGTGACGTATTAAGAGCTCGTCTAGGAGGGGAAACGGAGATAAACAGGAGAGCTGCGAGGGAGACGTCGCAACGACGCAAGATAACGCCGTGACGGACGAGACATTGTGACATGAAATCGATGCGTTCATGGACCGTGTTGGCCAGGCAAGATGACAAGCATGCGCACACACTGCCATGCTGCATTGCATTTCACAAAGGCATGCACGCTGGAAAGCATGCAGATATATGTATATGATGACACTAGTATATCTGGGCAGTTTAAAACGTCTAAGACACAGTGCGACACAGTACTAACCAGGATCCGGTTGGGCCAGAGTTACCTGTGGCAGGTGGCTGTTGGCGTTACCTGTGGCAGGTGGCTGCTGGCGTTACCTGTGGCAGGTGGCTGCTGGCGTTACCTGTGGCAGGTGGCTGCTGGCGTTACCTGTGGCAGGTGGCTGCTGGCGTTACCTGTGGCACGTGGCTGCTGGCGTTACCTGTGGCAGGTGGCTGCTGGCGTTACCTGTGGCAGGTGGCTGTTGGCGTTACCTGTGGCAGGTGGCTGTTGGTGTTACCTGTGGCAGGTGGCTGCTGGCGTTACCTGTGGCAGGTGGCTGTTGGCGTTACCTGTGGCAGGTGGCTGTTGGTGTTACCTGTGGCAGGTGGCTGCTGGCGTTACCTGTGGCAGGTGGCTGTTGGCGTTACCTGTGGCAGGTGGCTGTTGGTGTTACCTGTGGCAGGTGGCTGCTGGCGTTACCTGTGGCAGGTGGCTGTTGGCGTTACCTGTGGCAGGTGGCTGTTGGTGTTACCTGTGGCAGGTGGCTGCTGGCGTTACCTGTGGCAGGTGGCTGCTGGCGTTACCTGTGGCAGGTGGCTGTTGGTGTTACCTGTGGCAGGTGGCTGCTGGCGTTACCTGTGGCAGGTGGCTGTTGGCGTTACCTGTGGCAGGTGGCTGCTGGCGTTACCTGTGGCAGGTGGCTGTTGGTGTTACCTGTGGCAGGTGGCTGCTGGCGTTACCTGTGGCAGGTGGCTGCTGGCGTTACCTGTGGCAGGTGGCTGTTGGTGTTACCTGTGGCAGGTGGCTGCTGGCGTTACCTGTGGCAGGTGGCTGTTGGTGTTACCTGTGGCAGGTGGCTGCTGGCGTTACCTGTGGCAGGTGGCTGTTGGCGTTACCTGTGGCAGGTGGCTGCTGGCGTTACCTGTGGCAGGTGGCTGCTGGCGTTACCTGTGGCAGGTGGCTGCTGGCGTTACCTGTGGCAGGTGGCTGCTGGCGTTACCTGTGGCAGGTGGCTGTTGCGTTACCTGTGGCAGGTGGCTGTTGGTGTTACCTGTGGCAGGTGGCTGCTGGCGTTACCTGTGGCAGGTGGCTGTTGGCGTTACCTGTGGCAGGTGGCTGTTGGTGTTACCTGTGGCAGGTGGCTGCTGGCGTTACCTGTGGCAGGTGGCTGCTGGCGTTACCTGTGGCAGGTGGCTGTTGGTGTTACCTGTGGCTGTTGGTGTTACCTGTGGCAGGTGGCTGTTGGAGTTACCTGTGGCAGGTGGCTGCTGGCGTTACCTGTGGCAGGTGGCTGTTGGCGTTACCTGTGGCAGGTGGCTGTTGGCGTTACCTGTGGCAGGTGGCTGTTGGCGTTACCTGTGGCAGGTGGCTGCTGGCGTTACCTGTGGCAGGTGGCAGCTAGCGTTACTTGTGGCAGGTGGCTGTTGGTGTTACCTGTGGCAGGTGGCTGTTAGTGTTACCTGTGGCAGGTGGCTGCTGGCGTTACCTGTGGCAGGTGGCTACTAGTAACAAGTCTCACATTCCTGAGCCACTCCAGGCGTAAACTGGGACAGAAACTCGGTCATTCACTTAAACGTTACGCGATTGAATTTCGAGAAATGAGACCCATTTGACCTAGTGGTAAGAGGTACCTATAGACCTTTGCAATTGCTTTATGCATTCCCTTGAAGCTAGCCACATAATCCACGGAAAGTTAGGTCATGCTGGCCAGTAGACGTCCTGCCACTCTGAGACTCGCCATCCTGAGAGATTGTGTAATTTATTGAAACTGCATTAATTCGGAAGAATGTGGTTCATAAAACAATTATTTCAGCACTCCCCCCATCCTCACTCACCACCAATTCTCCCTCCCTCTTGCTGTCATATAGCCTTCTTACAATCCCCTTCCAGGCCTTACCCATCTTCCAGGCCTTACCCATCTTCCAGGCCTTGCCCATCTTCCAGACCTTACCCATCTTCCAGGCCTTACCCTTCTTCCAGGCCTTACCCATCTTCCAGGCCTTGCCCATCTTCCAGACCTTACCCATCTTCCAGACCTTACCCATCTTCCAGGCCTTACCCATCTTCCAGACCTTACCCATCTTCCAGACCTTACCCATCTTCCAGGCCTTACCCATCTTCCAGGCCTTACCCATCTTCCAGGCCTTACCCATCTTCCCCTCTCTCGTCACCCCCAAGCCCCCCCCCCTAGCCCTCCCATCCGTCTTTGTTCTTAGTGTTCAACACAGTGACCGACATACACTGAGCGGTGAATAGTTGCGTTGTTGGGGTACAGAGATTGGACTGGTCTAATTGTAAATGAATTACAACTGGTTTCACTGCAAATGGGAATGGAAGATATAATGGTGTTAAAAGGAATAGTAAAAGCAGCAGGTAATGGAGATGCTTGGGAGTAACTGTTGCATTCACCACCAAGCCTTGGGATCAGAGGGTGTTCTTGGCCGTTTTAGTGTGGATGGTGATGGTGAACTATGCCTGGCCAGGATGGTGAACTATGCCTGGCCAGGATGGTGAACTATGCCTGGCCAGGATGGTGAACTATGCCTGGCCAGGATGGTGAACTATGCCTGGCCAGGATGGTGAACTATGCCTGGCCAGGATGGTGAACTATGCCTGGCCAGGATGGTGAACTATGCCTGGCCAGAATGGTGAACTATGCCTGGCCAGGATGGTGAACTATGCCTGGCCAGGATGGTGAACTATGCCTGGCCAGAATAGTGAACTATGCCTGGCCAGGATGGTGAACTATGCCTGGCCAGGATGGTGAACTATGCCTGGCCAGGATGGTGAACTATGCCTGGCCAGGATGGTGAACTATGCCTGGCCAGGATGGTGAACTATGCCTGGCCAGGATGGTGAACTATGCCTGGCCAGGATGAAGCCAGAGAAAAGTCTGGTGGAGGTCCGTAGTGATTCTGACCTTCAAAGCGTCATTAATGAACAGTTAATCTATTCCTCTTCTGAGGAAAGTAGCACATGAAGGTATGACCGCAGGAAAAGTAACCGAGAAGCTATGGTAATCCGCAGACTTCGACCCGTCTGTGAACAGCAAAGTGAGGTTGTGGTGAACGGGGCGAGAATAGCTTGACCTGAATCATAACTTTGTATTATACCTCAATAAACTTATATCGATTTCAGACGATGAGTCACAATAACGTGGCTGAAGATATGATACACACGACTCGATAATGGTCCGGGATGGACCGAAACGTCGTCGTTTCTCCGTCTTCTGATGTGTGGTTTGGTAATATTATTTCGGTTTCAATTTCATTTCCAACTACCCTCTCCTGAGGACAGCTGAGGATGGGAGGGCGTGGTTGTCTATCCTAATTACAATAATACGAAGGTGGCTGGCATACTCATGATGATGGGAGATGTCAGTGTCCTATTGGACAATGGATTGCTCCCCCTAGTTTTATAAACTATTCTTTATGGCGCTATGATCCCCCCATCCCTGTCCCACGTGAAGGATTCGAAGCCGCACACTGGGTACTCCCAAGTACACGCCTTATAAACCATTGAACCATGATATCCTATCCAGTGTGCTGGTCCCAATCCTCCTCGTTGCTCCCACTGGTTATCCTCATTGATCACGTTAATGTAATTTCAGTGTGTTAGCTGGATGCCTCAAGACCCCTAGAAAATTCAGTTGAATCCCATGTTGCAATACTTTTGTAGCATGTTGTGGTTAAGTAGTTTAAGGCGAGTGCTTGGCAGTACCCAGTGTGTGCAGGTTCCTGTCCTCCTCATGGGTCTTACTGATTTTCTTAAGAGCAGATATTTTAGAAAGGCAAGATTCGAGGCCCTGGTCCCGAGCCTCACCAGCCTGGAAGACAAAGTAATTTTTGAGTCGGACAATATCATGCCAGATGAATAGACAGCGACGCGCCTCACCCACCATAACAACTCATCAAGAGGGAAGGTACATAAGGGCAGGCAGCAGCACGAGCCCCCAGTAGGGGAGAATATATATGCAGGTCACCATTGAGAAGACGTGTGGCACCTCATGGACCAATAGGTGTACGGACGCCACACTGCCCGCTTGTCGGTGTCCAGATGAAATGAACTGGGGAATTATGGGTCTGGACGCTCGGCGAGCACACGCAGGGCGTGAGGCGCGCCCACCATGCTGGCACCCGCCAAGAGAACCCGCAGTGGTCACACAGCAACCCGTCCTCTTAAAAATAACGTCGCTTTTCGCTCCTATGCGCGCTATAGCCAAAAAAAAAGAATGTAATTTAAAATGAAATCGGCTCACCAATGAGGCGATTCATTGGACGTATTGTCCCGTTTTCTGTTTGAGTCCTCTGGCTTACTCGGAAAGGTAAGGAGAGGAAACATTCAATTAACATTTTTCAAGACGTCTTGAAACTTTAGAAGAATTTCCTGTCCTCCTAACCTACCAGAGGACCCTTAACTTACTGTCTGGGAAAAAATCATTTTTTTTTTTTTTTAAATTACGTCCATTTTCGCCCATACGGACAAACAGCCAAATTCAGACGTAATTTGTAAGAGGAAAGGTCTGTCTCGCTAAAGTAACTGCGCTTCCAAATACATGACAGATAATACAAATTTACAGATTCTATAATACAATTATACACAGATATTTGCATTCTGTAACAAAAGCTTGGCCCAAGGTATAATATATTGGTAGGAATAATATAGTAATTTAAATATGGGGAGAAGTGGGAGGAAGGGACGGCAAGTATCGTATGGTTGGTCTCTTATCTACTGTATCGTCTCTCTGCTTTTACTGTTGTAAAATATTCCTCACTGATGCACTTGCCAACTTGCTAGCAACTTGCGAGTGCGTCCAACGCGCACTCAGCAGCACGGAAGGACAACTGACTCAAACTCAAGTAACCTTTAAGAGTTAACTGACACTTCCTGCCGGTAAAATATTATATTATCACGTTTCTTCAACTGCATTCGACACATGCATTTCCTGCCACACTGCCTCATGGGCTCAGTTGCCATTGTCTGGCCGTGTTGCAACCCTTGCTATAGACACGGTCTTGAGCACTTTGTGTATGGGTACCTCATGCCTGCACCACCTCAATACTCACTATTGCATATATTTCAGACAAGCATTTCTCGAACATTTGTTTCCTGACAGTTACCTCCATTTTCTCGAAGGATAAATTGGCCTTTATACAGTTTCGTTTACTCTTTAATGTATGAAATGATTTCAGATAAATATATGCAGGATATAAGTTATATAAATATCTGCGTGATGTAAGTGAGGAGGGAGTGGCAGAAATGTGATGACTGACAGCTGCATATTGACGCGATTACGTCAACGATGACAACAATGATAGTGACGAGGATGATGTTCGTGTCATTAAAACTGTTCATGTGTAATGGTCTTGCGGGTCTGGGGGGGATGATGCTTTTTGTGGGTGGGGCCTCTACAGTGGTTCTTGTTGGAGGGAGGGAGGGAGGTTGGTGATGTGGTGTTGTGGGTGGGGTGGAGGAGGGTTGTGGGAGGGGTGGAGGAGGGTTGTGGGTGGGGTGGATGTGGAGTGGAAGGGCCCTGTGTGTGGGCGTGATGGTATGGTCCTGCAGTTGCAGGTGATGGTGTTTATGGTGTGGTGATGGTGCTGTTAATTGACCTGGTGCTGGGCATGTCTTGCCCAGTCCACCACTTGTGCACGGCAGAAATGTCAGCGTCCGTTTTGTTGTTGTTTTAGATTCAGGTACCAGGAACAAAAAGTTGTAAGTAGCACGGGCTATGGTGAACCCGTAATGGACTTACCTGGCACAGGAGCGCGACTGTATCTGGAGCGTCTGTGATTCGCAATGCATCACCACGGACCTCGGCGCCATCCACGATCCAGGTGCCGAACTATAACTGTTGACCCTCCCATTAATCGCAGTTTCCCATCTTTTAGTACTTTGTGCTGGAAGGTGACGATCAACCACGGACGAGAGAGGGAAGTTAGTGAAGCCAGGACAGTGGAAGACTTGGGTCGACCTGAAGGTGCTAGCTAAGTGGGCTAGTTGAATGCTGCTGTTGAGCGCTGTAGACTTCACTCCTGGAGGTGCTAGCCAGTGAGGCTAGGTGAGCGCTGTGGTTGAGCGCTGTAGACTTCACTCCTGGAGGTGCTAGCCAGTGAGGCTAGGTGAGCGCTGTGGTTGAGCGCTGTAGACTTCACTTCCTGGAGGTGCTAGCCAGTGAGGCTAGGTGAGCGCTGTGGTTGAGCGCTGTAGACTTCACTTCCTGGAGGTGCTAGCCAGTGGGGCTATTTGAGTGTAGCTGACCTTGATGATTGAGCATCCCAGTGAGTGTGCAACGGACGTGGAGCATCCACGACCTCATTAGAGGAACATTGTGTCCGTCATCCGTGAAGCAGGCTAGGGTAAGGGCTAGCAACACCGTTCCGGTTGATCTCGCAATGACTTGTATATATATATATATATTATAATGGTGATGGGAAATAATAACGGGTTATTTTAAGTGTTATTACGTGTTCTGCTTATGGATTGGGCCTTTAGAGGGATACTGGGTTGGTCGTATTTTGAGTTTTGTGCGAGGGGTGTTTGTGATATACCATGTGGTGGCTGCGGCGGGCCTTTCCACCGGATTTCGGTTCTTGGTTCATGAGTGCGTATGTGAGGAGTGCTGCCTTGGTGTAGGTGGTGGTGTTTGTGGGTATTTGTATGGTCAGCACAGTAACCGGATCAGGCAATGTCGCTCAATAGTCATTGAGCGAATTCGCCTTGGCTATAGACACATCTGGCAGGTTAGTGAGGCTGAGCCACTACCAGAATATTCAGATTGTAAACTCTGTGATAAACCTTTAATGCATTCACTAGAACACTATATTGTTGAATGTGAAACCGTAAAAGATTTTGGACCTCCTGGCCCATTGTATCACCAACTGTGTAACTATTTCATTGACTCAGGTGTTCTGGACGACATCCTAACAAATTTATCCAAAATTTGCTTGTCCATTTTAAAGAATGAAGAACAATTTTATTTAAATTACTTCCAAGCTGCATCACTTATGAAGCCCATCCCTGCCCTTGTGTGGCAGTGCACAGTAGAAAGTTGTTTTCACATATCCATACATTAAAACATTGATTGTAACCATGATATATACATGTGCCAGTTTAGACCTATTGTCTTGTGTATGACCCTCTGTCCTGCGTGACAGTGAAAACCAGCATTATCCTCACTTTAATAAGACTTAATTGAAATCCTCAGATCAGGCAAAATTGTAATTAATTTTGTCAATAAAGATGTTAATAATAATAGGTGTTTGTGGGTCGTGTGGGGATGTGGGTTCGCCGCTTCGTCTGGTGGGTGTTTGTTCCCCCCCCCCCCCCCCCGTGTGCGTGCTCGGCGGTGGTATATGTGGGTTGAGTGCGGGGTTCACGTGCTGTCACGCGAGTGTGTGATTGTGGGTGGTTGTGTAGTATAATGGGCGCTTGTTGTTGGGGTTGCTTCTGTGTGCGTCTGGTGCCCACGTGTGTTCTTGTTACGTCTCCTTACATCTGACGGCTCATGTTCCCAGTAGTAAATAAGTGCCGGGGAGCAAAGGAGCTGTTGTTGGTTGCACACTAGTGCTGGTCACCCCTTGGTCTTGGAAAACCACGATTGGTCAATCGGCCTCATTGACCAATCGTGGAGGGGAAGACGGTGTGGGGGCGTGGAGGGGGAGACAGTGGGTGGGCGTGGAGGGGGAGACAGTGGGTGGGCGTGGAGGGGGAGACAGTGGGTGGGCGTGGAGGGGGAGACAGTGGGTGGGCGTGGAGGGGGAGACAGTGGGTGGGCGTGGAGGGGGAGACAGTGGGTGGGCGTGGAGGGGGAGACGGTGTGGGGGCGTGGCAGGGAAGGTGATGTGGGGGTAATGGAATCCAATCTTATCAAACACACCCAATAATATTTACTCGCGGGTTGGGGGGGGGGGAAGGTGGAATGGTGACGAATACCCAAGTTATATTCCCACTGTGAAGGCCATGTACACAGTAACGGTGAGGGCTGAGAACACATGCCCCAGCGACCTTGTGATGCCCCAGCAACCTTTTGTGATGCCCCCAGCAACCTTTGTGATGCCCCCAGCGACCTTGTGATGCCCCCAGCAACCTTTGTGATGCCCCCAGCGACCTTGTGATGCCCCAGCAACCTTTGTGATGCCCCCAGCGACCTTTGTGATGCCCCCAGCGACCTTGTGATGCCCCAGAAACCTTTGTGATGCCCCCAGCAACCTTTGTGATGCCCCCAGCGACCTTTGTGATGCCCCCAGCGACCTTTGTGATGCCCCCAGCGACCTTTGTGATGCCCCCAGCGACCTTTGTGATGCCCCCAGCGACCTTTGTGATGCCCCCAGCGACCTTTGTGATGCCCCAGCGACCTTGTGATGCCCCAGCGACCTCCTAACAGAACGGTACATTTTGACGTATACTCTCCCTAAGGCCAAAAATCCTCGTACCAGAAAATGGTGGCGGTACACGAATTTGATATTCCCGTTTTCTGTTTTGGGTCCTCTGGTAGGTTAGGGTAAGGGCACTTAAGTACAATTTATTGACAAGGTAACTGAGGAAAGGAGGACAGAAAAACAAATCGGTGAGTCTGTACGTTGGTACAACATGGTTGCAGCTGGCAATCCCAATTATGGAGGAAGAGGAGGAAGCCGCGGGAGAGAATCAGTAATAGCAAGAATCCGTCTTGGATACAAATATCCATGGAGATTCGGGATGGAAACAACAGTTGAGCAGCGGAGTTGCAGAATCTGTGGTGAGAGTGACGGACACCGCCTTGACCACTACCTGAGAGAATGTGGACACCTGATAGACATTAGAAATATGTGTAGAATAATTAACTCCACACTGAGTTAGCAAAACACTATTTGTCAAATATAAATACTGTTATTAAAAGATTTCCCCATTTTGAACCCGCAAGATAACGTAAGCTTTTAAGGGTTGACAGATGTTAATCTTCTAGTTTGATAAGCTGTTCACTTGAGACAGTTAAGCAAATCCCAGCTGTGTCTGGGTACAAGTGACAGGATGAACAACCCTAGCGGGTTTTCTTCCTATTGGGAGTGTTGTACATGCTGCTATGGCGGTGTGTCCACTCACAGGATGAGTGGCGCTGCTCAATACTGTCAGTATGGCGGTGTTCTCACTCACAGGATGAGTGGCGCTGCCCAATAAACTCGCCCTTCGGGACAAAAAAATAAAAAAAAAGTCAATTGTGTTGGGAAACCTTTAGGAGGACGGGCTGGGTCATCAGCTGTGTTTTTACATTGTGGGCGAGTGTTTCTCACTGTGGCTGCAAGAGGGCAGCACAGGCTCTGAATATCATAACTATTTATTATTAATTGAAATGATATCACCTTCAATCCTTTTCTTTTCAGCCTATTCTCACGATTTGTCAAGCGTCAAATTTAAAGTGCTTCTGCCTTATCACAAGCCTACGAACTAGTAGAACCAACCCTTCCAAACCTGTCGTGACTTATGATGTTAAGCGTCCAATTTTTGAGATGTTTATAATTCCGTCCAATGCATCCAAATTTGGACGATCGCGTCGATAGTGTCTAAATTTGGATGCATTAACTGTGAAGACAGGATTCTCTCTCTCTGTTTATGGCTTTCCGAACACATTGCTCAATTCGCAGAATACATGTCGTATATTGGTCGATGGCGGGCGAAGTTTACCTCCCTTGACAAGGCCGCCGGAGCCCTAGCGAGGGCCACTGTTTGGAGGAAGCCTTCAGTTTTCTATGCATCGGCTGGTTAGGTTGGGTGGGTTGTTTGGGTTTGTACGTTTATGGTTAGTTTAGCACTTTGTATTTTGTATGTTGTGGCAAATGAAGAGAACGGGGGACTGGACTACCACTACCCGTGGGCGGTAGTGGACCCCATACCCATCCCGTGGGCGGTAGTGGACCCCATACCCATCCCGTGGGCGGTAGTGGACCCCATACCCATCCCGTGGGCGGTAGTGGACCCCATACCCCTCCCGTGGGCGGTAGTGGACCCCATACCCATCCCGTGGGCGGTAGTGGACCCCATACCCATCCCGTGGGCGGTAGTGGACCCCATACCCATCCCGTGGGCGGTAGTGGACCCCATACCCCTCCCGTGGGTGGTAGTAGACCCCATACCCATCCCGTGGGCGGTTATGGACCCCATACCCATCCCGTGGGCGGTAGTGGACCCCATACCCCTTCCGTGGGTGGTAGTGGACCCCATACCCCTTCCGTGGGTGGTAGTGGACCCCATACCCATCCCGTGGGCGGTAGTGGACCCCATACCCATCCCGTGAGCTGTAGTGGACCCCATACCCATCCCGTGGGCGGTAGTGGACCCATACCCATCCCGTGGGCGGTAGTGGACCCCATACCCCTCCCGTGGGTGGTAGTGGAACCCATACCCATCCCGTGGGTGGTAGTGCACCCCATACCCATCCTGAGGCGGTAGTGGAAAGGGATACAGAGGCACATAATGGGCTCGGGGACTGAACCCTGTAGTTCATTTAGAATTAGTCATGATAAGCGAGTTACAGTTTAATGTAATGGCTTCGAGGACGACCAAAAGTACAGTCTCTTGAAGTAAGCAACTTACATGAGGATGGGGAGTTAGCTGCATAATTTGATTTGCTTATCCTGCCTACTCCTGCCCCCGCCCCCCATCCAGTGGGCAGCGATGGACAGGTGTACAATCACCCACATTTATATTTTGCCCACAGTTTGTAAGTTTGAGATATTTGGTTAAAAGTATCTGGTAGTAGATCATTTTGAATTAGGTGGCCCCTCACATGGCACTCACATGTGAGTGCCATATGACGGGGCTACTCATGTGAGTGCCCGCAGCGGTATTCCACGCTCCAATAGACACGAAGACTTTTAATCTCATTAACATGTGCTGATTAATGTTGTGTCATTCGTTACACAAATCAATTTATTTGCCCGACTAGACAGTGATAGATGTTCTCAGTCATCGCTAAATGATTGTTTAAATTAACGCGTGTCATGAGTGGTTGTTCCTGCTCCAATATGTTTTTTTCTTTTTTGAGATATATACAAGAGTTGTTACATTCTTGTACAGCCACTAGTACGCGTGACGTTTCGGGCAGGTCCCTGGAATACGATCCCCGCCGCGAAGAATCGTTGTTACAACAAAGTACACATTTTACTGTTGTGTTAAACAGAGGCTACAGTTAAGGAATTGCGCCCGGTATATCCTCCCCGGCCAGGATACGAACCCATGACAAAGCGCTCGCGGGACGGCAGGCGAGTGTCTTACCACTACACCACGGAGACACGGATGTTGTCCAACTGAATGACGTACATTTTGTAGTAATCAAAATATGCAAAAAAGGGAATTACTTCACGAAGTAACAGTAACGAGCCGCTATGTATACTACAAATTAGCCATGCGCATAACAAAGAACAATTTAAGAACACTAGGAATAACACGAAGCATGGTATACATAGGGGAAGGAACTATCAGGAGAAAGCGCCAAGTCATTACGGCTATATATAAGACTGGGAAGGGGGTCAGGATAAGGATTTGGGATGGGTCGGGGGGGGGGGGGAAGGAATGGTGCCCAACCACTTGTGGACGGTCGGGGATTCAACGCCGACCTGCACGAAGCGAGGCCGTCGGTTTACCGTCCAGCCCTAGTGGACGGGTCCAAGGTGTACCTAGCTATTCGGTTTACATTGACGGGGAGTTTACTATAGTCCACAATTATATTCAGAAGTAGAGTATACTTGTTGTTGGTGGGTGTCTTAACGACCCTCCAGAGGTTGATAGGCCTTAACGACCCTCCAGAGGTTGATAGGCCTTAACGACCCTCCAGAGGTTGATAGGCCTTAACGACCCTCCAGAGGTTGATAGGCCTTAACGACCCTCCAGAGGTTAATAGGCCTTAACGACCCTCCAGAGGTTGATAGGCCTTAACGACCCTCCAGAGGTTGATAGACCTTAACGACCCTCCAGAGGTTGATGGGCTTTAACGACCCTCCAGAGGTTGATGGGCTTTAACGACCCTCCAGAGGTTGATGGGCTTTAACGACCCTCCAGAGGTTGATAGGCCTTAACGACCCTCCAGAGGTTGATAGGCCTTAACGACCCTCCAGAGGTTGATAGGCCTTAACGACCCTCCAGAGGTTGCTAGGCCTTAACGACCCTCCAGAGGTTGATAGGCCTTAACGACCCCCCAGAGGTTGATAGGCCTTAACGACCCCCCAGAGATTGATAGGCCTTAACGACCCCCCAGAGGTTGATTGGCCTTAACGACCCCCCAGAGGTTGATTGGCCTTAACGACCCCCCAGAGGCTGATTGGCCTTAACGACCCTCCAGAGGTTGATTGGCCTTAACGACCCCCCAGAGGTTGATTGGCCTTAACGACCCTCCAGAGGTTGATTGGCCTTAACGACCCTCCAGAGGTTGATTGGCCTTAACGACCCTCCAGAGGTTGATTGGCCTTAACGACCGTCCAGAGGTTGATAGGCCTTAACGACCCTCTAGAGGTTGATAGGCCTTAACGACCCTCCAGAGGTTGATAGGCCTTAACGACCCTCCAGAGGTTGATAGGCCTTAACGACCCTCCAGAGGTTGATAGGCCTTAACGACCCTCCAGAGGTTGATAGACCTTAACGACCCTCCAGAGGTTGATATCGTGCCCAGGTGGGGCTCTATCATCGTGCCCAGGTGGGGCTCTATCATCGTGCCCAGGTGGGGCTCTATCATCGTGCCCAGGTGGGGCTCTATCATCGTGCCCAGGTGGGGCTCTATCATCGTGCCCAGGTGGGGCTCTGTCATCGTGCCCAGGTGGGGCTCTATCATCGTGCCCAGGTGGGGCTCTATCATCGTGCCCAGGTGGGGCTCTATCATCGTGCCCAGGTGGGGCTCTATCATCGTGCCCAGGTGGAGCTCTATCATCGTGTCCAGGTGGGGCTCTATCATCGTGCCCAGGTGGGGCTCTATCATCGTGCCCAGGTGGGGCTCTATCATCGTGCCCAGGTGGGGCTCTATCATCGTGCCCAGGTGGGGCTCTATCATCGTGTCCAGGTGGGGCTCTATCATCGTGCCCAGGTGGGGCTCTATCATCGTGCCCAGGTGGGGCTCTATCATCGTGCCCAGGTGGGGCTCTATCATCGTGCCCAGGTGGGGCTCTATCATCGTGCCCAGGTGGGGCTCTATCATCGTGCCCAGGTGGGAGACAGGAAGGAAGTGTTCTGTACTAACAGTGTTCACGACACATTAATAAAGGATGTAAGTTCATTAAAAAAAATCGGTTAAATAATACACTTTACATGTGTAGTGTGTCTTTTCTTCACTTTATTATTAGTATTATTATTATTATTACTAGCTGTACCTGGCCACGCGTTGCTGTGGCTCAGCGTCACTGAGCCACAGCAACCTTCCCCGGTCTCCCAGTCCTCCCCACTATTCTTTCCCTCCCCCGTCCCCTCGTCCTCCCCACTATCCCCCACTCCCCTATCCCCTTGTCTTCCCAACCATTCTGTATTCCCCTCGTCCCCACCATCCCCATCTCCTATGTCCCCTCGTCCTTCCCACCATTCCCCACTCCCTCGTCTGATGATCAAATGATCTGATCCCATCAGAAAATTTAGAACATCAAATGATCTGGGGCTAGATTCACGAAGAAGATAGGCAAACACTTACGAACCTGTACATCTTTTCTCAATCTTTGGCAGCTTTGTTTACAATTATTAAACAGTTAACGAGCCCCGAAGCACCAGGAGGCTGTTTATAACAATAACAACAGTTGATTGGCAAGTTTTCATGCTTGTAAACTGTTTAATAAATGTAACAAAGCCGTCAAAGATTGAGGAACGATGTACACGTTCGTAAGTACTTGCGTAACTGCTTCGTTAATCTGGCCTTAGATGTTCCCATCACTGAAATACAAGAAAAACAGTTCAAAAAACGAATTGAAAAATAATGAAAACATAAAAAAATAAACTGTACTCACGAAATAAACGGTATGGTAAACAACACAACTCAATTCCAAGGCAATGTCAAACAAAATAATTAAATCAAAATTAAAATAAATCGAAATGTATGAAAAATCAATATATCAATGAAATCGGAAACATTGAAATGGAATCGTAACATATTTAGTATAGCGTGTGTTGGTCTTATGTGCAACAGATGGCGCTGCTTTTTCAAAAACGCATGTTTTTGAAAAACATGAGTTTTTTTTGCCACCCCCTGTCACAGGAGTGGCATCTATATAGTAGGTATATAAAAAGACGCGTTTATTTGAATGCAACGTTGTGTCAAAATTTCAAAGCAATCGGTGAAGAGGTTTCGAAGATTTCCCTCACATGAAAAACACATGAAAAACAGATTTTTAGAAAAATCATGTTTTTTTACCGTCACAGACGTGACATCTATATAGTATGTATATAAAAACCTGCTCGGATGCGAGTGGAACGTTGTGTGAAAATTTCAAATTAATCGGTGAACTTTCGGAGATTAGCGGTTATTCACAAACGAACATTTCCATTGTTATTCATATAGATTATAATTATTCATAATAATACTAATAATAATAACATTGTTATTGCAGATAATAATAATAATAATAATAATACTATGAGGCGGTATGGAGGGCGGGAGGGAAGAGCAGGGTCCCTCAGGAGGTAATAAAGAGGCCCTGGCCTGGCCCTGGGGGGGGGGGGGGGTATACCCTCCTGCTCGCAGTTAGAAAATATTTAAACTCACTTTTGAGCCGTTATCTTTGGGGAGGGAGAGTAGGTGTTATAATATGGAAGGGGTTATGGTGGGGAATAGGTGGGTGGGGGTCTAGGGGATAGTGTGTCTGGTGGGGGGGATGAGGTAGTTATCGTCGAGATAACCACCTCATCTCGGGAGGGGCGGTGGGGGGGGGGGGGTGTTGGTGCTTGGGAAGGGGTGGTTGTGTTCTTTTGTTTGTTGGTGGGGGAAGGATTTGCCGGCGGGGAGGAAGGTGGTTGATGTGGTGGTGGCTGGTGTGTTGTGTGGCGGACACCACGCCCGCTCTCATAACTCTCTATATTCTATATATTCTATATTTCCAAATGTTTTCACTTGCGTAACCCCTCCGCCCCCCCCCCCAAAAAAAAAGAGGGTAAATTGAGAGAGGGACTGGTGGGAGGTTTTTTTTGGGGGGGGTAAGGTGGGGGGGGGGGAATGGGGCGGGAAGTAAAGGTGATGGAGAGGTGCAGATGAATGAGATGAATTAAAAAGTTCAGACATTTGAAATGTAGACTGAGTTATGATGTGCTGGCCGCCTTGCTGACACGGTGCATGTGTGAGCGTGTGTGCTCGCCTGTTTGTGCCTGCAGGATCAACCGTTGGCTCTTGGATCCCGCCTTTCTAGCCGCCGGTTGTTTAAAGCGGCTAGAAACACCGCCATACCTAGTTTTAAAGCTGTGAATAGTGTTTGCTTCCACAATGTGCTCCTTTCGAATTTAGTCCTTTCTAAATTTAGTTTGTTCCATTTCCGCACTACGCTCACGCTAAGAGAAAACTTCCTAACATCTCTATGACTCATCTGAGTTTCCAGCTTCCACCCATGTCCCCTTGTTCTGTTGGTATTCCGTGTGAACATTTTGCCTATTTCCAGTCTGTCAATCACCCTAAGTATTTTGTATGCTACTATCATATCTCCCCGCTCCCCTCCTTTTTCCTAACGTCTTCAGGTTCAGTTCCTTCAGTCGCTCTTCATATTCCATCCCTCGTAACTCTGGGACAAGCCTCGTCGCAAATTTCTGGACCTTTTCCACTTTCCTAATGTGCTGCTTTAGGTGGGAGGCTCCATGATGGGGCTGCTTACTCTAAGACTGGTCTCACGTAGGCAGTGTAAAGCGCTCTAAATGCCTCTTTACTTACGTTTCTGAATGACGTTCTAACTTTTGCTAGCGTAGAGTATGCTGCTGTCGTTATCCGATTTATATGTGCCTCAGGAGTTAGATATGGTGTTACGTCCACTCCCAGGTCCATTTCTCGAATCGTCACAGGAAGGTAGTTTCCTGTGTAATAGCTAAGCTAATCTTGCTCTTTTGTCAGGGAGCTGCGAGTGTTGTGGGGTTTGTCATGTATATCAACACGTCCGGGCGTCCATACATGAATGTTGTGTTCCAGTCACCCCCACACACACTCAACTGCCTATATATATATCTGTTTTGGCGTCATGTTTCAGGGTGGGATTTTTTCCTCTCGTAGGCTTCTGTAGTAGTCTTTGAAGTATGTATTGCGGTGCTTGATTGCCATCGAGTAGATGCAAGCTCTTGGGCCACCACCTTTGGGAGTGGCACGACTCACTGGGAGTAGTTTTTCTAGCATTTTTATATTAATTTCAGACTACAAACCTACTACTACTACTACATCAGACTACAACAACAAGCCACATTGGTGGCTAGCTGTTGTAGTCTGATGTTCTGTGGTTGTATGTTCGCGATTTCAAGACGTTCCTGCATTGTTTGGTCATACGTTGGACGGGATTTTGCTGCTCTTCTTAGTGCCTTGTTTTCCACTGCTTGTAGCTGTTGCGTGTTAGTTTTGTTTAAGGAATATAGTGGTACTGGAGATGCGGCCAGACTAGAGCCTTGCATAGGTGTATTCACCTAGTTGTGCTTGCGGGGGTTGAGCTCTGCTCTTTCGGCCCGCCTCTCAACTGTCAATCAATCAACTGTCACTAACTATTATTTTTCACACACACACACACACACACACACACACACACACACACACACACACACACACACACACACACACACACACAGGAAGCAGCCCGTAACAGCTGTCTAACTCCCAGGTACCTATTTACTGCTAGGTAACAGGGGCATCAGGGTGAAAGAAACTCTGCCCATTTTTGTTTCTCGCCGGCGCCGGGAGTCGAACCCGGGCCACAGGATTACGTGTCCAGCGTGTTATCCACACAACCACCCTAGAGTAGTTTTGTAGCTGTGTTCGTGCAGAGGTTATGGAAACTTCTCAGTTTACCTAAGGGCTGTTTCCGATTTAATCATTCTGTCATTTAAGTGAATTTTGATTCTTGTTCTATTAATCTTGAGTCTTAGTATTCTGCCTACAACTGAATACCAGATTCGATGGTTGTCAAGGATAATGGGCTCTGGATTTCATTTTACAATACGTTTTACAAACGTATTTTGGAACTTCTGTTTATTGGCACTTATTTTTCATTGTTTTTCAAGGTCGTTTATGAATTCTATGGCTGCTTTGGTTTTGTTGACCCGAAACGTCCTTGCTCGCCCTGAGGGAAAGGGGCAGATTATTTGAGTTACGTCATCCGCATTAGTGACGTATTCTCCATGTTGGGACGGGAGCACGTCGTCTGTGTATATTATGAAAAGGTTGGGTGATGGGCAGCTTCGCTGAGGCACTTTTCAGTTCGATAACATCATCCAAGTAGCCGCAAATGTTGCCTTCGGCTGTTCAGCAGTTGTCAAAAAAGCTGTTCTGCTGTCTTCACAGCTGCATAGTGAGTCAGTAAATCTCTGTGGAAGCCTTCGTTTAGAGTCTTGCATTAAAAGTTTCACTGCGTTTCACTGCCCGAAACGCTTTGTGTAATAGTGGCTTTAGGCATTGTATGTACTAGCTCTATCTATTAATCCAACAAACTTTGTAAAATCTCTTGTATGTATGTACCTTACCTAAATAAACATTTATTTATTTATTTATTTAAAAGACCTGTGTGCCAGACTGTTGGAATCTTTTGATACATCTCTGAGAACTATATTACATTGCTCTGTTTTTCTCATCACGTATAGGCTACATGCTCATAGATCAGGAATATGGACCCTTCTGTGGTTTCTGATTCCATGTTGTCTGATGCTATACTTGTGTTCCTCTTCCTCGTGTTTCATCAATATGTGGTTGATGATTTTGTCGAATGTTTTGCCTGGTATCTCCAGTAAGGAAATTGGTCTGCAATTTCGTGTTTGTGTCTGAAGTTTACTTGGCTTTGGAATTAATCTGCAATGGCATTTTTGAGGTCGGTGGAGAATAGTTCGGATGCAAGAGCTGCAATTAATATTCGTGTATTTTGATGGAGTGACGTCACTGGAAGGTTTATCAATACCAATTTGTTTAATTTGCTAATGCCCAAGGCCTTAAAACCTGGAAATATTTTTTTGGAGCTCTTCGAATGTTGTGCGGTCCGTGAGACAGCCCACTCGTGGTCCGTGAGGCAGCCCACTGGTTGTGGTCCGTGAGGCAGCCCACTCGTGGTCCGTGAGGCAGCCCACTGGTTGTGGTCCGTGAGGCAGCCCACTCGTGGTCCGTGAGGCAGCCCACTCGTGGTCCGTGAGGCAGCCCACTCGTGGTCCGTGAGGCAGCCCACTCGTGGTCCGTGAGGCAGCCCACTGGTTGTGTTTAAACAAAATATATATTCCAAAAATTCATGAATTTTTGTTCTTTTTTTGTCTTCATTAAATTGATTTCCAAAAGCGCCTTTGATGTCAGGTGTCTCTTAAGACGTCTTCGATGTAAGTATTTATTGGTCAATAAACACTAGTCAATATTTATGGGCAGGTGGTCACTTGTGCTTCCTGGGCCTCCTTCCCTGCAGCCGTTTAGGAAGTGGTAGTTGTTGGTTATTATAATGTTGGGTTTGCCAGTAAGGTCATGTTTCAGGTGAGTTGGGAAGTTAGGGTCGTGATGGATTAAATGTATGTTCTTTAACATATTGTATACTACATGGTTTATCCAGCTGCGGCCGGCGTCTCTCTTCTTCCTCCCCCTCCCCACTCTCTCTCTGTCTTCCCCTCTCACCCCTATCTCACTCTCCTCCCTCTCTCATCTGTCTTCCTTTCTACCCCTCTTTTCCCCTCTCCACCTTTCTTTACCAACATCTACACCTCTCCTCCCACCTTTTTCATCTCTCTCTTTCTCTCTTAGAAAATGTAATCCTTATATAATGAAGCACTTACAAACTGCTCAACCCTATTGATAACACATCGCCGATTTCAGACTTTATGGAAATTGCCGGGTGGGTCGCTATAGGTTTTGATAACCCTTAAAATTGTACCACCAAGGCCGACTTGAACTGGCATTTGACACCCCCTTAACCCCCCCCCCCATGATTCATCATGGATAGTTGGAAGAGGCTAGCCCCTGGCGTTTGGCCTCTAACCTCGGACAGGCAAGCAAACATTGTGTTTTATAGATATAGAAGGCTTCTTCTGTGTGGTTCTCTTCTTCTTGATAGTAGGTGTAGTTTGTATGAAGTGCGTATCCTCCCGATGACTGCACCAGGACAGATGTTAGGAGACGCGCGTATGTGGATAATGATCAGGGTCAAAAGTCTCGAGGAGCCGTAGACACAGCAGCGGCGACGAAAACAGAGGTGGATGGGAGAGGGAAACATGCCGCACCGGAGGGCGGCACGTTCTGTCCATGACGTCGACTAATATTTACCAGGGAACTCCTGCATCGGAAAGCGCAAGCAGTACGCTTCCCACAGCAGTATGTGGGCAGAGGACGCCCGGCCACCAGGCGGCGCCGTTGGCGGAGGCATCCTATCCGGCACCCCATAAACAAACTCCTTCACCCGCGGCACCCAGATTGTGGAAGAGCACCACGGGACCGGAAGCACCCGGGCATCTCGAGAAAAGCCCAACACCTGAGCCTCACGGGTCACGACCTCGGCAGTCTGGATTAGGCTCCCCCCAGACCCCGGGCAACGTAGGAAGGGAAACCACAGGGGACGCGGGCGCGGCATTGTCCCGCCACTGGGCATAGGAGCCCAGGTCCCCCCGGCGCACATCCTTCTTCAGAACCATGACTTGGTCTCGATCACCAGGGGGAACAACAACCCCCTCCCCCCCCCCCCACCTCGGGGATCTAACAGCAGGAGGCGCAAGGGGGAGTGGGGGGACACACAGGAAGCAACTTGGAGCCCCTCACAGCCTCACCACCGACAGCGGGGGACTCTCGCGCACCATACTCCTCCACCTCCTCCCATGGCACACCACGAAGGGGAGACACACTCCGAGCCCGCCGCGATCACTTCGAGACAGGCCGCACCACACCACTCCCACCAGGCCCCTCCGCAGGCACCTCCACCATCACCGCATCCACACGGTCCACATCCACACCGTCCGAAGAATCCACAGAGGCCACATCGTCCACACTGTCGACGTCATCTAAAGAAACAGCTTCGGAACACCGCCGCGCACGTTTCTGCAAAGGGATGGAAGCATCAGAACGACAGCCGTCGAGACACACAGGCACGATAGGCACCTCCCCTGCTGAAACACCCTCTCCAAAACAGAAGACATCGCGTCACCAGGAGCTGGGACCACACCCACAGGCGGGGGCGGGATATGGACCTCCATTGGGACATCCTCCACTACACGCAGCGCAGGCGACGGCCCGACACCCCCACACACCGGCTCAACAACCCCAGGGGCCACGGCAGTTACCAGACGTGTCGCACAAGCCGTAGAACTCGCCGCAACAGGCGGAGCAGCAGACAGGCAATCAGGCGCCTCAGGCACAGGACCCACACCGTCCTCAGAACCGTCCGAATGCAACAGGGGCGGAAAATCCTCCGCACGAAAAACATGCACCCTACCAGTTGCTCCCACGGCGCACGCCGCAGCCAGATGACCCTCGTGACCACACCAATAACAGGTGCGCGGTTGACCCCGATACAGGCAGCGGAGCGTGTAACCCAACACGGACACCGACGACGGTACACTACACTCAGAGACATCGTCGGGTGCGGGAGCCGTCAAGCATACCAGCACAGTGCCCGGCATGGACCTTGTTCCAACGAACACTTAATACAGTCCCAAACCGTTCAAAACAGGAGGTGAAAAGAACGTCCTGAAATTCGAAGGGGGCACCATGCACCGCCACAGACGTCAAGGTGACACTAAGATTCACCACTTTAACAGAACCGGCAGTATCAGGGAGAGGGGTAAACACGCCCCTCACACCGACCGAGAAACGCCTGAAAGGCAGCTTTGTGGTGGAACTTGACCACAGCACGGTTGCCCTGAAGCAGCTGGACGCCCACTAAGTCCAACAGCTGCACATGGAGCCCGTCCAGCAGGGCGACACCAACCAACGGATGGTCCACCGGCACCGTAAATGCCAGACCAGCCAACAATGTCCTCTTCACTGGAGGCCGAGAAGTCCCCATGGCTAATCCAAACGTCACCTCTGTGTGATTGTTTCTTCCGTGTTTGGAATTCAGATCTCGTGGAAAATAGGCAGGGCTGCTTCATCTGGTGAGCTTCACGGTGCTGGTCATAGGCAAGGTAACAGCGCCTTGGTCATCGTTGGTAACGTTCCAATAAAGATTGTATCTTAAGTCGGTATCCAGAAGGTTTTCCTAGAAATTATTTAGGATTTTGTGTGACAGGTTTCATCTGACTACAATTGATGATTCCGTTGTTGATCTTGTCAGTTCTGTTGGCATGGTACAGTCAGATGGATAATAATTTTCCTAATGATGTCAATAGTTCGTTTAAATAATAAATATCTTGGGGTTTGAATGAGTTTTTAAAACATGATGTTCAATGAAAACAAGATAAAGATTCTCAACTATGGTAAAAGCGAAAATATATAAAGGGAAACCAAACATAAAACGCAGTCAAATCATATTGTATAAAGAAAAAGCAACATAAAAGGTTTGGGAGTAATCAGGTCGGAATATCTAACTTTTATATAACATCGTAAAGAAGCAGTTACAACTGCAAGAAAAAACGACAGGATAGATAATAAGAACCTTATAACAAGAGATGTCAAACAAGTTGTTACAAGTCTGTGGTGGTAAATGTAAATATTATATATTCCATCTATAATAATAATAATAGTTTGTGATCTACAATAAGTCACCCAACCACTGTTGTGTATCATAGTGGCTGATAGTATATGCAGGCGATGAGTCACAATAACGTGGCTGAAATATGTTGCCCAGACCACACACTAGAAAGTAAAGGGACGACGACTTTTCGGTCCGTCCTGGACCATTCTCAAGTCGATTGTGAGTCGATTCTCAACAAGCGACTTGAGAATGGTCCAGGACGGACCGAAACGTCGTCCCTTCACTCTCTAGTGTGTGGTCTGGTCAACTGATAGTATACTTACAACATACATGTTAACACTCCCTCCAGCTGAGGCGGATTAGGCAAGATCCCAGAGAATGTAACACCAAATTAACCTGTGAAGAGTTAACAATCCACTACACACTGGTCACGAGTTATGAACTGTGTAATTATTGGTTCTATTATCACTGACTCTACTACCCATAACAAACCCCCTCTGGCATTCCCTATTGACATTTACTCTAAGAACAGAGTCTTCCTTGGACAGAGATTACGTCTTACAATCCAAACATTCTAATCAAACCAAAAAGCGTCTGATGGAAGCACAGTGCAAAAGTCCCCCAAAGCCCGACAATACTTTAGCTATCCTCATCAAGCTGACTCCAGCGAAACACAAACACTTTGGAGTCAGCTTGAAGCTGCATCATTATATTTACTACACTCGTAAAGAATGGTGGTGGATAAATAAGTAAATAAATCAAAATAATGTATAATAAATATATAATACCGGCAGGGAAGTGCAGTGATCAGCGCAGTTGGTTCACAATGGAATGGTCCCGGGCTCAAGTCCCGCGCAGGATAGAAACGTTTTAATCATTTTTTTCCTTTCATCTGCTCTCTCTCTTCACTTACTAATAGTTACTGGGGAGATAGGAAACTATTGTCGGATGCTGCGTGAGTAAGATCAGTTGTTAGCCTTAGTGGACCTCGACAAGCCGAATCGCATACCTGTCCTCAACAAAGGGAAACCCAGTGCCGTGTTCTACATGCGGCATTTCATATACCTGTGTCAGAAACTAACTCCAGGTACTCAAAGAACAGACAAAACAAAGAACTGATAGTTATCTGGCAAGAATTGTCTCAAAAGTCCAGAAATATTCATAACTTTGTCTAGTTACCCCATAAAATCTTCGTTTTCAGTGATGGCAGAATATAACGCTAAAGAAAACCTTTCCTCGTGAACAACATGAATGTAATCAAAATCAAAATGTTTATTCAGGTAAAAGTACATACATAGAAGATGAGTTACAACATAATGTCGGATTTATAAACAGATCTAGTACATACAACACCTAAAGCCACTAATACGCACTTTTGCTCGTAAAGAGGTACTTAATATCCAACATATTAAAAGATTTAAGTAAGGGTACCGAGTGCTGTCTGGGGCCAGAGTTTGATATTATTCTAATAGCAGCTGTGTGTTCAGTAATTAGAAGACGTAGATGATTTTGCGTAGTAGAACCCCAAGCACAAATACCATAATTGAGATAAGGATAGATGAGAGAGTTATAGAGCGTCACCAGGGCAGGGCGAGGTACATAATATATGATCTTAGAAAGAATGCCAACAGTTTTAGGAGCTTTTTTTGCTGTTTAGAATGTGACCTTGGAAATTCTGCTTGTTATCGATGAGGACACCAAGGAATTTACCATCTACTTTGTTACTAATTTGGATATTGTTTACTTTTAGATTAATTTGAACTGAGGATTTATTACCAAACAAAATGTAGAAAGTTTTGTCAATATTAAGGGTGAGTTTGTTAGCAGTGAGCCAGTGATGGACTTTATTTAGCTCAGTATTCACTGTGACACTTAGAGCAAGAGGGTCCGGACTGGAGAAAATGAAGGTTGTCATCAGCAAATAAAATTAGCATGAGGTGTTGGGAGGCATGTGAAAGGTCATTAATGTAGATGAGAAAGAGGAGAGGGCCAAGTATGCTGCTCTGTGGAACACCAATGTTGACGGGTAGGGTGGGAGATCTGGAAATTCACAGAAACATACTGGAGCCTGTCATTAAGGTAAGACTGAGGGTATTGCAGGGAGTGACCTCTGACTCCATAATGATGTAATTTAAGAAGAAGGTTTTGGTGGTTGACAGTGTCAAAAGCCTTATGTAGGTCAACAAATAACCCAACAGGGAACTCATTTTTATCAAGAGCTGCATGTATCAAGTTAATCATACTAATCAGTGCATCGTTAGTGCTTTTTGGGGGTATGAAGCCATATTGACAAGAGCTAAGTATATTGTGTTTAGCTAGAGAAGAGTACAGCTGCTTGTAGATTAGCTTTTTGAATATTTTTGATAAGGCTGGCAAAATTTATATAGGTCTGAAACTGTTGACATCAGTGAGATCACCACATCTGTAGACAGAGGTTACTCTCGCTTTTTTTTTTTAATATCCGTAAAGGTTTGGAGTTCAAGTGATTTGTTGAAAAGCAATGCAATGGCAGGACATAGAAATCTGGAATTTTTTTGTAAATTAGAGATGGTATCTCAGCACGGGCACTTGACTTTGTTTTAAGAGAAAGGATTATCTCATTAACATCATTGGAATTAGCGGGAGTTGGATACAGAGACTCTGGACTGTGGATAATCTTTTCTTCGCATTCTAAATCCTTTACACAACTTGATAAAACACATAAAAAATAGTAATTTTCATGTAATTGTTAAATATTTAACAAACATTATACAATATAAACAGACAATAGACAATATAAATCAATATAAACATACAGCAAAAATTTTACTCCTTCAGGATAACGTAGTCGACGTCCCGTAGGATCTAGTCTTCCCAACATGAACCCAACAAGCGGTTCTGAACCACCAAAATTTTAGGATACTTGAGAAAATTTCTTATATGACTCCCGTATTGTGCGGAAGAACACACAAGACAAGGGTCTATGACAGACTCCTGGTGAGAGACTTCGTCGACGGATTTGAGTGATTGTCATATATAAAACGTTAGAAAGACAAGACTCTTTTTGTCATATACACATGTGCTATATCGACAACATTCACACAAACACAATATATGTCAGGAATAAGGAGTCCATTGAAGTCACACCTCCACGACTTAATTACGAAACTAAATTTATGGTTTCTTGCAAACAAATGAAAACATTGAACTCCAATCCGATGGGCTCTCACGACGGTTACTTTACACTAATGCCGATAACCACAGCTCTCGGTTATACCAGCAACACATGTATACACGAAATGTTGTCCCAATTACGATCATTCTAGATGACAAAACATTACTCATCAAACTGTAGATTACACAGAGTAGCCTAACCACAACACGCCGTAGCGCTCCCTAAGACTCCCAGATATTGAGAGTCGAGAAGGTGGGACCAAAGAGCCGAAGCTCAACTCTCGCAAAACACAACTAGGTGAGCAGATATACAGTCGACACAATGGCTACCGGACATACAATAGTCGTAGGCAGACTAGATGATGCTCGCTTTTCTTCGCAGCTGCGTTTCATATGTAAACAAAGAGACCTGTGGGGAGGCGCGCGGCGCTGCTCATGTGCCAGTATAAGG
The DNA here is from genome assembly GCF_040958095.1 of Procambarus clarkii. Lineage (NCBI taxonomy): Eukaryota > Metazoa > Arthropoda > Malacostraca > Decapoda > Cambaridae > Procambarus > Procambarus clarkii. The sequence continues at coordinate 39,109,216 of NC_091150.1, read as the reverse complement.
ATCATTAGAGACAATAACCAAATAATGCCGGTCATGTGTCCCCCTCTAGCCGTCGCCGGCCACACCACCTGGTAACACGAGACTGGCCAGCGAAGGATAAAGGTGAACGCTGGTAAGTCAAGCAAAACAAGAGGGACGATACTGGGGTTTCGTCCACGGTGAAAGGAGCCGAGCGGACAGCACGCTGCACTTGTGATCCTGTGGTCCTGGGTTCGATCCCAGGCGCCGGCGAGAAACAATGGGCAGAGTTTCTTTCATCCTATGCCCCTGTCACCTAGCAGTAATATAGGTACCTGGGTGTTAGTCAGCTGTCACGGGCTGCTTCCTGGGGGTGGAGGCCTGGTCGAGGACCGGGCCGCGGGGACACTAAAAGCCCCGAAATCATCTCAAGATAACGGTGGAGAACCCATCAGTGGATGGCTCTCCACCGTGGTACTCTCAGGCCAGGTACTCACAGGCCAGGTACTCACAGTGCCTCGCTTGTGAGTACTACGCCCGTGTAATTTAAATACCATGGTTAATACCTGGTTCAATATCAGGCTTGTTGATTTGTGGAGCCAATTACCGCGTAACGTGGTGGAGGTGGGGTCCCTTGATTGTTTCAAGTGTGGATTGGACATGTATATGAGTAGGATTGGGGGGTTATAAATAGGAGCTGCCTCGTATGGGCCAATAGGCCTTCTGCAGTTACCTTTGGTTTTTATGTTCTTATGTACTCACCTCTCTTAATAAAAATACAAATAATAATAATAATAATAATTCATTGTGTCGAGGGACAGGAAGCCAGAGTAGTAGTCATACAGGTTAGGCTTATATCGAGGTCACCCCCCCTCCCCCTAAGGTCCGAATTACTGACCCCGTCCCCAGGATGCAACCCCTCAACAAGCTGACGTAACTCCGTGAGTACCTACTTACTGCTAGGTGAACAGAGGCATTAGGTGAAAGGAAATGTGCCCAACCACATTCTGTCCCGCCCGGAATTCGAACCCGGCATTCTCGATTGTGTGTCGAGAACAAACCCGACTGCACAACCGGGACCCTTGTGTGCTGACTGATGCTGTATGTTGGTATGTTCTCGACTCACAATCAGGAATCCCGGGGTCGAATCCGGTCGGGCAAAATGGGTGGTAACGTTTCTTGTCACCTAATACTACTGTTCACCTTGCAGTAAATAGGTACACGGGAGCGAGTCAGCTGTTGTGGGGTTGCATCCTGGGGAGGGTCAGTACCTCCACCTGGCCGTTGGTACAACGTTCGAACAAGTTTTAACACCTAAACAAGTTATAACAACCAATATAGCAAGTTGTAACAACGTTCTAATACGTCATAAACACGTTAAGCCAAGATGTAACAACTTTATTACAAGTTGTAACAAGTGGAAAATAGAGACAGTTTCGGTTTGTGTTTCCAGGGAACCCATCCTACGAATTGACAGTACGGTTTAATACTAAGTATAATAAGTACATTTCCTGACTGCCATACATAGTACATAATTGCACTTATGGAGCTGTTACATTTACCTACCCATTTATTCTCCTCGTTTTCTATTAAGACACTCAGAATTTTAGGATGAAGTTTTAAAGTTCAACTCACTATCCACAAGTTTTAAATATCAGGATTTATTTTTCAGTTTGATTAAACAATAGAGATTTTATACAAAATTTGAAAATATCCTGAGTTACTTTACAATTTATTGATAAATTTTAGTTTTGTTTTATTAGTTTAATAAATCTGTAATATCAATGTAGCTATAGGTTAAGTAATTAATTGTTATTAAGAAGCAATAAAATGCTTATCTTCAAACACTAAGAAGGTTAGGTTAGGTCGTGGTTTTCTCTTCAGCTTTTCAGGTAAATTCAAATATTCACAATATATTTGACAGTACGGTTTAAAAGTGAAAATATGCACAATGCCTGACTGCTATGAATAGTACATTATTGCACATATTTGTGCTGTTACATTTACCTCCCCATTTTTGGAGGACGGGCTGGGACCTTGATATAAGCCTAAGCATATATGTATACTCTGACTATAACCATCCTGTAAGATGGGGATATAAGATGAACTTATATCTAGTTTTTTTATCTATACTGTACTCCTTCGTATATTGTAATTAATTATAATTATATAAAATAGGGCTACCAGCATATTGCTGTGGATTCTCAAGCTTATTAATACAAAAATATATATACACGTGCTGCCTGTCTACCCTCCATAAAGCGAAGTATAATAATAATAATTAGTATTATTATTAATATATAAATATAAAAAATAATATATATAGATATAATTACTACATATCATGTATGATATGAGGCTATAATAGAGGAGCAGCGTGTGGCAAGAGTGTGGCGAGCAGCAACACAACAAGGTCTTGTTAAGACTCACTCAAGGGCGACACTCGCACTCGCCCTCCACTCTCCCTCCACACTCCCAGTCACTTCACTCCGGTAAGAACTATATTTCTATATTGATACTATGTAATATATGGGTTGTTTATCGTTCGTAAGTAGAAGCTCTTTTGTTTGTTGTTGTTGTATATATATATATATAGGAGCGTGTTGCTGTGCTGGCGGGAGGCGCTGTGGGTGTTTCTGGGCTGGTCTGTGAGGCCCATGATCTTACTACATGCCTTCTTGCTTTTATTTTGTTAATGTTGCCCCGAGGGGCGAGTTTATTGGGCAGCGTCACTCATCCTTTCTGTTGCCTTTAAGGGTTTTTAAAGCGATAAATCTATATCCGCTGTAACTTGCATGTCTACAGGCGTACTACAGGGCAAGAATTCTTGTATTCCGTGCTTACCTACGGGTGACTACAGGAAAGTGAGGTCTAGCTCTTCCTGCCCCGCCTACTGCGCGCGCGCTCTCTCTCTCTCTCTCTCTCTCTCTCTCTCTCTCTCTCTCTCTCTCTCTCTCTCTCTCTCTCTCTCTCTCTCTCTCTCTCTCTCTCTCTCTCTCTCTCTCTCTCTCTCTCTCTCTCTCTCTCTCTCTCTCTCTCTCTCTCTCTCTCTCTCTCTCTCTCTCTCTCTCTCTCTCTCTCTCTCTCTCTCTCTCTCTCTCTCTCTCTCTCTCTCTCTCTCTCTCTCTCTCTCTTTCTCTTTCTCTTTCTCTTTCTCTCTCTCTCTCTCTCTCTCTCTCTCTCTCTCTCTCTCTCTCTCTTTCTCTTTCTCTTTCTCTTTCTCTCTCTCTCTCTCTCTCTCTCTCTCTCTCTCTCTCTCTCTCTTTCTCTTTCTCTTTCTCTTTCTCTTTCTCTTTCTCTCTCTCTCTCTCTCTCTCTCTCTCTCTCTCTCTCTCTCTCTCTCTCTCTCTCTCTTGCTTGTTCTGGTTATCTTCTCCATTCCCCAACTTTATTACCTTACACTTAAGATTAAACTACATTTGTTTGCCTTCTCCTGGAGTGTGTTAAGGTCTTTCTGTAACATGCTACAGTCCTCCTCTATTTGTACTTTCCTTCTTATCTTTCCATCGTTTGCCGACATTGACTTGTACGAACTCACTCCTTCGGGTAGATCATTGACATTAATTAGGAACAGTAGCGGTCTGAGGACCCAGGTTCTAGTGCAGCAACAGTGGCTACCTTCTCTACTCACAAATGGTAGGGCACGTTTCCTTTCACCTCATGCGTCTATTCCCTAGCTCTAAATAGGCACCGGAAAGTTTGTCAGCTGTTGTAGAGCTGCATCCTTTTAATAATCAGTAGTTCGATCTTATCCTTGATACAAGCCTAAAGTATACAGAGGTGTCCATCCCAAACAAAAGGAATTATGTCCTTGACACAAGTGGATCATCAGCTACGCTAAAGTATAGTTTTTATTATTATTATTATTATTATTATTATTAACTCCAATTAATAATAATACTCTAATTATTATAATTATAAACTCCATAGTCTCCCGAGACTGAAGGATGCCTACTATTATTATTATTATTATTATTATTATTATTTATATATACAAGAGTTCTTACATTCTTGTAAAGCCACTAGCACGCATAGCGTTTTGGGCAGGTCCTTAATCCCATTATTTTCCCCGAAATACGACCCGCCAAATCGTTTAACAACCAGGTACCCATTCACTGCTGGGTGAACAGAGACTACAGTTAAGGGTTGGCGCCCGGTCAATCCTCCCCGGCCAGAATACGAACCCGGACCAAAGTGCTCGCGAAGCGCCGGGCGAGTGCTTTACCGCTGTTTTGGAACATATCAGCCAGGTTAAGGTATACACTGAACATTATGGATAAAATTGGTTGTTAAGACCAGTTACAGGTCAGATTTGGTTCATAGTAATGTTCTACAAGTTTGTGTTATTCCTGTCAGTAAACCAATAAAGCAAATATGTACTTTTTCAGCACAGTGAGCGATTTGATCTGGGTTCGATTCGTAGCTGGAGACGATTTACTGTACTTTTATTCAGCGTCGTTAACGACTTTAAAATCTCTGAAGCATTCTATGGACAAGTAAACCCACATTTCAGATTCAACGGATTTTCTGTGTTTACTAGTTGTGTTTACTAGTTGTGTTTTTGCGGGGGTTGAGCTCTGGCTCTTTGGTCCCGCCTCTCAACTGTCAATCAACAGGTGTACAGGTTCCTGAGCCTATTGGGCTCTATCATATCTACACTTGAAACTGTGTATGGAGTCACAATAACGTGGCTGAAATATGTTGACCAGACCACACACTAGAAAGTGAAGGGACGACGACGTTTCGGTCCGTCCTGGACCATTCTCAAATCAGAACACCAACAGGTTTTGAAGAACGAAGGCAATAATGTTCTACCATATAAATACGTGAGTTTATATTTCAGTTTATATAACTTACCATCACAGGTGAGGGTGATCTAGTGTGACCCGGCGCCACCAGCAGCACCCATAAATGGCCTCCAGCCGGGACTCGTCAGATGGTGGAGGGGACCTTCCTCCTCGACGCATCCGCCTTAAGGTTAATGGGGTCAATTATTCTGGTAAGCATCATTTCTCTTTTATAATTTTTAATTATTTTAGGTAATGTGCTCTGTCTGAGTGGCAAGTGGTCGAGAGCTTCCATGTGTTGCAATAGACCAAGCTCTCCTGAGTTGCAATAGACCAAGCTCTCCTGAGTTGCAATAGACCAAGCTCTCCTGAGTTGCAATAGACCAAGCTCTCCTGAGTTGCAATAGACCAAGCTCTCCTGAGTTGCAATAGACCAAGCTCTCCTGAGTTGCAATAGACCAAGCTCTCCTGAGTTGCAATAGACCAAGCTCTCCTGAGTTGCAATAGACCAGGCTCTCCTGAGTTGCAATAGACCAAGCTCTCCTGAGTTGCAATTGACCAAGCTCTCCTGAGTTGCAATAGACCAAGCTCTCCTGAGTTGCAATAGACCAAGCTCTCCTGAGTTGCAATAGACCAAGCTCTCCTGAGTTGCAATAGACCAAGCTCTCCTGAGTTGCAATAGACCAAGCTCTCCTGAGTTGCAATAGACCAAGCTCTCCTGAGTTGCAATAGACCAAGCTCTCCTGAGTTGCAATAGACCAAGCTCTCCTGAGTTGCAATAGACCAAGCTCTCCTGAGTTGCAATAGACCAAGCTCTCCTGAGTTGCAATAGACCAAGCTCTCCTGAGTTGCAATAGACCAAGCTCTCCTGAGTTGCAATAGACCAAGCTCTCCTGAGTTGCAATAGACCAGGCTCTCCTGAGTTGCAATAGACCAAGCTCTCCTGAGTTGCAATTGACCAAGCTCTCCTGAGTTGCAATAGACCAAGCTCTCCTGAGTTGCAATAGACCAAGCTCTCCTGAGTTGCAATAGACCAAGCTCTCCTGAGTTGCAATAGACCAAGCTCTCCTGAGTTGCAATAGACCAAGCTCTCCTGAGTTGCAATAGACCAAGCTCTCCTGAGTTGCAATAGACCAAGCTCTCCTGAGTTGCAATAGACCAAGCTCTCCTGAGTTGCAATAGACCAGGCTCTCCTGAGTTGCAATGGACCAAGCTCTCCCGAGTTGCAATGGACCAAGCTCTCCTGAGTTGCAATAGACCAAGCTCTCCTGAGTTGCAATAGACCAAGCTCTCCTGAGTTGCAATAGACCAAGCTCTCCTGAGTTGCAATAGACCAAGCTCTCCTGAGTTGCAATAGACCAAGCTCTCCTGAGTTGCAATAGACCAAGCTCTCCTGAGTTGCAATAGACCAAGCTCTCCTGAGTTGCAATAGACCAAGCTCTCCTGAGTTGCAATAGACCAAGCTCTCCTGAGTTGCAATAGACCAGGCTCTCCTGAGTTGCAATGGACCAAGCTCTCCCGAGTTGCAATGGACCAAGCTCTCCTGAGTTGCAATAGACCAAGCTCTCCTGAGTTGCAATAGACCAAGCTTTCCTTAGTTGCAATAGACAAAGCTCGTCAGAGATATAATAGACCAAGCTCTCACGAGATATAATAGACCAAGCTCTCCTGAGTTGCAATATACCCAGTTCTCCTCAGTTGCAATAGACCAAGCTCTCCTGAGTTGCAATGGACCAAGCTCTCCTGAGTTGCAATAGACCAAGCTCTCCTGAGTTGCAATAGACCAAGCTTTCCTTAGTTGCAATAGACAAAGCTCGTCAGAGATATAATAGACCAAGCTCTCACGAGATATAACAGACCAAACTCTCCTGAGTTGCAATGGACCAAGCTCTCCTGAGTTGCAATAGACCAAGCTCTCCTGAGTTGCAATATACCCAGTTCTCCTGAGTTGCAATAGACCAAGCTCCCCTGAGTTGCAATAGACCAAGCTCTTCAGAGTGGCAAGAGATCGATGTTTCATAACTGCAAAAAGAGGAGCTCTCTGATAAGTTGCAATAGGGCTAATTATTCCCTTAAGTTACAAGGAGACAGTAAATATTTACAGTACTCTCTAGTTGCGAACTTCTTATAACAAACAAACAAAGAACATTTTGTAAGTGAATAACAAAATACAATAACTGAAACAAAAAAAATAATAATTTACAGATTTTTCTCGCTATGTTGGAAGCAACAATCATATTAATTATCCATAAATTGTTAACTGCGTAAATACCTGATTGTAAAAATGTAAATACCTTTACATTTTACATAAGCATTTATTAATTTATGTTTCCAATGTGTTACAAACTTAAAATATATATATTTTGATATATACACATCTGTATATATGTGCGTATGGTTGTATAGACACATATATACGTGTATGATTAACGATGGACGGGTGTCGTGTAGTGGGACCCGAGGTGCCGCCCTGGACGACGCTCGTCGACTTCCTGCGGACGACGGTGAAGGCCGTGGGGACCAAGGTACTGTGTCGCGACGGTGGGTGTGGCGCCTGCACCGTGGTGGCCACGGTACCTGACCTCCAGCACCCCGGCGCCTCCAGCACCTTCAGTGTTAATGCTGTGAGTACCCCTGGTGATGCTGTGAGTACCCTAGTGATGCTGTGAGCACCCCGGTGATGCTGTGAGTACCCTAGTGATGCTGTGAGTACCCTAGTGATGCTGTGAGTACCCCTGGTGATGCTGTGAGTAGCCTGGTGATGCTGTGAGTACCCTAGTGATGCTGTGAGCACCCCGGTGATGCTGTGAGTACCCTAGTGATGCTGTGAGTACCCTAGTGATGCTGTGAGTACCCCTGGTGATGCTGTGAGTAGCCTGGTGATGCTGTGAGTACCCTAGTGATGCTGTGAGTACCCTAGTGATGCTGTGAGTAGCCTGGTGATGCTGTGAGTACCCCTGGTGATGCTGTGAGTAGCCTGGTGATGCTGTGAGTACCCTAGTGATGCTGTGAGTACCCTAGTGATGCTGTGAGTAGCCTGGTGATGCTGTGAGTACCCTAGTGATGCTGTGAGTACCCTAGTGATGCTGTGAGTAGCCTGGTGATGCTGTGAGTACCCCTGGTGATGCTGTGAGTACCCTAGTGATGCTGTGAGTACCCTAGTGATGCTGTGAGTAGCCTGGTGATGCTGTGAGTACCCTGGTGATGCTGTGAGTACCCCGGTGATGCTGTGAGTACCCTGGTGATGCTGTGAGTACCCGGTGATGCTGTGAGTACCCTGGTGATGCTGTGAGTACCCTAGTGATGCTGTGAGTACCCTAGTGATGCTGTGAGTAGCCTGGTGATGCTGTGAGTACCCTGGTGATGCTGTGAGTACCCTAGTGATGCTGTGAGTAGCCTGGTGATGCTATGAGTACCCTGGTGATGCTGTGAGTACCCTGGTGATGCTGTGAGTACCCTAGTGATGCTATGAGTACCCTAGTGATGCTGTGAGTAGCCTGGTGATGCTGTGAGTACCCTAGTGATGCTGTGAGTACCCTAGTGATGCTGTGAGTAGCCTGGTGATGCTGTGAGTACCCTAGTGATGCTGTGAGTACCCTAGTGATGCTGTGAGTAGCCTGGTGATGCTGTGAGTACCCTGGTGATGCTGTGAGTACCCCGGTGATGCTGTGAGTACCCTGGTGATGCTGTGAGTACCCGGTGATGCTGTGAGTACCCTGGTGATGCTGTGAGTACCCTGGTGATGCTATGAGTACCCTGGTGATGCTGTGAGTACCCTGGTGATGCTGTGAGTACCCTAGTGATGCTGTGAGTACCCTAGTGATGCTATGAGTACCCTGGTGATGCTATGAGTACCCTGGTGATGCTGTGAGTACCCTGGTGATGCTGTGAGTACCCTAGTGATGCTATGAGTACCCTAGTGATGCTGTGAGTACCCTGGTGATGCTGTGAGTACCCCGGTGATGCTGTGAGTACCCTGGTGATACTGTGAGTACCCTGGTGGTGCTGTGAGTACTCCTGGTGATACTGTGGGTACACCTGGTGATGCTGTGAGTACCCCGGTGATGCTGTGAGTACCCCGGTGATGCTGTGAGTACCCTGGTGATGCTGTGAGTATCATGGTGATGCTGTGAGTACCCCGGTGATGCTGTGAGTACCCCGGTGATGCTGTGAGTACCCCTGGTGATGCTGTGAGTATCATGGTGATGCTGTGAGTACCCTGGTGATGCTGTGAGTACTCTGGTGATGCTGTGAGTACCCCTGGTGATGCTGTGAGTACCCTGGTGAGGCTGTGAGTATGATGCTTCACGGTTTTCTCCGGTATAATACTCTCAAGAGAAATGTAAGAATTTATATATTTAATTATTTAATCCATATTTATATTTATATTTATTAAATAGTTGGATTTATTAAATATAATAAATATAATAATAATTTCAGTAGAGATAATATTAGATTTTATTTTTCTCTTTTGATCTTTCAGAGGGTGACTGAACTTAGTTTTAATAAATTGTTACATGTGTGTATTTTCCCTTATTTTACAGTTTTATTGAAAAATATGTATTTTATATAATAGTTCAGAGATGAAGTATTTTTAGACGTGCGGGAATGGTATTGAGGGACACAGGAGTTAATGTCCTATTTCACCTTCAGTACTGATTTAGTCTTAATGGTTGGTCAGTTTATTAAGTCTCAGTGTCGTGTCAGTTTATTAAGTTTCAGTGTCGTGTCAGCTTATTAAGTCTCAGTGTCGTGTCAGCTCAATAATGGTGCCGAGAGAACAGCAATATTGGGGCAGTTTTTAGGGCATCAGAGTGGCCTTAACCTGCCCTGAAATAACCAGTTAACGTTCCTTCTGTTTTCCAACAAACATGAGTTATTATTTCGTTGATTAGTGCGCGATTGTACTCTCATATATATATACAATAATGTGTGTGTGTGTATTTGTGTATGTATGTATGCACTAAATTGTATATTATTTCTCCGTAGTGTCAAATTCTGACGTATGCCTGCGCGGGCTGGAGTATTGAGACGATAGAGCACCTGGGTACTCGCCACTCAGGATACCATTCACTCCAGACCGCTCTGAGTGGCTTCTACGGGACGCAGTGCGGGTTCTGCTCCCCCGGGATGATCATGACTATGTATGGGTAAGATGCGCGGCGGCCTCACTCCTCTCTTATTGGTTACAATATTCAAAGTTATCTGGTGTAAACATATTAAGACATTTAAAGTTATTTATTTTTGTTTGGTCGGTAACTGTAGGGATTATTTCATTGGTATTATATGACGGCTGTGTTGCTTGTTTTGTGATGGATGTCCGTATTGGTTTGTTGTTTGATTTGAGTGATTATGACATTTTCTTGTTCCGGATTGTGATGGGTTATTAGGGTCTCACAGAGAGTGAGCCCTCACTACACAATCCCTCCATCTCCCCCTCACTACACAATCCCTTCCATCTCCCCCTCACTACACAATCCTTCCATCTCCCCCTCACTACACAACCCCTCCATCTCCCCCTCACTACACAATCCTTCCATCTCCCCCTCACTACACAACCCCTCCATCTCCCCCTCACTACACAACCCCTCCATCTCCCCCTCACTACACTTCCTTTTACACAATCTTCCCTACCCTTAACTACCCATTTAGCAAGATTGGAAATTAGTGTAATTTTGCCATTTCATGCAAGCAATGCAGGATTATGTTCTTTTCTCCCAATTGCCCTCCCCCGCCCCCTCCCTTCCGCTTATTTTAAGGGGGTGTCATTTGTTATTCATGAGAGTTATAAGCTTGTGATTACAATGATCAAAAGTTGTGAATAACTTGGAGCGCCTCAGAGTCCGAGCAGGAACCGTAGAAGCGGACACTCAGGGCCGCTTCACTCAGGCTCTGAAACAGAGACCTGGAAACCCTTGGCTCTCTGGCAGTTTCAATCAGCCGAGAATTCGGTCCTGTGAGAAAGCTCATGAAACACTTGTCTCAGACCAAGGGTCTTAGATACTGTGTAGAAAATGTGTACTAGTGTAACAGTTGGTGTATATTTGTTGGACTTTTCTATGGCTGTTGGCGCCACATACCAGACCAACATTGAAGGAGATACAAGCAGCAGCCGGGATGGGACTACACCACTGTGTAGTTCCACATAAACTCTTGCAAATTCTCCAAAGGGATATATTGTGATATTCTCTGGAAGATGCCCAAGACTGTCACGAATTTTGTCTAGAAGAAATCGAAGATCTCTGCTCTCTTGACTTGGCCAGACGTTAACCTTGGTTAACGTCTTGATTAGCTGCTTTAGCTACTTGATTTAGCAAGCTACTTGCTTGATTTAGATGCGTCGTTAACCTTGATAAGTCATGCATGCCACTGATGCCGTCGTGCACATCATGCAAGCCTTATTCCTCGGCTTCCACCTTGTTGCAAATACATATGTACGGCTGGATACCTATGATGGGGTTTTGGAAGTTCTTCTACTCCCCAAGCCCGACTCGGCGCCAAGCTTGACTTGTGAGAGCTTGGTCCAACAGGCTGTTGCTTGGAGCGGCCCGATGGCCAACATATCCCACATATCCACCACAGCCTGGTACTCAGTGTACATATACTCTATATTTTATATTTGTAGCTCCAGCATCGACTTGTTAGTTCTTGGACCGTCTTTCTAACCGTCGGTTGGCTAATGTATTCACTCCTGACCTGATTTTCTCAATTATGCCTACTACATATATTTTTCTTACACACACACACACACACACACACACACACACACACACACACACACACACACACACACACACACACACACACACACACACACACATCTGTCATCCCCAGTGATGGCAGAAACGAAATAAGCAGAGTTTCTTTCACCCTGATGCCTCCTGTTACCTAGCAGTAAATACGTACCTGGGAGTTAGACAGCTGTTGCGGGCTTCTTCCTGTGTGTGTGTGTGTGTGTGTGTGTGTGTGTGTGTGTGTGTGTGTGTGTGTGTGTGTGTGTGTGTGTGTGTGTGTGTGTGTGTGTGTGTGTGAAAAAATAGTTAGTAATTAGTAGCAGTTGATCGATTGACAGTTGACAGGCAGACTGAAAGAGCAGAGCTCAACCCCCGCAAGCACAACTAAATGAATACATTCCAAGGATGAAGACCGCAACAGCTGAGTAACTTTCAGACACCTATTTACTGCTAGGTGAACAGCATCAGGTGATGTAAACTTTTCCCATTTCTGCCTCGGCTGGGAATTCAACCTGTATGTGTGTGTGTGTGTGTGTGTGTGTGTGTGTGTGTGTGTGTGTGTGTGTGTGTGTGTGTGTGTGTGTGTGTGTGTGTGTGTGTGTGTGTGTGTGTGTGTGTACTCACCTAGTTGTACTCACCTAGTTGTGTCTGCAGGATCGAGCATTGACTCTTGGATTCCGCCTTTCGAGCGTGTGTGTGTGTGTGTGTGTGTATAACGAAGCAATACTTAAGTAAATAACTGAATACACTTCAGTAATGGTGTAAAGTCTGGAGCCGAGCATTAGGTTAAGATTGGAACCTTTACAGACAACTGAAGGCGTCAGGAAGCCTGAGGTCGTCGCAGGTGGAGGAGGCGCTGGACGGCAACTTGTGCCGGTGTACGGGCTACCGTCCCATACTGGAGGCCTTCAAGTCCCTCACCTTGGACGGACGTCAGCGTCTCAAGGACAGACTTGCAGATATAGAGGTTTGGAATGTGTTGTTATTGCGTGTCTCAGGTGGGAGGGGGGGGGAGGACTGTTTATGGTAAGAGATGTGGGATTTTTTTTTATCTTCAATGCGTTGAAGAGTGGATAAGAAACATGCATGGCGTCTTGAGATCTATAATCAATATTAATTAACTTATCAGTCTCAGAAATTGCAGCATTGCATTTCTTAACAAAAATTACTGACGTTTGCCGTAACGCGCGCGCGTGTGCGCGCACACACACACACACACACACACAGTTGATCGGAGTAAGTCCCTGATCATTTTTGGCTGCAAAGAAAAGGCGATAACATCTAGGTCAGAAAGAGCTGTAGAAGAAGCTAAAGTAGTAGATAAAATTGTTGGCCTCGTGGAAGGTCTTACAACCATAGAGAATGTGTGCGACTACAGGAGAATAGGCAGGTACGTAAAAGGGAAAGATCGACCTTTGAGGATCACCCTAAACGGTGCCAAACAGATGGAAGAAGTACTAAGGAATGCTAGAAAATTGCAAAGGGATGAGGATGGGAAAGGGTGGTCGTTAAGACGAGATCTTTCAAAAGAAGATAGAGAGAAGCTGAAACTGAACCTCGCCGAGGCAAAACATTTAAATGAGAGCAGGAATGAAGAAGAAATAAATTCTTTTTTCTACAAAGTGATAGGGGTAGGCAAACCAGTAAAGTGGTACATAAAGGCAAACCAACAAAATCAATAGAGAGAGGGGGAGTGAAGAATAAGGAGAGGGGGAACAAGTTCCTGAAGATTGCATACACCAACATAGATGGAGTGAGATCGAAGATACTGGAGTTAAGTGATGTAATACAGCTGCAGACACCAGACACTGTTGCACTCACGGAGACAAAACTTGAAGATGTAATTTTAAATGAGGTCATATTCCCAAGGGGCTACTCAATTTGGAGACGGGACAGAAAAATTAGGAAAGGCGGTGGCGTTGCTGTGCTGGTAAAAGAACACCTAAAGGTGAAGGAAATAATGACTGCCAATCCACAAGAAGTTGACATAATAGCACTAGAGATCTGCTATGAGGATGATAAACTAATGATGATAAATGCATATAGTCCACCGCCAAGCAGCACATGGTCAAAGGAGGAGCTAGATAGTAAACGTGAAGGTCTTATAACAATAATGAGAGAGATTATAGCGAGAGCGGATAACGATAGATCACGACTGTTGATAGTCGGTGACTTCAACTTGAAATCCATAGACTGGGAAGCATATGAAGCTAAAACAGAAGATTTTTGGACCTGTAAATTTGTAGACCTCATCCTGGAAACATTCTTGTATCAACATGTTAAACAAGCCACGAGGATGAGGGAAGGGGACGTTCCCTCCATGCTAGATTTGATATTTACCAGGAAGGAGGAAGAGATATTTGACATTCAGTACCTTCCTCCCTTGGGTAAAAGTGACCATGTCTTTTTGGGAATAAAGTATGCAATGCGTTATAAGCTGGAAGAAAATAAGGAGGTTGAAGCAGTTGAAAAACCAGACTTCAGGAGAGGACATTATGGCAACCTTAGAAATTTTTTTAGTGAGTATAATTGGACAGACTTGATGCTAGGCAAGGAAGTGAATGAGATGTATGGCAAGTTTTGTGAAATATATGATAAAGGCACAAAAAAATTTATACCAAAACAGAGATGCAGAACTAGGAAACAGGATTGGTTCAATAGAAATTGCGAGAGGGCTAGAGACCGAAAGACACAAAAATGGAATCAATACAGGAAGAGGCCGAACCCCCAAACATACCAGCGATACAAAGATGCGAGAAACAACTACACGGCAGTGAGGAGAGAGGCAGAAAGAAATTTTGAAAAAGGGATTGCGGACAAATGTAAAACAGAACCAGGTCTATTCTATAAATTCATAAACAACAAATTGCAGGTAAAGGATAATATTCAGAGGTTGAAAATGGGAAATAGATTCACGGAAGATGAAAAGGAAATGTGTGAAACACTAAACGAAAAGTTCCAAAGTGTGTTTGTACAAAATGAAATCTTTAGGGAACCAGATACAATAAGAATTCCAGAGAACAACATAGAACACATAGAGGTGTCTAGAGACGAAGTGGAAAAAATGCTCAAGGAGCTCGGTAAGAACAAAGCAGCTGGCCCAGATGGCGTTTCACCATGGGTTCTGAGAGAATGTGCATCTGAGCTCAGCATTCCACTTCACCTGATCTTTCAGGCATCCCTGTGTACAGGAATCGTAGCAGACGGGTGGAAACAGGCTAACATAGTTCCAATCTACAAAAGTGGCAGCAGGGAAGACCCCCTCAATTATAGACCTGTATCATTGACAAGTGTAATAGTGAAAGTATTGGAAAAACTAATCAAAACTAAATGGGTAGAGAGAATCCTAGAGAGAAATGATATAATATCAGACAGACAGTATGGTTTTCGATCTGGAAGATCCTGTGTATCGAATTTACTCAGTTTCTATGATCGAGCCACAGAGATATTACAGGAAAGAGATGGTTGGGTTGACTGCATCTATCTGGACCTAAAAAAGGCTTTCGACAGAGTTCCACATAAGAGGTTGTTCTGGAAACTGGAAAATATTGGAGGGGTGACAGGTAAGCTTCTATCATGGATGAAAAATTTTCTGACTGATAGAAAAATGAGGGCAGTAATCAGAGGCAATGTATCAGAATGGAGAAATGTCACAAGTGGAGTACCACAGGGTTCAGTTCTTGCACCAGTGATGTTTATTGTGTACATAAATGATCTACCAGTTGGTATACAGAATTATATGAACATGTTTGCTGATGATGCTAAGATAATAGGAAGGATAAGAAATTTAGATGACTGTCATGCCCTTCAAGAAGACCTGGACAAAATAAGTATATGGAGCACCACTTGGCAAATGGAATTTAATGTTAATAAATGTCATGTTATGGAATGTGGAATAGGAGAACATAGACCCCACACAACCTATATATTATGTGAGAAATCTTTAAAGAATTCTGATAAAGAAAGAGATCTAGGAGTGGTTCTAGATAGAAAACTATCACCTGAGGACCACATAAAGAATATTGTGCAAGGAGCCTATGCCATGCTTTCTAACTTCAGAATTGCATTTAAATACATGGATGGCGATATACTAAAGAAATTGTTCATGACTTTTGTTAGGCCAAAGCTAGAATATGCAGCTGTTGTGTGGTGCCCATATCTTAAGAAGCACATCAACAAACTGGAAAAGGTGCAAAGACATGCTACTAAGTGGCTCCCAGAACTGAAGGGCAAGAGCTACGAGGAGAGGTTAGAAGCATTAAATATGCCAAAACTAGAAGACAGAAGAAAAAGAGGTGATATGATCACTACATACAAAATAGTTACAGGAATTGATAAAATCGACAGGGAAGACTTCCTGAGACCTGGAATTTCAAGAACAAGAGGTCATAGATTTAAACTAGCTAAACACAGATGCCGAAGAAATATAAGAAAATTCACCTTCGCAAATAGAGTGGTAGACGGTTGGAACAAGTTAAGTGAGAAGGTGGTGGAGGCCAAGACCGTCAGTAGTTTCAAAGCGTTATATGACAGAGTGCTGGGAAGACGGGACACCACGAGCGTAGCTCTCATCCTGTAACTACACTTAGGTAATTACACTTAGGTAATTACACACACACACACACACACACACACACACACACACACACACACACACACACACACACACTCACACACACACACTTTTTCAGTGTCAGGGTAGTTAACAGATGGAATGCATTAGGAAGTGATGTGGTGGAGACAGACTCCATACACAATTTCAAATTTAGATATGATAGAGCCCAATAGGCTCAGGAATCTGTACACCAATACAGATTAGTTGATTGACGGTTGAGAGGCGGGACCAAAGAGCCAAAGCTCAACCCCCCCCCCCACAAGCACAACTAGGTGAGTACACAGAAGCGAACACACATTATAATAAGCCTAGTACAGTACATACTCCTATCATGAACTCTGCCATCTAATTTTACTGGACTTTACCTCATTTGAGAGGTAACTGGGAATCTTCCTTCCAATAATAATAATAATAATAGTAATGGTATTTTATTCATAAAATATGCACACCTAAGAGTATAATAGAGGTATACTTGAATGTACAAAGGTTGTATGTTAAATAAGCCTGCAAAACGTTTCGGGCAAAAGTAGGATAACTCAGAAAAAACTATATATTGGAACTTATAGGTATTTGTTTACTATACTTCCAGGAGGTGCATAAATCACGGTGCCCGAGGACCGGCAGTGCTTGTAAGGGGTCATGCACCGACCACAAGCCCGGGGAAGAGGCTTGTGGTGAGGCTTGGTCCCCGCTGGAGCCTCATCACCTGAGGGTCGGCGCCATACAGTGGTACCGCCCCCTCACTATACTGGTACCACTATATCTGCTCTTCCTTCCAGTTGTGTTTCTTTATTGATATCAAAGTTTTATTCCTCATATGATTAGTTCCTTTTTTGTATAATATGAAAGATGACGGTTTTTTAACTTGAAAATTGTAAATCATAAATTTAAGAAAATGTAGTATGTATGATATATTAAAGAATGCCCACTGTTCTAGAAACTTTTTTAGCTATAATTTTGAATGTGGCACTGGAAATTCAGCTTATCAATAAGAACACCAAGGAATTTACTATCTACCTTGTTGTACTAATATGGATATTGTTAATTCTTAGATTAATTTGATCGGAGGATTTATTACCGAACAAAATATAGTTTTTTTTAATACAAGAAGGAACAATTTGGTTTTAATAGAGGTACAAAACAAGTTCTAGAATT
Organism: Procambarus clarkii; assembly: GCF_040958095.1. NCBI lineage: Eukaryota > Metazoa > Arthropoda > Malacostraca > Decapoda > Cambaridae > Procambarus > Procambarus clarkii. Next base: position 39,091,967 of record NC_091150.1, on the reverse strand, counting down.
CTCTATTTTTCACATGTGGTTTTTCCGCATACTTGGATCAGTGTTTGTGTGATCGTTGTTGCATGATATATTAATTTAAAATACTTAATGCCATACTTATCAGGCATACTAGCTTAGGAAATCAAATTCTCTAATTATTAGCTTTTATTACTTTCTACTGTGCATTGATATAAACATTCAGCTCTCGTAATATACATTTGATGAATATGACGATCTCACACACGACTACATTCTAACGTGCGCAAGACAGAGGCAGTGTGAAGTGTGGCCATGCTGGCCCCCGTCTCCTAGGTACCACCTCACCCTTCTTGGCTCCACATTCCGATGATCATGCTAATTGACATCCAGTTCCTTTCTGACTCTGAAGATGTTGGCTGGATGAACGAATCCCGTTTTTTTTAACACCGGGCAATATAAAACTGAAAAGTTAACTTTAAGGAGTAATTTTGTTAACTTCCTTCTTAAGGCAAGTAATATAAAAAATCGTGTTAGAATGATCAATCTAACCCTTTCTATCATATTCAGTAACATGTTAACAATATGACATCTTCAAGGATATACACTTGACACTAAGGACACAGGTGTACCAAGTTTACCTGCAAGAACATAGACATTTATAAGTGAGTGTTCACCTCGACCTACGATTAAGCAGTACATAATCGTCGGTAGCGTCTCAAATATTTAAAAACAAAACAAAATATTAACATTCGAAGGTTATAGAATATGGAACAAATCAAGGCATTAGTTCCCAGAACACGGCATAATTATTAAAGGTAATTAGTAAGCTGAACATTGCAATAATTATACTTCAGCTGTTTTCTATTCCCAATTCAGATTATTTAGATATAATTTACTTTCCAGGGAATAAAGAATATTCTGAAGAACCTGGACCAGACTGAGAAGGTGTGCATCGTGGTTGGCAACACTGGACAAGGTATTTGTATTATCTATAACATTAAGTAACGTGTATGATATAATTCCCGTCATCGGGGACAAGCAGCCTGTGTATATGTATTTTAAGGTTGCATCGAAGTCCCCTTCTCCCCTAAGATGAAACTACTTACCATCCGTAGGGTGCAATGCCTAACTCTCAGGTACCAATTTACTGCTAGATGGATAGGGGAATTAGGTGAAAGGTAACGTGGCTAACATGTCTGTCCCTCCCGGAAAACTAACCCGGGATCCCTCGATTGCGAGTCGAAAATGAAGCCAACTGTGCTACACAATGTTCACCACGCCTTTGGTTCCTTGGACGACGCTCTGTGTTCTGTGCACCTCATCAACGCTGTCTGTGCAGCGTCTGGTTTTACGAGAACTTCGCTGTGCGTTCTGTGTACCACACTCAGTGGTCTGTGTACCACACTCAGTGGTCTGTGTACCACACTCAGTGGTCTGTGTACCACACTCAGTGTTCTGTGTACCACACTCAGTGGTCTGTGTACCACACTCAGTGGTCTGTGTACCACACCCAGTGGTCTGTGTACCACACCCAGTGGTCTGTGTACCACACCCAGTGTTCTGTGTACCACACCCAGTGTTCTGTGTGCCACACTCAGTAGTCTGTGTACCACACCCAGTGCTCTGTGTACCACACTCAGTGGTCTGTGTACCACACCCAGTGGTCTGTGTACCACACCCAGTGTTCTGTGTGCCACACTCAGTGTTCTGTGTACCACACAGAACCACACAGAAGAAAAAGGAGCAAAAACTCCTTTTCATTTTCTCTCTTTTATTCTGAACATGCGCATCTGAATGTGTATTATGAACAAATCCACAAGGGCCTTGATGAGGGTTCGAACCTATGAGCTGCATGTTCCCAGACGTGCTCTAGTCAACTGTACCACGACATGGTAAAAGAATTGTAACCTGGAGTGCTATTGTTCCCACGAGGATCCCGAGGCTTCCTCTGAAGCCTAACCGGGGTTACACACAAGTCCCCCATGCACTCGGGCTCTGTCAACCAAATAGTTCTACCTTTGACTTCAGAGGTAGAACTCTCACCAGAAAATCTTTGAGAAGCTTGTGTACTTCAATACACACAGGAGTCACAATAACGTGATATACCATATGAACAAATCCACAAGTGATTCACAAATCATTTGTGGATTTGGTCATTTGATATATCACGTTATTGTGATTTCTGTGTATAATGTGTGTTATTTAAAAAAAATTAATACATATATTATTTGGCGTTACTAAATGGCCTGGAAAGACTCCACACACACACACACACACACACACAGCCTTAGGTATATGAGAGAATTCAAATGGCTCAGGAAACAACACATTAGTTGGCTGAAGGATGAGTGGCGAGATCAAAGAACTGAATCTCAACCAGTAGAAGTCACAATTAGGAGTGAACAAACTGCTCATCTCCTAGCATTGTCCTCCAAAGGTTTCCCAACGTCAAGAAAATGGGCAATTTAATGTGTCCTCTCCTAACCTACCAGAGGACCCAAAACAGAAAACGGGACAGTACGTCACTCGCGAGCCACTTCCATTTTCTAGTACGACAATTTTTGGCCTTGTGCAACGTATACGAGCGAGAATGCGACGTTCTTTGTAAGAGGACAGGTTGCAGCCCTTTTCCTCTCCTGCTGACAAACTTGACCTGCTCAGTAAACTCAGCCTTTGAGGACAAAGTCATGTACCCCAACCCGTCCTCTTAGAAAGTAACGTAGCTTTTTTGGCTCGTATGCGCACTTTGGGCCAAAAGTGGACTTAATTTGAAGTGAAATCGGCTCACGAAAGTGACGTACTGTCCCGTTTTCTGTTTGAGTCGCCCGGCGTACACGGAAAGGTTAGGAGAGAAAATTTCAATTAACGTTTGTTATAACGTTTTGATACTTTATGAGAATTTCCTGCCCACCTAACCTACCAGAGGACCCTTAACTAACTGTTGTTGAAAAAAAAAATCCCAAATTTATTTTCCTTTTTTTTCATTTTCAAAATATGTCCACTTTCGGCCATACTGGTAAACGGCCAAAAGCGACGTTATTTTTAAGAGGACAGTGTATAAACTTGCGAGATTGAACCAAAGCAAATTGCGCAATTAAAGATTTAATTTCTGTATTTTTTGTTCGTAAAAATAATTTTTAAATTCGTCAGAAACATTAAGTCAAAACCTTTAATAAAGAATTCGGCAATAATTCGAATAAAATACAATTTACATAATGTGAAAAAGTTGTAATCTGTAGAAGGGAAAAATAATTGGAGTGTACACACTAGAAATGTAAATATTGCTGAAGAAAGATACTTGTAAACCAGTCATAACGTGTTGTTCTAACCGAGAGTCGTTGTGTTACAGGCGTGTACAAAGAGGACGGGCCCTACACCACTTACATTAGCACTAATAACGTGAAGGAACTGTACAGCGTTACCACTGAGCCGCCTCTCACCATGGGAGCCAATGTCAGCCTCAACAGAGTGATGGAAGTATTTGAGCGTGTTGCCAGTAGCCACCAAGGTTACCAGTACCTGACTGTCCTCCGCTCTCACTGGAAACTGGTGGCTAACGTGGCAGTCAGAAACGTAGGTACACTCTCCCCATAGTGTTCCAATTAAACCAAGATGCTAGAGCACTAGTCAGAGGGATAGAAGCCCTAAACAAGAAAATAATCAACACAATGTGCATTCATATTCAATTCAATATATATATTAATATATATATTATATAATTATTTTTAATATGAATAAAGCATAATTTAAGGAGTAGCTTTTTCATGTTTCGTATGTAACTGTAAACTTTAACTTAAACCACAAGACAAAAGCAAAAAATAAACCCCAAAAACACACATTATTTTGATTTCAGATTGGAAGTTGGGCAGGTAATTTAATGCTAAAGCACAAGCATCGAGAGTTTCCATCTGACATCTTCCTGACGTTGCTGGTGGCAGACGCACAGCTGACTCTGTGTCAGGCAGACAGCTCGACGACAACACAAGTCAACCTGGAGCAGTTCCTTCAGACCGACATGTCAAGCAGTATCATTCTCTCCATGACGCTGCATCCCATGGCTCAAGACGAACAGGTTAGTCTTGGCTGTGTTGGTTGTCTGGGAAGGATTAGTCGCTCATCGATAACTTTCGTGAGGCCCAACTCATTATATCTATTATAGAGGCCCAACTCATTATATCTATATCTATTACCAAGCATGCCAAGTGCCTAGCGAGGAAGCGACTGTGAGTGAAATTATGAAACAAAATTAGAGTTAAACTGAAATTCTGACTTTTTATTTCAGATTCGCACGTTCAAGATATCTAACCGAGCAGTCAATTCCCACGCCTATGTCAGTGCTTGCTTCAAGATGAAGCTGGATCCCACAGATGATTTCAGAATAAAAGAGAAGCCTAGTCTGCTGTTTGCTGGAATAAATGCAGATTTTGTAAGTTGAAAGATATAGTTAGTGAACAGATAATACTAGTATAGAAGCATTATACTTGTAAATCATTAGCTATGAGGACTATATAAAATTTTATCCTTAGCTATTAAGCACTAAATTGCTTCTTAACTATGAAGCGAACTGTTTATTTAAGAAATCATTGTTAGTGAACTCGAAAAGGGCACTACTAATTTGAAAGAAAATAATGACAGTGTGGTTTGCGTCTCGGTTTACACCGCAATGACCCCTTATACCACTGTGTTGGTTGCATAATTATATATTAATTCCCACTGAATGGATCAGTTTGAGAAGGAGCTTCACACCGTTATCAATGAAAATCTATTGGAGGTCGAAAGGTTAAAATATTTCGCCAGAGTGTGCAGCCTAAATATGTAAGTTAATGCCGTGGTACTGGAATTTAACGTAATGTGGCCGGTGTCGGATCTGTCCTACTTTCGTGTGAGCATATCCTGTTTGGTCATGTTAATGTATCTGGAAAGTATATGCATTTCTGCAGTAACTGTTGATGGTGAATGATACTCAACAGTTGTAGAAGCGGTTTTAGGAAAGAAAATATCAAAAGAGACAACAGGATTCAAACCAGTCAGACATGCAAGAGACTGGAATAAATTGCGTGAAGTACGCTCATAAAGGTAGGTTGTGGAGCCAGTAATTTTTTCATTACCAGTCATAGAAGGTGACATACGTGGCCATCAACACGCTCGGGATGTTTGACCTTGAGAGGTAGTATATATAGATCATCCCTGAGGAGTTTAGTGGGACGCCAGGAAGCGATAGAGGCGTCTTCCATGCCCCATTTTCAGCCCTCCATACACATTATGGCATCCTTTTACGTTATTTTATCGTAATTGTTTGTTGTTTCATCATAACTTCATATATTATATTTTTAGCATTCTAAATATTTGTTACTAGTAATACCCGGCCACGCGTTGCTGTGGCTATGTTCAGCCACAGCAACCTTCCCTTTCCCCCCAGTCCTCCCCCACCATTCCCCTCTCACCCGTCTCCTCGGCGTCCCAACCATTCCCCACTCCACCATCCCCTCTTCCTTCCCGCCATGCACCACTCCCCTGTCCCTTTGTCTTCCCCACCATTTTCCTTTCCCCCATCCCCTCGTCCCCCAACCCGTTCTCGCACTTTCTTATAGTCAATATTGACTTATTAAATACGTGCGTATGTGACATACTAATTTATTGTGACTATTTTAGTTTACCTTGAAAAGCTTCATAGAAAACACCGACCTTACCTAACCTTCTTAGTATGTTAAGATAAGCATCTCATTGCTTCATAATTACAATTATTACTTAACCAATTATAGGTATAGGTTAAGTAATAATTGTAATTACGAAGCAATAAGATGCTTATCTTAACATACTAAGAAGGTTAGGTAAGGTCGGTGTTTTCTATGAAGCTTTTCAAGGTAAACTAAAATATTCACAATAAACTAGTATGTCACATATGCACGTATTTAATAAGTCAATATTGACTATAAGAAAGTGCGAGAACGGGTTGCGTCCCCCACCATCCGAAAATCCCCTGTCCCCCTCATCCTTCCCCACCATTACCCCCTCCCTTGTCCCCTCGTCCTCCCCACCATCTCTCACTTCCATCCCCTCGTCATCCCCACCATTCCCCACTCCTTCGTCCGATGCCTTCCCAAATGGTCTGATGTTCCCATCAGAAAATTGAGAACATCAAGTGATCTGATGTTCCCATTACTGAAATATACGAAAAACAGTTAAAAAATTAAATAAAAATAAGAAAAAATAAAAAAATAAACTATACTCATGAAATGAACGGTATGGTAAACAACACAGCTCAATTCCAATGTAATTCACACAAAATATTTAAATCAAAATGAAAATCAATCAAAATCTATGAAAATTCAATTTATCAATGCAATCAGAAACATTGAAATGGAATTGTAACATATTTAGTATAGCTTGTGAGTTGCTCTTAACATGCAACAGATGGTGCTGTTTATCAAGAAAAGCATAGTTTTACCTGTCACAGGTGTGGCATCTATACTTGTACTTACAAAATGAACGGTATGGTAAACAACACAGCTCAATTCCAGCACAGTGTCACAAAATAATTCAATAAAAAAATATAATAAATCGAAACCTATGAAAATAAAATTTATCAATGCAATCGGAAACATTGAAATGGAATTTGGGACATATTTAGTATAGCATGCATGTTGCTATTATGTGCAACAGACTGGCGCTGTTTTTCTAAAACGCATGTTTTTACCTGTCACAGGGGTGGCATCTATATAGTAGGTATATAAAAAGACGCGCCTATTCGAATGCAACGTTGTGTCAAAATTTCAAAGCAATCGGTAAAGAGGTTTCGAAGATTTTCCTCGCATGAAAAATACAGTTTTTCAGAAAAAGCATGTTTTTTTACCGTCACAGACGTGACATCTATATAGTATGTATAGTAAAAACCTGGCCGGATGCGAATGGAACGTTGTGTGAAAATTTCAAAGCAATCGGTGAAGAACTTTTGGAGATTAGCGATTTTGAGCAAACGAACATTTCCACTTTTATTTATATAGATTATATCGTCGGGGACTCTGAGGAAAATTCTACCGTACTAGGCCTACCACAGCCAAAGTACAGTACCTAACTCTTAGTAACTCTAAGCTTAAATGTGCAGTAAAATTGTATAGTATTTTTCATGGAGAAAAAGTTAGCTGATGCAGGCGATGAGTCACAATAACGTGGCTAAAATATGTTGACCAGACCACACACTGGAAGGTGAAGGGACGACGACGTTTCGGTCCGTCCTGGACCATTCTCAAGTCGATTGTGACAATCGACTTGAGTATGTCTGGTCAACAAAGTTAGCTGATCTTTGGTTTCTGTCTTCATTCATTAGATGTTTTGGGGAACAGTGACAATGTAATGAAAATTATGCAAGTTCTTTAGTAGACACAGAAATAGTCTCCTTACAACTCTTGTTTTGGCAGGCGTCCCACCTGGCCAGGGGCACATAGTTAATTTATTAGATGCACAGACCCGTCTTCTGCATAGTAAAGAAACAATATGCATCTATGCCTTGAAGATCATGAGAGCGGTTCCACCATCACTCCCGCCTCGATAGTGTTTAACGACACTTGAGTCTATCTCCACCAGTCCCCACCTCTTGTGGAGACGCCACAGCTGCCTGAACATGTGACGTGCGCACGGCGCGGTCTCCAAGAACCGCTCTTTTCTTTGTGGTTTGTTTTAAATTTGTTGTTTAAACATAATTCTCTATTGCTCACGTTATTTGTTATTGTCTTGTGCTTCATATAATCTCTTTTTTACATCAAGTACGTATTTTGCTGGATGGAATGCATATTTTTCTTCAGCGCTTCTTACGTGCTTTACTTATTATTTATTAACATTCTCCATTTTGTGTGCCTTCCATAAATTATATAACTGCCCATAAGACAGTTCACACGTATTTTTTCTTTCCCCTATTCTATAATATGGTTCCTCTAATTTAATAGGCTAATGTTTTCATGTCTTACAAATTATGAGTATGAAGTTTAAATTGAATATATCTATAGAGCCTTTTTTATACAGTACTTTTAAACTACCTTTCCAACTAGTTGGGCATATTAGCTTAATTAAGAGAGGCGGCTCATCCTCTTTTTGGTCGGCGAATGTATCATAATTCTTGCGCCACAAAATGAGAGTAATAATGTGAAGATCAACAGATCCACGCCGAGCAGACAGAATCTTACTTGGTCGACAAGCAGCTGACAGACGTAGTGACAGTTGTGGAAGCTGCGAAGATGCTAGGCAATGAGATGACTCCTGACGCTAAACCCCAAGATGCGTCTCCGCAGTATCGCAAATCCCTTGCACAAAGCTTGTTTTACAAGGTACGTTAATTAGTGCATCAGTGCATTGACAACTAGCATATTAAGGCACATTCCCATGCTTGTTCTATTTGAATAGGCTATTATTAGTGAAAAAAGAAGTAAATTCTTTTATTTTTATTATTTAAAGCAACAAATTATACCAAAATAATTTTGATTGTGACAAAAATTTCCCCACAGAATTTATTTTTATTAACAAGCTTTGGTATATACAGCAATGTGATGTTATGTGATCCCTTTTCTATATGAAAGATTACAGAGTGTAGATCAAAATCTAGCTGTAAGTTCATCTAATATCTATAAAACTAACTATAAGTTCATCTCGTATGACTAACCATCCTGTGAGATGGGGATATTAGATGCACCTATAGCTAGATTTTCATCTACACTGCTGTAATCTTTTATACAGAATAGGGTAGCAGCACATTGATGTGTCTACCTAAGCTTGTTAATAATAAAAAATCATGTGGGGAAGTTTTTGTTATAATCATAATTATTTTGGTAATTATAAAAGAATCTACTATTTTGTTACTCATAAGCCTACACAAGTGGAACAAGCTTGAGAATGTGTCTCAATATGCTAGTTGTCGGTGCCCTGACTGGGACAAGCTTTACACTTAATGTTTACATGTTATGTAAAGCTTAGTACCCGATAATACCCGGGGTGGTGTTCGGTCTTGTTTGCTTGCTTGTATATAATGCTGAACTTTGTTGCCCATGGACAACAAAGTTCTCTTTCTAATGGAACTCTTATTTTGTATAATGCATTTTTCTTAGGACTGTCTTTCTCTCCATGGTAAACATAGTTGCAACTGGGCAGAGTTTCTTTCACCTGATGTCCTGTTCACCTATCAGTAAATAGGTACTTGGGAGTAGGTGGATAGACTGCATAGCTTAAACATTTTGTTTTGGAAAAAGTTTAAACTATGCAGTACTCTGTTTTATGGTGGATTTTGCGTCAGAGGTAGGTGTATAGATTATAGTTATAGAGAAAGTACTCGCTGCAAGTCATAAGGAATTCTTATGGCGAAAATTCCTTGCTGTAGTCTTAAGGAATTGTTATGGAGAAAATATCGTCGTTAAACTGTACCTGTTTACGAGTAAAATTAAAGTCTGAGGTTATCCATTTTCAGAGAATATGTTAATTAGCAGTATTTGAAGTAATTAATAATGTCAGACGTTAGTTCTTGGCCCCGCCTCTTAAAGTTTATAGGTGTAGTTCTGTGACTATTATTCAGATTTTCTTAAAATTTAAAACCGCTGTATTGCAAACGAAGAAAACGAGATAAAGTTAGTTACTGCGTTTCAGCTCCTGTCCTCCGCCGTAGGTTGCTCATGTAAGTTCGTTATTAATAGTTAAATTTCCCCGAGATTTATAAACAGACATATTTCTGACGCATTACGAAAAGAAAATAGTTACCGAGTTTTAGCTCCTGTCCTCCTGCCTTAGTTTGCTCTCGTAGTTTCGCTACTTTTGGCCCAATTTTCACGAGATTTAAAATATAGTTATTTCTGACACATGAAGAACAAATTCGTTAGTTACCGAGTTTTAGTTCTTGTCCTCCGCCTTAGTTCACTCTTAATTTTGTTACTATCAACGTGATTTTCACGATATTTAAAATATTGTTATTTCAGTCACATTAAGAACAAATGAAATAATTACTGAATTTTGCTTCCGATTCTCCGCCTTAGTTGTCTCTTGTAGTTTCACTACTATGAACTCAATTTTCCTGAAATTTAAGACATAGTTATTTCAGATGCGAAAATAGTTACCGAGTTTCGTTCTTGTCCTCCGTCTTAGTTACACTCTTATAATTTTGTTACTATCAAGGTGAGTTTCACGAGAATTAAAATATAGTTATTTCAGTCACATTAACCAAACGTTGGCTAATATTGAGAGCATTGGGGCCATGACTAATGCGGCAGACTCAATCAAATATCTTTCAACAAACCCTCTGCCATACATAGAACCAGTCTGCCTACAAAGAACATCGCTTTAAGCTCGTATACATTACTAAGGCCAAAAATTGTCATACTAGAAAATGGAAGCTGCTCGCAAAAGTGACATACCGTCTCGTCTTCTGTTTTGAGTTCCTGGATTAGTCTTGTAGGTTAGTAGAAGACACTTAAAATTGACCGTTTTCTTGACGCTTTGAAACCTCAGGAGGATGGGCTGATAACACATTGTTTGTTTATTTATTTATTTATTTATTTATTTATTTATTTATTTATTTATTTATTTATTTATTTATATACAAGAAGGTACATTGGGTTTGTGAGGATACATGGCATGATATTTACATTCTTGTAAAGCCACTAGTACGTGCAACGTTTCGGGCAGGTCAAACTTTTCGGAGAGTTCCAGTCAATGGCATGATTAACTAGGCTAACATAAAGGTATATTGCATTGTACTCTTGCCTAAGGCTAATTGCACACTTGTATTGTCAAACACAATTTGGTCAATTTTTTCCTGTTTGACCAATATACGTGAACTCACAGTCCTTGCATGAAACCAAACAAATACAGCCTGTTGAGATATTGATGCGATAAACATTTCATTCTGTATAGCATTATGCTGCATTCGACAGTATGTATGCAGTGACACTTGCTAAGCATAATAAGTACCACAGAAGTAAGTGAAGTTGGTGGATATATTCTTATTAAAGTAGATTGTCAAACTATTTTGAAGCAGATTAAAACTTGTTCTGTACTTTTGAAAAGAAGATTGATCCTAATTTGGAGGGAGTAGCATACAACTTTCATCATCTTAAACTGTAGCTGATAGATTTGCCATGATGGCTGCAACTCAAATATAATATATTATATGTTTTGTTTTTCCAAAACGCTGAAAACTTTATTACATTGTTATTTATCTGTATGATTAGGCTGTAGTTGGGTTCCTGGGAGAGAAAGTGAGTGTTGACGTGCGCAGTGCCGCCACTGTCCTGGAGCGACCTCTCTCATCCAGCCAGCAGGACTTTGACTTGAATGAAGACACGTGGCCAGTTGGCAAAGGCATTCCTAAAGTTGAATCTGCAACACAAATATCAGGTAAAGTTTTGACTTCTTCGCTGTTAAGTAGTTAAGAGCTTACTAACACCTCATCAAAGTTGATTGAATGATTGATACAGATTAAGCCACCCTAGAGGTGGCATGGGTAAGTGAAGGCTGTTTGAAGCCATTACCAGTACTCACCTAAGTTCATCATACTTATTATATATAATGTCACCTTGACTGATGTGTATGAATATCCCTCTGCATACAACTCAACATATTTCACTCATCCCTCTCTTCTCCCTCACCACCCTCCCCTATCTCCCTCTCCTCATTTCATCTTATCCTGACAGACGGAAGATCTGACTTCAGTTGGACTCAAAATGCCTGCCAGTAATCAATCTTTCTGACATTAGTTCCTTAATAATTCCATATATCCAGCTGGGAGTCTTTGCTTTCCCTGTTGATGAGTTGTGTTGTCCTGTCTTGTAGACCCTATTTTGAATAGGTTCTACAAGACAGGATAACACAACTCATTCTTAAATTGTATTTCCTAACAATTAAGTGTATATTTCGGGAGAAGTAGGAGTGGCCAGTGATAAGTGGATGCATGAAAATAAGAGTTGATTGAGTTCACTGGATGAGCAATTCCTTTCAGACAACATTTTATCATTCGTTTGTGACTTATTTCCCCAAGAGTGGGTGTGGCCATCAGGCCAGGGAGGAGAGTGCAATGAGTGCGAGAATGGGCATCCAAGATACGTCTGGAACATCTCCTCCATCCACATTTAAGCTTACCAAGATCAGCATTTTGTATATCCCATAGTTCACATCCATACAAGCTTAAACACTGACTGTTAACTAACTTTACTTTCGACCAGGTATCAAGGTGACCAAATTCGCTAATGATGACATTTGTTCTGACCTTTAGTCTTTAAGTGCATTAGAAAAATTGACAAGCAGGCTCTTCGAAGGTATAAAATGCCCCAAATGTTTTTCAGTTACTGGAGTATCTCTGCCTAGTGATTTTAGATTAGGATCACGATAAAACGAGTCCTGTGAGTTACAAGCAACCAGAGCACACTTTGCGGGTTTAGACGTTATGTTGTATTCTATATCTTTCACATTTCTAGTCAAATTTTCCATTCCTACTTAGGTCGTTGCAAGTGGAAGTAGATCATCAGCATAACAGAAAACATTGGCCTTAGAACTGCCTGCGTGACAGGTGACTGGCTCATAAATCTTAACAATAGATTAAGATAGATGGAAAACAGAATTGTACTAAGAGCAGAATTTTGTTTAACCTTTTTTTTAGGGAGAAATTTTCAGAGAGGACATTACTCCATTTCACAGCTAATTTGCGTACCTGATATGAAATTTTTAAATATATAGTGATGACATGATATACTTTTCTACTAAGCAATTTTCTAAAAAAGTTCCCTGAACATTTACTTCCCTTAACACCCTTTAATTTGTAATATGTTATTCCCTATAATTTATTAAGTATGTATAATTGAGAATCAATGTAAACCATTCTGTAACCCAGGTGAGTTATTGTTGTTATCACCCTTTGTATGACTATATCAAACAGTTATGTGTGAATCTTTTTATCCTATTCCTTCCTGCTTTCCCTAGCATAAAAGTCATATTTTACTATGTTGAGAAGAGGCTGTAATTCCTGTAGTAAGGCTGAAAGTAATGAATGAGTAGAGTAGCGATGATAACTCTTTAGTTAACCTTAACCTTAGTTAACTTGCAGGTGAGGCTGTGTACCTTGATGATGTGCCTCTTCTTCATAATGAACTTCATGGCGCATTTGTTCAGTCAACTGTTGCTAATGCCAAAGTTAAGTCCATCGATACTTCTGAAGCCTTGGTAAGTAGAATTTGTGTATACTGGTGATAAGCATAAGTATTATCTGCAGAATTTTGTTACTAAAAAACAGGAACATAAACTCAAGTTTCATATTAACAAATGAGTATGTATATTGCATGTAGTGTCAATAGTTCGATTCCTACTGCCAAGGGGTGGGAGGAGATGGCACATAGACAAGGGGAGCGACGGGGTTCCTCTGTGTACTTGGATCACTCTCTCTATATATAGTACTTCAAAACTATTTGAGTATCCCCTATAATTTGAAAATAAGCTTAAGTTTTGCTTAATATACTTATTAAGATTATACTTAATACACTTTCTTTTTTAAACCCTTGATTTATAATACAATAGTTATAATTTAAGAATATTCAGTTTAAAACAAAGATTCATTTACCAGCTTACAATTATAATATTTTGGGAACCTTATTAAGTCATCACAAATATGTAGGTAAATATCCAGGTGTTGAACCAGGAAGGGTGGCTATTCGATATAATCACTTTACCCTGAGAACGGGCTGCACTTTCGTCATCACATAGTATATATACACCACCAGTCGCAGCCTCATCTCTTACAAAACTTGAAATTCAAGCACAATCACTGGAAGTATAATGAAAGCAGTTATTTAATGTCCTTTTCCTCTTTTTGTTCATTAACTAGCGTAAACCTTCCTTCTTTCATGTTATTTCACACCTGTCCTTATAATATTGGTTTTATTCCACTCTTCGTCATAATTTGTTTTATCTTTATTTTACATAACTCTAGCACATCAAATTTTTCTTTCCGAAAAAAACTTTCGCCTATATTAGAGAGTGACATAAATTGTACGAACCTACTAACAAAAAACCTATTTCATGTATATTTAAGTTGGTTTTTAGGATCACTTTCGGGGGCCTCAAAAATTTTCTACTCCCCCAGAAAGTGGCAGGAGTTGTAGGCTACGTCGGGGCGGCCGACATCCCTGGACGCAACAATTTCGTAGTTAACGCAGGCGGACGGCCCGACCCCGTGAGTCACACACCAAATGAACAACTATGTTTTATAAATTATGTATAACGTAAATTATGCATTTCCGGAATCTTAAAATTTGTATTTTCCTCATTGTTTAGATTTTCATGCTCTTGTATATCCATATAATTTTTACAGTTTACATCATCAAACATCTGTATAAAAAATAGAATTGTATTTTTAATAAATTTCTCAAAAAATGATGTCATCGTTAATTAAGTTGTAGTGTCAGAGTCTGTGTCAATTACATGGGTCATGCCCCAGTGTCTGTCTTCTCATATTTATATTTATTAGTGGTTTCAAAATTGATTTCCCGGAAACTCGACAAGTGTTAGTTTGGTACTTGTAGAGGCCAACCAACAATGTACTTGTACTTATTTGGTACTTGTAGAGGCACTGTGGTATGACCACCATTTAAACAGTAGCACTGGATGTAAACAATCTTATCCTAAATATTTTTCTATCGTATTTAATAAGTGATCTAAATATAATAATAAATATAATAATTTAGATCAGGCAGGTCAAACTGAGGGTCCACCCCGAGGGCCATATGGGCCACGTTTGTGTTGTCATGAGGGCCACACACCACAACATGAGGGCCACACACCACAACATGAGGGCCACACACCACAACATGAGGGCCACACACCACAACATGAGGGCCACACACCATAACTAATTGGAGTTATTTAATACAAATTATTGCAGAATATTTTTATTACTTAAACTTAGAAACATACACTGTGCATACAAATGGCTTAGTGACTGATCACGTTCATCAATGTAAAGTAATGAAGTATTTTAACTAAAGAAAAAGAAAAAATAAATTTTAAACGGCAACATTGACTTCTATGCAACAGTAACAAATACATTGTACAAAAATTACAACAGTTCAAAATTAACATTTATTTACGACTAATCAATCTTTTTTTAGTGTTTTTCCCTGAGGCTTGACACCACTTTTTAGTGACAATTTGTTTTATGTCTGGCTGAAATGTCTGTGTAGTTTCCTTTTTGATCAGAAATGGCAAGTGTTGATTAGTCAGCCTTGTTCTCTGATAAATTTTTGTTGATTTCCCAAAGGAAAATAACTATTCACTCACATAGGTAGATTTAGGCCAGGTTCACACAATTTAGGCCAGCTTAACAGTTAACGTGGAGACTGTTTTAGAAGTCTTAACTTGCTTGTCTCACAGCTGCATTCGTGTTTCTTTTGTGATTTTGAAATTTATTAAAAGGTGATAGTTTAAATTATAAAAACTACAATTTTGGCCATTAAATGACCAAATTACAGTATCCTTTGTGCGGGCCGTAGACATGCTGCAAAGGGCCGTATGCGGCCCGCGGGCCATATGACATTCCTGATTTAGATTCTCTATGCTTAGAACTCATTGAACGGCACTTATATATATTGCATTTGTTTAGGTGTTTGTAAAGAATCGTGTGAAATACGCTGGCCAGGCGGTGGGTCTGGTGGTGGCTGAGGACCGGGACACAGCCGTGCGAGCTGCCACACTGGTCAAGCTGGAATATGAGGACATTAAGAAGCCTATTCTCACCATAGAAGAAGCATTAGAGCAAGGACGAAATGAAACAGTAATGAATGATATTACCGGCAAGAATGAGCCCTATATTCTAGGGAGTCCCGAAGGTTAGTACCTGCACTATTTTTGTAATGAACGTTTAATTAGATACGGAGAGACTGTATGATCCTGAACAGGTCAATATTCCTACTGTCAATTTCATAAAGTCATGACAAAATGTTTACCAAAATACATTTTGAGATAGATTATAATTGAAATAAAAGACCTGTTCTCGACAAATAATGAATATATAAAGACATTTAGAGACTGTTCCTGGCCTCCAACTTTTAATAAACAGGCTAATTTAATTTAATTACAATTTATATTAATTTAATTTAATCTAATTTAATTCTAATTTTTAGATATATATTCAAAGGCAGATTAGAAGTGAGTACAGTTTAGCTGGAGCAATAGAATATAAAACTGGGAGAACGAGGTGAAGTCAAGCGTGGTACTGGCCAATACGCACACTGCAGCCGACCCATCTCTTATGTTTAGCAGTCCCCGTGGCGCAGTGATGAAGCACTACGGAGCTTCGCAAGCGCTTTGGCCTGGATTCGTATCCTGGTCGGGGAGGATTGACTGGGAGCCAGTTCTTAACTGTAGCCTCTGTTCACCCAGCAGTGAATGGGTACCTGGTTGTTATACGATTTGACGTGTCGTACTCCAGGGAAAAATTAGGATTAAGGACCTGCCCGAAACGCTCTGCGTGCTAGTGGCTTTACGCGAATGTAAGAACTCATGTATATATAAACAAATAAATAAATAAATATAGGTGGCTGGGGCAGCATATAATAGGGGTGCTGTCCTCAGGTGTGTATGTAAATTTGTTATCCTTATGGTATAATCTTATCAGATGCTTTAGATGCCGCTAAGCACAAAGTGATTGGGGAGCTACAACAAGGATCTCAGTTCCACTTCACCCTGGAAGCTCTGGCTGGACGGGTGACCCCCACAGAAGACGGCTACGATGTGCTGAGCACGTCCCAGTGGCCCACCGAGACTCAGGCCACAGTGGCTCAGGTGCTCAATGTTCCAGCCCACAGGTGATGCACTCTGGAGGCTTATGGGCTTATTACTGGATCTTTATTAATGGGGTTAAAGTTCACACACACACCATTACACAGGTCCTCACAGCCCAGTGGATAGTGCTCTGGGGTCGTAGTACTAGGGGCCCGAGTTCGATTCTTGGTCGAGGCAGAAACAAATGGGTAGTTTCACTTTCACCTGATGCCTCAGATTACCTAGCAGTAAATAAGTACCCGAGAGTTAAACAGCTGCTAAGGGTTGTATTCTGGGGATGTGAGTGTAAGAGAGAAATATGTAGTAGATATGTAAGTCGGGAGTCAGTGCATTAAGCAACTGATGGTTAGAAAAGTGGGGTCCAAGAGCTATTATGTATTCAGACAGATATTACAAGAAAAATAAATGAATGATCAAAGATTCCCAACCTTTTCCAGGTCATTCCTCATTGATACGCACGTATAGTCCCACACCAACTGCTTGCCGTTCTTCCAGAGGTTCACTGTAATCCTATCTGTGTAACCAACGGGAATATCAGCGCTATGGGGCATTAGGTAATGGGGCTCTCTTTCAACTGGACATCCAGCTATGGTAAAGCTTAATATGATTTCGTGAATTTCACTGTGCCTCAAGTGCCACCCCTCCCCCAAGCTTTGTCAGAGATCATGAACAATTCTGAACAATTGAGGTTCTCCGTAATTTTTAGGCAGAAACAGTTTTTCTCGAGTTACAGAACATTCTCTGATACTAGACGAAGTGGGCCTGGCGGCCATATTGGAAACATCTCCCTATATCAGACTCGTGTACCTAAGCTAGAAATCATCCCTAGGCACCAAGGAAATATTTAGCGGAAATAATAGCTATTTATACTCTCATGCAATGGTCACTTCCTCTGTGGAAACTGAGCACATAAGCTCAGTCTATACTGGTAGGCAGCGGAACCCTTCCCGGCGGGTCACACTTGTGTTGTCAGTGACCTAGAACAGGCCACTTTACTTTATGGGTCTAGTTTTAACATAAATTTAATAATATATGTTCAGGTGAAAGAAAGACCCAATATATGTGTAAATGTATTAAAAAACAAATTTTCGGATACATTCTTTCTCGAGGTACTATATACAATGTTCATTGTTCATTGTATAAAGTACCTTGAGAAAGTATGTAGGTTACATCCGAAAATTTGTTCTTTATACATTTATACATATATTGGGCCTTTCATTCACCTTCATTCAAGCACTACGGCACTGTAGCAAGTTTCTCCAATATATGTCTAAATATATATATATATATATATATATATATATATATATATATATATATATATATATATATATATATATATATATATATATATATATATATGTAATAATTAAATATTTGTTAAATATTAAGATAATTCCATTTATAGCATCAATGTGTCGGTGCGTCGCATCGGTGGCGGGTTTGGCGGGAAGATCAGCAGGCAGCAGCTGGTGGTGTCGGCCGCCGCCGTGGCCGCCCACAAGCTCACACGACCTGTCCGGGTCGTCCTCGACCTCGCCACCCACATGACCTTAGTGGGCTGGCGAGAGCCATACATGTCTAAGTATGAGGTAAGGCGAAGCTACGATCTATAAGTATGTAAGTGTGTGTGTTTTTCTGTACACACTTACACCCGTACACACACTCTGGTGTTGACATGTTACCCGTACACACTCTAGTGTAGGTGGATTTTCTCAAAGACAAAGTTATGTTAAAATTTGTCATTACACACATGTACATATGATATGGAGCATGAGAGGGGGATCGAAGCAGCGTCCTGGGTCACTGCCGGCGCTCCAAAGACATTCTCCCATACTTTCTGGGAGTACTCTATATTATTTGCACTCCTCCCTTGTGCTGTCTAAATTAAACTATAGCCTATTCCTCGGCTTCGCCTTCAACCCGTCTTTTTCTTGAAGCATATATGCTGAAACCAGCGCTCTGTCACTACAGGATCGTCGCAATCGGTATTGCCGTCGGTACTGTCCACCACCTTCATTCCCGCTAGTGCCATACTGGTGAGCCTTCTTCTTTCCTTCCTTTTACTGCAATGAAAAAGTGTTCGCAGGATTCTCTCTCGGTACACGTTTACAGCATTTCCCGCTGGTATTGTTCCCACCTCGCCCGCCATGGAGGATTCGACTTTGAAATTTTGATAAGGCCCTGAACCCCAGAGTGAAGGCGTATACCCCTCCGACTGATATGAAAAGAACACTGCTTCCCCCCCCCCCCAAAAAAAAAAAAGCGGTGGGTTTTTTGAGGGAAGAAAACGTGTGTCTGGGAGCTGAGTCTAACCACCCAAGTTGCGCGCGCAACGAGCTAAGCTAAGCATTTGCTGTATCTTTGGGGGTGCTCCGCCGGAACCCCCAAAGTGATAAGCCTGCAGATAGCTAAGAAATATTACCATGAATTGTAATTAGTGTAAATTCAAATAATGCAACTTTCAATTACTAACTATAGATGTAACTATTAATTGTAATTGATTTAATACTTTATCATTATAATGATTATTCATTATAATTATTCTTTAATACTTTGTTATGCATTAGTCACTAATTATTTATCATTCACCCTAATTAGCTATTTGATTCATTAAAAATAATTGCTTATCATTATACTATTTATTATTATTATATTATTTATTATTATATAATAATTTATTATTTATTACTAATTTATTATTTATTACTAATTTATTATTTATTATTAATTTATTATTTACTATTATAAAATAAACAAGTCCCCAATCTGAGCGCATTTTCTTCCAGCCGCAGAAAACGCCTTCGCCTTAACATTTATTGATAGTCATGTGCTACTGCTTTGATTACGGAAAGGTTGAAATCTGCCTACAGATTTGGTTACTCGCGAAATGTCCCGTTTTCCGGGTCTAGTGGGTCCTCTGGTTGGTTAGGTTAATGCACCTTAGTACAACAGTTTTTGACGTTGGGAACACCCGCGAGAACGGGCTGGTATATGACGCCCTTCTCCGAAGACAACCATTTTTGTGATAAACTGCCTGCTGTTGAATGTAGTATATTCTCGTGGCCTTTCTCCTACCATCGTAATAGGCGGTGAGAAACGGCTATCGCTAGGTTACTTAGTGACCATACTCGCTTTAACTCATAATAAAGCCCTGCTCCTTATTGTTTTAAGTGCATTTTCCCATAAAGTCGTACTTCTTTATCTATGTATTTATTTATTTATTTATTTATTTATGTGCGAGAAAGTACAGTGGTTTGTAAAAGTACATACAGTGGTTAAGGTACACTACACGGACGCGGATACATTGTCTGGGTTAGCTTTGATCATCATTGAAAGAGTTAATTGATTGATGAAGATTAAGCCACCACAAGAGCGTGTAGTCCGTACAAAGGTGGTAGATGTTTGGAGTGACTGTGATCTTTGGATTACGGGTTCACCATAGCCCGTGCTACATGGAACTTCGGTTCCGAGTAACTGAATCTATAAAAAGGTCCTTGGTCATGTAACATCATGAAGTGTGTCTGGGCCTCGCCACTGAAAGAGAGTTGACTTCTAAGGTGAACTATACTGAAGTAATAGATCAATTTGCGAGAATGAAGCCTAGACGCAAGAGACTAATGTAATTCTTTCATACAGCTCTCCCCTTGCTGCTTTTTGTTTTATTTTTACGTTTAAAATTCACACACATGGTTTTATTGTGTTTTCGGATTTATGGGCTTACTGTAAAAAATTTAAAAACAAAATAACAATTATGTATTTCCTTCAAAACTGTATCTTCCTTTTTTTAAACATAAAATAAAAATATATGAGGCTACAATGATTCTGTATGTGTCATGGCGCGTGTTTCATGCGCGCACAGCCCCCCCCCCCAACAACCTCCACCCCCCTTCCTGACTTCAGCACCTGGCCCCGCTCGGAATGATAACCCGGGATGATAGCCTGGGGAAATACAAGAGTGCCACCCTCTGAACGTGTATACATCCACTCATGCATCGATCTAGTTACATCTGTCTTTTTGCACGTAAATTTTATATTTTTTTTATATTCACGTGTATTTTTCATTTTTGTTTGGGTGTATTTTCAAATCTATCTAAAAAAATGTATAGTAATACAATAGTTTATATTTTATATATATATATATATATATATATATATATATATATATATATATATATATATATATATATATATATATATATATGTGTGTATATCACGAAAATAAACACGTGATTAATATATATATATATATATATATATATATATATATATATATATATATATATATATATATATATATATGTATATGTATATATATATATATATATATATATATATATATATATATATATATATATATATATATATATATATATATATATATATGTCGTACCTAGTAGCCAGAACGCACTTCTCAGCCTACTATGCAAGGCCCGATTTGCCTAATAAGCCAAGTTTTCATGAATTAATTGTTTTTCGACTACCTAACCTACCTAACCTAACCTAACTTTTTCTGCTACATAACGTAACCTAACCTATAAAGATAGGTTAGGTTAGGTTAGGTAGGGTTGGTTAGGTTTGGTCATATATCTACGTAAATTTTAACTCCAATAAAAAAAAATTGACCTCATATACAATGAAATGGGTAGCTTTATCATTTCATAAGAAGAAAATTAGAGAAAATATATTAATTCAGGAAAACTTGGCTTATTAGGCAAATTGGGCCTTGCATAGTAGGCTGAGAAGTGCGTTCTGGCTACTAGGTACGACATATATATATATATATATATAATATATATATATATATATATATATATATATATATATATATATATATATATATATATATATATAATATATATATATATAGGGAGTACCACCTCTAGCTGGAAGAAGGGGGACCCATAGCCTCGGAGGAAACCACGCATAACGCATTAGAGGGATATATATATATATATATATATATATATATATATATATATATATATATATATATATATATATTAAAGCATCTAATTGAAGATTCTAAATGAGTAAAGTATATAAGATATAGTAATTACGCGGCGCTGGCAGGTTGGGTTTGACGACGCGGGCAGACTGGAGGCGGTGAAGGTGGACATGATCTCCGACGTGGGCCACGTGGGCAACGAGGCCTCCGTGGGCTCCCTAGCCAGTCGGCTCCACAACACCTACTACCTTCCCAACGTCTTGTTTCGCCCCGTCATTGTCCGCACCAACACGGCCGCCAACACCTGGTGCAGGACGCCAGGTAGGACAGTCTTCTTGACCATGATGGGTGGGCATGTTTCGTGTGGGTAGGTTATGGCTCTCTGGCTTCTCATGCGCCACTCAGGACAGACAAGTGTTGCCAGAAATAAAATGTTTGTCTGGTAATTCTGCCATTTTGTATAGCGGTGGTGTCATGTGACACCACATTTAGCAGCCCAGCCTCCTGTTGTGGTAGTACTTATAGTAACTATATGAGGACCATAGTATATATACCGACGTACAACGAAATTAGAAAGTATAAATCTGAACTATTGAGTCGGACAAACTGTGCTTCAGGACGACACACGGTACAGGGTACGGTGTCACGGTAGTA
Organism: Procambarus clarkii; assembly: GCF_040958095.1. Lineage (NCBI taxonomy): Eukaryota > Metazoa > Arthropoda > Malacostraca > Decapoda > Cambaridae > Procambarus > Procambarus clarkii. The sequence continues at coordinate 39,069,607 of NC_091150.1, read as the reverse complement.
GTCATTTTTTTTACAAGTCATGCTGTAACTGCCACAGTTGCCAGGACACATCTCTGTTACACCATCAGCTCTGGCAACGTAGCCTAACATTCCCAGACCTTTTACCTCATGATAATTATTCATCATAAATCTTAAAAAATACGATACCACTATTGTACCGGGATCCGTTACTAGTTATTAAAGGATTAAGTGCCTGGGTTTATATGTTGTTTTCTCTGGTGTTATATTGTTGTGGGTTATAAAATGGATAAGTATGCCTCACTTCCTATATGAATGTGGTTCCCTTCCATTACAGGTTTGGGGAGTTTTAAATAATAAGAAAGTTGCGTTTGCCGTAGTGGGAAAGACTCATCAACTAAAACTCTTGAGTTATTTTATTGATTAATGTTTGTTTTATTCTGACTTGAGTCGTATATCATAGAATATATCTTATTTAATTAATCCAATCAATTTGTTTATATTACCTGATTCTTTAAAAAAATTACGACAATAATCCTGATTTATTGCAAATTTACTGATATATTGAGGATGTGATTTTGCTTTCCATAGGTACTGTGGAGGCTATTGCGACCATGGAGAATATCATTGAACACGTGGCTAGCTATCTGAAGAAGGACCCACTTGAAGTGCGACTTGTCAACATGGTGGCTCCAGATGTGGCTCGACTTATGACTCCACCTCATGTGAGAAATGTGGTCAAGGATGATATCTTGCCACAGTTGATGCAGAAGTCTATGTACGAGCAGAGGCAGGAGGAGATCCAGATATTCAACCAGGTAACCTCTACCTAACATAACCTAACCTGACCTAACTTAACCAGGTACACTATGCTTATCGGGACTAGTCGTGGCAGCCTTTACAGTGATGTGAACCGAAATAAAACAAAGTGGCCAAGAGGTTTGGACCATCGGGGATCGAATGATCACGTGACAAGAAGCCAGGTCGACCCTCCGCCGACCTGTCCAAGCACCAGAGCAATCACATTAATGCCATGTATTTGGTTCATTGATCTTCTGGCGGTTCTGTCGCCCCGTCACCCTATCTCCCTGTCACCCCGTCTCCCTGTCACCACAACAGCTTATTCAAGTAATTTCGTTCTTGGTGGTGTCTACGTATTTTTAAAGAATGTATTATTGTTGATACAAAGCTTCTTCCAACTGGTTCCTACAAAAAAAAAGTATCTACCTTCTGATTGCTAAAAAATAAAAATATCTTCCATGTGTTTCTCAAGAAAGTAAGAGCACCTATGGCAAAGTAAGAGCTGGCCCATTATGAGTACATATCTCTTGGACCATGGGAAGGGGAGGGAGGGATCGAACGCCGACCCTGCAAGAAGCAAGATGATCACTCTACCCACTAGGATAAGTGGTTGAGTAAAAAAAAAAAAAAAAGACAATTTTAAAGCTTTTTTATAGTGAACATGTTCAAAAGCATCCGTTTAATTAATCATGTATACTAATAATTTTAAGTAGAAAGGAAAGATGGAAATTTCTATGAGGGAAATTGACCAAAAGAACTTAGTTTAATTATTCACTATATCCAAGTACGTTTTTGTGGGACCGTTGATAAAAATGTTATATAGTGGCAGCCTAAACAGCAGAAAAATATCTTTAAGAATGTTTTATAATTCTTATAATTTGAAACAGGCTTATAGCACTCTAAAACAATTAGAAGAAGGCTTACAATTTAGGAGGAATGAACACGCATGCTAAGCTAAACATATATGTGCTGCCTCTTTCTTGTTAACATGTCGGTCCCTTGTGTTGCATTACCAGGAAAACAAGTGGAGGAAGAGAGGCATGTCTATTGTCCCTCTGTGGTACGCCCTCAACTATCCTTCAGTGTTCCGGTACGGCATCCAAGTGTCCATCTACGAGCACGATGGCACCGTTGCTGTCTCTCACGGAGGCATCGAGATGGGGCAGGGCATCAATACTAAGGTGAGATGGGGCAGGGCATCAATACTAAGGTGAGATGGGGCAGGGCATCAATACTAAGGTGAGATGGGGCAGGGCATCAATACTAAGGTGAGATGGGGCAGGGCATCAATACTATGGTGAGACGGGGCAGGGGCATCAATACTAAGGTGAGATGGGGCAGGGCATCAATACTAAGGTGAGATGGGGCAGGGCATCAATACTAAGGTGAGATGGAGCAGGGCATCAATACTAAGGTGAGATGGGGCAGGGCATCAATACTAAGGCGAGATGGGGCAGGGCATGACAAATATTGCTCAAACTACTCCTAAGGTTCGGTTAGGATAGGCTTTCGTTCTAACAGTCTTCAAGTCTCAATTTGTCTTCATAACTTCATATCATTCATTTGCTATCATCTCATTCTTGTCATCTTCATACGTTAATTTGACGTGCACCAATTACTCACATTTGGCCTATACATTAGTTTACACCTGTTACTTAATATTCATGCCATAACCTCCCTCATGACTCCATTCATGTATGTAATATAATGAGTAGCCAAGGAGACCCACACACCCCTGGCGACCACCGACATAAATATCAGACCTGTGGCTCATTGCACCAAGTTAACTCCTACACATGCAATACTTCCTACATAAACAAAATCACAGCATTTAACAACATCCTGTGAGGACCATAAATGTTCATTACTCTCAAAGGCATTTTTGATCAATTTTGTCAAATGTTTGTATATGTACATAAATCCCATACACACTTTAACATTTATATTTAAACATATATTATCCATTAGCTGTTTTAATGCAGATATTTGATCTACACCTCCTTTTGCCCTGAGGAATCAAACTTGTTCAGTAGTGATCAATTTCTCAACAACGTCGTGGACCCTTGCAATTGCTATGCACTGTTGCTACTGTACCTAGTAAACTAATGTCTCTCTTATTCCTATGTTCGTTACGTTCTGTTTTCCATACAGTGGTACAATCGCTGCTCACTTTTTTCCAGTCATGTTCCATATTCTCTATACCCAATTCATTCTTTTTATACATAACATTTAATGAATTCTCCATGTACCAATCAACACCTAAGCTTTGCTACAATTCGTCTTTTTCACTGATATACTCACCCCTCCCTGTCTATATCTGTAAAAGAGAATCTCTGTCTGTGCAAGGCCCAGACACATGGGGACTAGCTTCACCCAGCATTGCAGAGGGTGAATGGTCTGGGGTACGGGATAGACATAGGCTGGTCGGGGTGGCCTGTATTAAGAGAGAGCAGCGTGCCAGGGTCACATTCTGAACCCCCACAACGATGTTCGCCACCTGCACCTAGTTAAAACAAAAATTCTTATAGTAACTATTAGCAACTGATTTTAGGAAAATTAACATATTTTCTACTATTTACATGTTGGTCATTGTAGCATAAAACAGATAATTCAAATTCATTCATTGTGGGGAACAGGAAATTAGAGTGTATTCGTACATGTTAGGCTTTTATCGATTATATAAGCCCAGGTGATGTATAAAGCCCAGGTGATATATAAAACCCAGGTGATATATATAGCCCAGGTGATATATATATAGCCCAGATGAATGGAGTGTAGTGAGGCCCGAGAAGTGAGAGGAGAGAAAGGCGGAGTGAGGGAAGTACAAGGGGAGAGGGGAAAAAGTTAGAGGGGGGAAATGAGAAGAGAGGAGAGGATAGGAAAAGAGAGATAACAAAGATAAGAGAGGAGAGTAGGAAACGGGGGAAGTAGCCAGGAAGGGAGACAGACCCGGACACAGCCGGGTACCAACCAAGTGTGTGTGTGTGTTCACATTACTTTGAAGTTATAACTATTCACATTAGCAGAGCTTTTCGGTTTCTAAATAACCCTCTTTCATTTTTCTTTATCTCCTCGTCCCCTCTTTGTTTTTCCTGCTTAAATATTAGTTTCGATGACTTGTTTCTCTCCTCATTCTGCGTTTTTTACTTCGTTTACTCTTGATCCATAAGGTACATTTTTCTTATCAAATAATACCCTTAACCTCCTCGCAAGCAATTCCGTCCACTCTTAGACCAGAGTAAACAATCCGGCGCGCCTCCTGGTGCCAGGGACTCAACACACAACATTATGATCACTACGTTCAAAATAGTAACAGGAATCGATAAAATTGATAGGGAAGAATTCCTGAGACCTGGAACTTCAAGAACAGGAGGTCATAGATTTAAACTAACGAAACAAAGCTGCCGGAGAAATATACGAAAATTCACTTTTGTAAACAGAGTGGTAGACGGTTGGAACAAGTTAAGTGAGAAGGTGGTGGAGGCCAAAACCGTCAGTAATTTCAAAGCATTATATGACAAAGAGTGCTGGGAAGACGGGACACCACGAGCGTAGCTCTCATCCTGTAACTACACTTAGGTAATTACACAGGTCGAGGGCTGGCTGTCCCTGAGGATGTTGTCGGCAGTGTGGCTCACATTATTGCCCCGTCCCTTGTATTAGTGGCGCAGGAAACAATATTGGAAGAGTTAGTACTGAGGATCAACACTGAAAGTATGGAGCAGCCATTAAGTTAGGGGAGCAATGGAGGGATCACGATCATGTGTTATTCATCAGAGAAAGTTGACGATTATTTGTTATCTTGAGCTAGTAAGGTGTATATACAGTATTCCATTTTTTTCTGCTCATTTTAAAAGACAAAACATAAAAAATGGGGGAAGAGAAAATAACACATAGTGGAAACCCAGAACTGAGATAATTGTGTACTGCAATTGGTCCTGAGTCTTTCAAAGATAGAGCCTGGCGCTGACAGTCATCCCGTGTGTGTGTGTTGTTTGCAGACATAGAGGTCTATTGTCTACATCACCGCATTGTACTACCTTACACGTGTGAGCTTGCCCCCGGGACAGTCCGGGTAACTTCGACAACCAGTTGGCTTATCTTGAGGCCTGGCCCTATGTATCTTGATACACTCGCCCTTGTGATAATGACCTGTACCTGGTATATAGTGCTGTTAAATTTATCTCGCTCTCCTTTTCTGTACCTCGAAAATGTATTGGTTTATTCGCTATCATTGTCCATATGAACTATCGGTGATTATTGTTAAAATTTATTTGTGTTGTTATTTTTTAAATAATATAATGCTAAATTTTGCAGGTGGCCCAAGTTGTTGCGTATGAACTTGGCATCCCACTGAGCTCTGTTATACTGAAGGCATCTGACACCATGATTGGCTCCAACTCTATTGTCACGGGCGGGTCTTTTGGCTCAGACTTGTGTGCTCATGTAAGTATTGGCTCTGCCACCGGCTCCTGCACTGCAGCATGCTCATGTAAGTACTGACTTGCTAATATTGCTGATCATTCCAGCATCCATAGGACGAAAACCTCTAATTGCAGATTACTATAAAATATTTAAGTCCCTCCCTCCTCCCACCTATCTCTCTCTTAGTATCAGTAGCAATACGAAATTATTACCAAGGAGTTGGGTTTAAAGTTTGATATTTGCAGGGAGCGAAAGTAGCGTGTGAGGCCTTACGTAAACGTATAGACGTGGTCAGGGAGAAGATGAAGAAGGACACTGGTGATGACCCGTCTTGGGTGGAGCTCATTAAGAACTGTCACGCTGAAGACATTGACATCTCTGAACGGTACTGGTGAGTATGTGGACACCCCTCAGTGTGTCCCTCCACTCACTCCTCCATCACTCACCTACGGTACTGGTGAGTATGTGGACACCCCTCAGTGTGTCCCTCCACTCACTCCTCCATCACTCACCTACGGTACTGGTGAGTATGTGGACACCCCTCAGTGTGTCCCTCCACTCACTCCTCCATCACTCACTTACGGTACTGGTGAGTATGTGGACACCCCTCAGTGTGTCCCTCCACTCACTCCTCCATCACTCACTTACGGTACCTGGTTTAGTTAATCGCCATCAACTATACTCCTCATGGTCACTGAGAATTGAGAGACAATGTTGAAATACATATTGAAAGAAATATGCTTAACAATTTTTGATAGCAAACATGTTTTGAATTCGCAAAAATTCACTCTCTCATTTTGTTTTGCTTCACTTAAAATACAAAAAGACCAAACACTTCTTTCGGCAATCGAAAAAAACAAGTCGGCAATACTGCAGAAAAGTTCACTAGTTTCCCCAGTAGATCTATCGACCTGAACGAAGATCAGTCGTTGCCTTAAGGTCAGCAGTTGACCTAGAGGTCACCTCAGTAAGCCTGACAGGATGCCTGTCCTCGACCATGAAAACCCATAATCATGAGTGACTTGTGGTAGGGAAGATTGGAGGTTCTGACCCCAATACTTTCCCTTTCTCATTATTATCCAGGTGTTTCTCACCGGTGGTCTGTTTACCTTAATTATGGAACGATGACTTCAAGAAGGTCTTGGGATTAGTTTCTACCTTCTAGCAAGTCTTAATGTCTAGCACCAGGTTATAACTGTTAAATGTATTTGCTCACCAGTCATGACTTATAAATTTATTCGTCTACAAATTTTTGTCTCAAGACCTCTATTCTTTATTTTAAATTTTAAATCATTACTTTGGTCTTTTATTAAACTAATATTTTGTAATTATATTGACAGTATTTACCTGAAGGTAACAGACGTCCTGGTAAATATATATTGACGTCCTCAGGACTGCCGGACGGGAGCACCCCGAGCGCTACGACATCTGGGCCGCCTGTTGTCTCGAGGTGGAGATTGACGTCTTAACCGGACAGTATCTGGTAAATAAATATTTAATCAATAAATTGTCGTTCTTATTGACAATTTCTAATTCCTGGAATTTTTTATTATTATTAACAAGCTTAGGTATACACAGGAATGTGCTGCCAGCCTATTCTATATGAAAGATTACAGTTAAGCAAGTCCCAACTGTGTCTGGGTACAAGTGACAGGATGTTGTCACTTGTGATGAACAACCCAGCGGGTTTTCTTCCTATTGGGGAGTGTTGTACATGCTGCTATGGCGGTATGACCACTCACAGGATGAGTGGCGCTGTCCAATAAACTCGCTCCTCGGGGCAAAATTAAACAAAAAAAATTACATAGTGTAGATCAAAAACTAGCTATAAGTTCATCTAATATGCCCATCTCACAGGATGGTTAGTCGTACATGGAATCGGGGAAGAAAATACCTGCCTCAATACAAAAACAGATCAACTCTGACTAAAAATCCGTAGAACCTGAAATGTAAATGATCTATTAACTCGCACCAGCAAAATCTGGGCACAGCACGAAAATATCTTCCAGTATTCCTGAGTGTATAAAGTAATTACAGAGCTCAAAGTACCTCATACCATTTGGTCTGAAGTCACTTGTCATCCTTCTCTGCACGAGTATAAAGCAATTTATATCCATTCTACAGTACAGAGACCGAAGTGGAAAAATAACATTAGAGGTCTTATTGCTAATACTTAAAGATATAAATCTCAGTATCCTTTTCCTTCATTTGTACATTTATGCATTTTATTTTTAGTTTAAGATCCATATTAAATATGACTAAACTTGTTCGCATTTCAGCATTGCTCAACTCATATATTATTGATTTCACAACTTTTCTTCAAAAGTACCTCTTTTATTCACATTTCCCAATTATTTTATTTCTTATTTTTTTCTACCACAAACGTGGCCACACATTTACAATGCTAACCAGCATATTATTGTAGAAGAGGTTGTGTGTTAATGTTAGCAGGTTTCACTGCTATCACTTACAGCTTCCCTGAACTTGTGTCTCGTCTCAAACTGCTGTTGTTCTCGCTAACATGTCAAAGACCAATATTATATTTTTAATGTCTGACTCATACTTAATTTTATTTAAATCTTTTTTGTCATTATTCTATCAAAAATCAACGCTGTATATACGTCTCCTGAGTTAATGTTAATTGGTTTGTTGGACAGTTCCGCCGTGCAGATATAATTGAAGACTGCGGGAGGAGTCTGAATCCGTATGTAGGACATTGGTCAAGTGGAAGGAGCCTTTGTCATGGGCATGGGGCTCTACACATCAGAAATGGTGAAATACGATACCAGTACCGGCCAAAAGCTGTCAAATAGCACTTGGGTAAGAATGGATACTTTATATTTATTGTTTACATTTTGGGAGATTAGAATTGCCTCATGTGAAATATGTAGTTATGCGTCGTTTATATAAAAGTTAATTCGTTCCTTTAAGGGAATTGGCTAACTGGAGACAATCAAGGGAACGCAACAAATTTTGTTTCACAGTTAGAAAATTTCGCGTATTTTTCGGAGCAAGTTGGAGACGCTTGTATAGCTTGTGCTTATTTCTCAGTTGTAGAAAATGGTGCAGCCAGCCTCGGGACGAGACTGATTACGTTGTGGAAGGGTATACTCTGGTTTCTGACCAGCGTGTACCCTTGGTATCCCTTGTATACTGGTTGTATACAAGCCAGGTATGCCATACACTGGTTGTATACAAGCCAGGTATGCCATACACTGGTTGTATACAAGCCAAGCATGCCATACACTGGTTGTATACAAGCCAGGCATGCCATACACTCGTTGTATACAAATATGACTTGCCATACAATATGGCATCTCAGACTACCTGGCAATGTCATGCAGTATTAGAAAATAAGTTGGATGTTATATTAATGGAGAAATAATCAAGGGATAATTAGTGAAATAGATTTGTAATTACAAGTATATTTGGTGTATGAAAATATTGAGCAAATGTAACAAATGTAAAGGATTATTAGCAGTTAACTTTTTGTAAATATATGTGCCCCTGTTCCTGATCATTTAAGTTAAGAGAAACTATGATTTATATACTGATATTAATTAAAAACTGAATTATCACACTCATTATTAAAAGGTTAGTGCCAATTAATAAGGGCTAGTTGACTAATAGATCATTAATTTCAACATGAACGTTCTATTATCCGCAGGAATACAAACCACCAACAGCTCTGGACATCCCGGTTGACATGAGGATTAGTCTCTTATCTAATACGTCAAACGCTCACGGCGTCCTTGGCTCTAAAGGTAAGCAGATTTGTGTTACAAAAAGCCTAATTGAAAAATTATATTAAGACCTATTATTATGCATGCATAAAAGTTTCAGAGGAATATTTAAATTATTTATTTCAAAAGTTCTTGTGTCCAATAAGGTTTTTATCTTAAAGTTTTAATATTATTATTTTTTGTTATTTCTGTGCGATATTTGCAGAATACACTCGTGTGAAAGCTTCGAGCTTTCAACATTATGGTACTTGGTAGATCACTTTTGGGATTAGGACGCGTAGTCCCCTCTACTGACAAAATTCAGAACCATTTCTTAACATTGAGTGACATCAGGAAAATGATTACATATGGCTGCAACAAAATCTCTACACTCATGCCTTGATGCTCAGAAATTATCCCAAAAGTAACTATCCTTAGAGAGAACTTGTTCTTTTCATTTATTCTTCTTAATTCTGTCTCGGAAACGGTTGCCATCCCAGCAAGTGAAATACTGTGGAGAAACTAAAGCATTTCATTGGATGGAATGTACGGCCTCCGAGCGACAGAGGTCTCTAGAAATAGAGTATAGAAATGTTATGACAAATCATTTAAGTCGTCAGTACCACACCCAGCCTCTGGAAAGTGAAGGGCAGTTGTGTCTGCATTATTACACTAATCCGGTGACTCCCCAGACATGATACTTTTAAACTATTTGTGAAGACAATAGTGCCTCCCTGAATGACCTTGTGGAAATAATGGATGATATAACGGTTTTGAGTGGTTGCAAGTATGGTGATTTGGTCCATCGGGGCTCCCTCTCTGCCTAAGTTACCTGTCCTCTTACAAATTATGTCTAAATTTGGCCGTTTGCCCGTATGGCCGAAAATGGGCGTAATATGAAAATGAAAAAAAATTGAAAATATATTTTGGATTTTTTTTTTTCCAAAACAGCAAGTTAAGGGTCCTCTGGTAGGTTAGGGTGGCAGGAAATTCTCCTAAAGGTTCAAAGCGTAATGAAAAACGTTAATTGAAAGTTTCCTCTCCTAACCTAACCGATTAAGCTGGAGGACTTACAACAGAAAACGGGACAGGACATCACTTTTGTGTGCCGATTTCATTTCAAATTACGTTCATTTTTGGCCATTTTTTATACGAGCGGAAAGCTACGTTATTTTTAAGAGAACGGGTGGGCGATGACGGAGCTCGCGGTCGCTAAAGCTTTTGATGAGGTACCACATGAAAGACTGGCAAATTACAAGCACACCGAATAAATGGTAGAATATTAAAAAGAGTATGGGATGCACAAACTGCTGCTCTCAGGATGAGTATGGGGTGTACAAACTGCCGCTCATAGGATGAGTTTGGGGTGCACAAACTGCCGCTCACAGGATGAGTATGAGGTGTACAAACTACCGCTCACGGGATGAGTATAGGGTGCACAAACTGCCGCTCACAGGATGAGTATGGGGTGCACAATAAAATAACCGTCTCTGGCGGCAGCACTCATATATAAGGATTCGGAATATTATGAAACCCTCGATCGATCACTGCAACCAGATTTATGGACTTGTATTTGTGTGACAATTTTCATAGGATTAGAAGCTTTCTTTACATCACAGAAACTGTAAATAGCCTAATAACAGCCAATAACGCCTGTGAACGGTATATAAAGGGAGGCCTTTTAGACGGGTTGAGGCTGTCTGAACCCTTCTAAAGGTGCCCTCTTGAGTCCGCATTTATGCAGGTTACGGTAACACATTTCGGAGAATAGGGCCTGAGCAATAAATAATAAGAGATATTAATTCAATAACCTCCGTATTATCACGCAATGAACACCATAAGATCCACATGCTCATTAGCCTGTTCATTGCTTTCAATTCCAGCACGAGCCGAAGGAATATCTAGAGGAATCACAACACACTTGAAAGAAAGGGATCATCTTAATAATTAATTGGTCAAATGTCAGGTAATGATTCAGAGATCATTCACCAGTCTGGCCTGAAGTAAAGATCAGGATAAAGCGCAAACCCAGGTTGACTATAGCATTTGGAAAAGCTATGAAGACAAGGAGCTGGAATTTCAGCGTATCATCTAAATTCATATTACAATCAATTATGCAGCATTCCAGGAAAAAATCTTGCTTTTATACATTTCAGGATGAACCATATGATATAAATTGTAAAAAGCGCTTTTAAACAAAACACTTTTGTTTAAATTTACGTTCATGTGCAATATTGTTGACGGTGACAAGTATCTCACAAAATCTATGCAGTTAATGAGCAAGAGATGATGTATACCCTGACATACAGTATGAAGTGGCTTCGCAAGAATGTAAAAATACCAATCATATATAATCTCACAAACCCATTGTACCTTTTTGTAAATAAAATTTTCTTTATTATTATTATTATTATTATTATTATTATTATTATTATTTGTGTGTCCACTCAGCAACTGGGGAGCCGGCGCTGTGCCTCTCCTACGCTACAGTCACGGCTCTCCGCGCCGCCATAACTGCATTCAGAGCTGCAAATGGAGACGATGACTGGTTTAACATGGGTGAGTGTCAGATTAATGCAAGGGTAACACATACTGACCCCTAATTATTCCAAGTCTATTATGTTACCCGGTAATCAGTCCTATAACTGAAGAACCCTGTTTCCAAATCAACATCTACCCAGATCTTTTGTGAATATATGCTTATCCAGTTTGTAGTAATTGTTTCGTGTTTTATTGGGGTTTGGGTGTGTTGCGTGCATTGTGTGTGTAATTACCTAAGTGTGTGTCCCACCTGTGTTTCCACCTGTGTCACCTGTGTGTGTGTGTGTGTGTGTGTGTGTGTGTGTGTGTGTGTGTGTGTGTGTGTGTGTGTGTGTGTGTGTGTGTGTGTGTGTGTGTGTGTGTGTGTAATTACCTAAGTGTAGTTACAGGATGAGAGCTACGCTCGTGGTGCCCCGTCTTCCCAGCACTTTGTCATATAACGCTTTGAAACTACTGACGGTCTTGGCCTCCACCACCTTCTCACCTAGCTTGTTCCAACCGTCTACCACTCTGTTTGCGAAAGTGAATTTTCTTATATTTCTTCGGCATCTGTGTTTATCTAGTTTGAATCTATGACCTCTTGTTCTTAAAGTTCCAGGTCTCGGGAAATCTTCTCTATCGATTTTATCAATTCATGTTACTATTTTGTATGTAGTGATCATATCACCTCTTTTTCTTGTCTTCTAGTTTTGGCATATTTAATGCTTCTAACCTCTCCTCATAGCTCTTGCCCTTCAGTTCTGGGCAACCCGTTCTCGCACTTTCTTAGTCAATATTGACTTATTAAATAAGTGCATATGTGACATACTAATTTATTGTGAATATTTTAATTTACCTTGAAAAGCTTCATAGAAAACACCGACCTTACCTAACTTTCTTAGTATGTTAAGATAAGCATCTTATTGCTTCGTAATTACAATTATTACTTAACCTATACCTATATAAAGTTGGTTCTGGGAGCCACTTAGGTGTGTGTGTGTGTGTTGGTAAAATATGAATTAAAGAAGTTTTTGTTGTAGACAAAATCATGTACCCTGGTTTAGTGTACAGAAAAGTAAGTACAGTATCTTAGAAAATATGTGAATGTAAAAACGTAATAGAACTGTTATAATCAATAGTTTAGTTTAGTTCATTTATTATGCACCCCATAACCATCTTGTGGGCGGTAGTGGAAAGGGTTACAGAGGCACATAATGGGCTCAGGGACTGAACCCCACAATTCATTTAGCTAAGCAAGTTACAATCTTGATGAGCTAGTTACAAAATTCAGTATAAGTCGTCACGTCATCAATGGGTTCGAGATCGACCACAAGTACAGTTTCTAAATTTAGCAATTGACATATGTGGAGAGCTAGTGTCACAATTGATATGTTTGTCCTGCACACCGCCCCCCCCCCCTCCCCCATCCAGTGGGCAGCGGTGCATAGGTTACAATCACTTAGTTACTACCTACAATTAGCAAACTGAGGATATTTGGCTAAAGTTTCTGGTAGCAGATCATTTTGAATGAAATATTTACACATGTTTGAAACATTTGTTATAGAATTGTCTCTGAATTCACGTATCTTTTTCGCACTCCATCACATAGTGACGGAGGGTGTGCGAATAATTTTGTTGACACAGTTTACATTTGGTCAGGTCTACATCAGCAGATAATGAGAATTCCTAGAGATACTTGTAACCGAATCTAAACCGATAATTTCTTTAAGTTACATTTACCGTAGTAAACCCTCCTTAAATTTCTTATATATATTTAGATCTTCAATATCAGAGATATATTCATTTTGCATTTTTGTGTTTAATCCTAGACACGCCAATAACCGTGGAGAAGGTGCACCAACTGTGTGGAGTGAGACCAGAGCAGTTCACACTCGTCAGCTCCCTGCACGAGTCCTTCGATGACTTCTGTCTTGTCACCAAGGACCAACTTCCAACAGAAGCTGCCACCTTCTGCCCTATTAATTAAGAGTAGAGAAAAGCTGAAGTTAAACTGTCTTAATATCAAATAGTGATAATGAATTATCGACATGTAACGCGATGCGTCAGTATTGTATATACATACATACAGCTAATATTAATGTCTCATTGGGATTGTAAACTAATGTAGTATTACAAAATCATTTAATGTAATTATTTTATAAGATTTTAAGATTAATCTTTACAGCATGAAGCTTATAATAATATGTAACTTTATGCCTGAAATTAAGCTTAATCAAATAAATAATAAAAATAAATTGGAATTTTTCTTCTTGTTGGTAGTACACTATCACCTGAATTTTTTTTACCTGAGGGCCACTAATACTAGTGGCCTAAAGTACAGGAAGCCGGCGGCTTGTCAAAGGTCCCTCCATTTGCCCTGATGATCTTTTTCAGTTGTATTTTAAAACCCAACAGAGTTTTGGCTTTTACAGCTTCAGCGGGTAAACGGTTCCCTTAGTTTATATCCCTTTGGGTGAAAAGCATCTGTTCTCAGTCCTACATTGTGGCTTGTTGAGCTCAAATTCATTGCTCCTTGTTTGTGTTACATCTGACCTTATGAAAAAATTGTCCGGATCAACATCATCTAAATTATTTAGTATTTCAAGTCTCAATGAGATCCGCCCTGTCATACCTGGTTTGCAGTGTTGTTAGCCCTGTGGCCCTAAACCCATCCTGATACGAGAGGTGACAGTTGTGGAATGATTTTTGTTGCCCGGTGTTGCACCTTCTCCAAAGCAGCTATGTCTTTCTGAAGATGAGATCTCCATGCCTGGATATTTATGTCCCCCGTGGCGCAGTGGTAATTAAAGACACTTACCCGGCGCTTCGACGCAAGCGCTTTCGCCAAGGTTCGTATCCTTCTGGCCGTGGAGGATTGACCAGGTGCCAATCCTTAAGTGTAGCCTCTGTTCACCCAGCAGCGAATGGGTACCTGGTTATTAAACGATATAGCGGGTCATACTCTAGAGTTAAATAGGATTAAGGACCTGCCCGAAGCGCTATGCGTGCTAGTGGCTTTACACGAATGTAAGAACTCATGTATAAATAAAAAATAAAAAAGTAATAATCCTGAGGGGACCAGACCAAATGGTTTGAGGTACTTTTAGCTCTGTAATTACTTCATACACTCAGGAATAATGTGCTGCACCCAGCACGCTAGTGGAGGCTCATAGATCAGCCTTACATTTCATGTTCTCTCCTAATTTCATGTATGACTAACCATCCTATAAGTTATAAGATGAACTTATAGCTAGTTTTTTATCTACACTATGTAATCTTTCACATATAATAGGGTAGCAGCACACTGCTTTGCGTACTTAAGCTTAATAAAAAAAAGTAAAAGGTCCCCCCATTTGTGTTGATTCCTGATAAAAAAAATTCAAGATGGATATTAAAGATTAATGGGAATATGTCAATGGTTTGGGTAGTTGCTAGTGGGGACGCGGTGGTGATGGGGAAAGATTGTGTGGGGAAGTTGTTGCAGGATGGGAGGCTGGTGGTGGTGGGAAATTATGGTTGGGGAGCGGGAGGAGCAAGTGTGGGAAATGCAAATGAGGGAAGTCTTGGTGATTGGGAGGGATAGAGGGGGCGAGGTCCTGGTGGGGGGATGGTTCTTGTGGTTCTTGTGGGGGTAGGGGGGATGGTGTAGTTGTAGAGGCGCGAGTAACTCTTCATGAACCTAAAACCTGAGCCGGGATAAAATTATGACGTCAAAGTGACGTCACGCACCCGTGTGTGTGTGTGTATACCATATATGAAACAACAGTTTATCTCATATTTGGGTTAGGTTAGGTTAGAATAGGATAAACTAGACTAGACTGGGTCGGGTTGAGTTAGGTTTACTTAGAGAGCAGCGATGACGTGGGTAGGGTGAAAAATTTACCCAGGTCTTGGACCCTACTGGTGGCGCGAGGCGGCGCCGCCAGCTGTGTTGTCAACCTTACTCACCTCCCTCACTCCCACTCCACCGTATTCACCCTCGACGCCTTCCCCCATCCTCCACACTGGTGAGTAAACCCCACACCTCCACATCCTGGTAACCCTGGGCCTCAGCCAGGCCACCGCCAGCCACTCAAATAGGAAATGACGTGGGAGTTTGTGGGTCAAGGGTGACGACTGGAGTGTTTACGTGTCGAGCAGTTCAGTGGGTTCCAAGAGTGAGTTGCAGGGGGAAGTCCAGCATGGGGTCTAAGGGGCTACTAGTGTGGGCAAGGACAACAGGTTCACCAAAGGGGCCAAGTGGGTTTCCAGTGTGGGATGAACAGGGGGGCCCAGCGTTGGGTCCAATGTGTGCCCAATGTAGGGTCATGAGGGACCCATTGGGTGTCCAATATACCCTTCAGTGGGTTCAGCATTTAGCCCAACGGATGTGAAGTGTAGTGTCGCTAGGAATCCTATGTGGAGTTTCAGTGGGGCTCATTAGGGGGTCCAGCTCTGCCCAAGAGGGCCCCTGCTGTGGGGTCCAGCACAGTGGTCCTGCTGTGGGGGTCCAGCACAGTGGTCCTGCTGTGGGGGTCCAGCACAGTGGTCCTGCTGTGGGGGTCCAGCACAGTGGTCCTGCTGTGGGGGTCCAGCACAATGGTCCTGCTGTGGGGGTCCAGCACAGTGGTCCTGCTGTGGGGGTCCAGCACAGTGGTCCTGCTGTGGGGGTCCAGCACAGTGGTCCTGCTGTGGGGGTCCAGCACAGTGGTCCCACAGGAACTATAATATATTATTATATTATAAGTATGTGACTTGAAATATAGCTTGAGTGTATTGTGCCTGTAACTGTCAGGGATAAGGAGGTCAAGAGATGTCCAAACCACTCGTCAAAAAATTTAGCAATTACGATGCTTTGGTCCATCCTGGACATTATCAAGTCATGACAATGGCCCAGTATGGGCAAAAATAATGTATCTTCATTTTCTGATGTGTGGTTTGGACATAATATTTTCAGCCACGTTATTGTGATTCATCGTCTGCAAGGTCAGAGGTCGAGTGTTGCAATGATATTGAACATTGCAGGGTTCCACAGTAAGGCAATCTTGGGGCACACAAGCCAGGAATGAAGATGTGACTCATTAATATTTCATGAGTTTTGGTGAATTGTTAACATTTTTAACACTACTGTATAAGTTATGAGAAAATAAATTTGAGCAAGGAGGTGACTCAAAGCAGCAATCTAGGTACTGCCAGGCACGCACCTTACCCCTGTACCACAACATGGTATAAGTTATAAAACCTATGATTCAACTAAATCCACAGGAAGTCTAGAGGCCTCTACTGAAGCCAGTCCAAGTTTTGCATGTAACTCCCATTCACTCTGAGTTATATCATGCTGGTGTGATTTCTTTGTGTAACTGTAAGATGTTACAAATGCAAAGGGGTTGAGATTTTTTTCATTTTTGCAGATGCTGTCAGAGATCAGGGTGTACAAGGGACACCCAGAGAGATGAACAAAAGTTATGGCCAGCAGGTGAGTTTTATGATATTCAACGTATAAAATCTGTAGTTGGGTACTTTTTGTATTTACTTTCATTTTATTTATTTTTATACCACCAGTTTGTTTCTTTAGGCAATATCCTGCTCTCCCAAGTACAGTAGAACCCCGGGTTACGACCGTCCCTGTTTACGAGTTTTTCGGGTTACGAGCCCGATTTGTTCGGAAAATTTGCATTGGGATACGAGCATTGCATCGGATAATGAGTTTGTTGATAAGCGTACGGGCCAACCTAACGTGTGGTGGCACGGCGATCGCGCCTCAGTTTACCAGTGCCTCGCGCCCAGTGACTATCCCACCCAAATTCTTCACAAGGATTTACAGTTTTTTGTCAGATATTTGGCCATTTGAGCATAAAAGTTATTATATATCTTGCTATGGGTCCCAAGAAAGCCAGTGGTAAGGATCAAGGCAAGAAATTGCATGTGAGGATGACAATAGAGGAAAAACAAGAGATTATTTGAAAGCATGAAAATGATATGCGTGTTGTTGAACTAGCTAGGCAGTACAACAAATCTTCGGGGGAGGAAGAGGAGGCAGTAGAGAATGTTCCTTTCTCATTAATTAAGAAAATGTGTGCAGTATGGGAAGGACTGCAAAGTTTTGCTGAAAAGAATCGCCCAGATAAAGCTGTAGTAGGCCGTTGCATTGATCTTTTTAATGACAATGTGATGCCTTACTACAGACAAATGTTGTAAAGAAGGGAAAAACAATCTACAATGGAACATTTCCTCAAGAGAAAAGTGAGAAAATAAAGAAGTGAGCCACAACCAGGACCTAGTAGTATGCAGGCAAAACGTGCCAGAGAGTGCACTCCAGAAAAATCTTCACTGCCTGATGTTATAATGAAAGGGGACTCCCCTTCCAAACAGTAACACCTCTCCTCCTCCCCCCCTCCTCACCATCTTCCATATGCCAACAGGAGTCATCAGCAAGGGTAAGTACAGTAATAACTTGAACATACTTTTGTAGTGTAGATTTGGATGAATTAGGTATAAAATTTAGTTTGAAGTGAGGTTTATGGGTAGTCAGGAACAGATTCATTTCCCATTATTTCTTATGGGGAAATTAGCTTCGGTTTACGAGTTTTCGGGTTACGAGCTGTCTTCAGGAACAGATTAAATTCTTAAACCGAGGTACCCCTGTATATGACTAAACAGCATAGCAAAGTTGACAATTACTCCACAGCACACCAAGGATCTTTCCAAATGCCCCTGCTATTTGGCATTGAAGGAAGACTGGAGATTTCTCTCTATCCAGCCTGAAATGACCTTCAGCCTCGCCTCCAAGAGAAACCACAGTATTTTCCTGCAAATTGTTAGTTTGCCCACTTAGCAGCTACTCCCCAAGGCTTTCCCCAAGCTGCTCACTTCTCTCCAAGCCATTTTAGATTCTGCTTGAATCTTTTCCCTATCCTCCACCTCCTCTTTCTATCTTCTTCTATTCCATTAGGCAGCTGTCTATTCCATCATGTTGACTAATGCCATTGCTTTCCAGCCTTCCAGTTAGGTTTAGTTAAACCAGAGTTCAGTCCCTGCTTCTTGAAGGCAGTTTTCCTAGCTTCAGACCTACCTACTGATAGTTTAATTAGGCATCCTGAAGTTCCAGGCCTTGGTACCTCCTCCAGATTTTGCTTCCTGTGGTCATTACCATTCTCAGATGTTGTAAAAGCGGCCATCAACTCCTAGTGTTTTGTGCAAGCACTTTTGTGGCTTGCCCCTTTGATACTGCTATGAAAGAATGTCTGCCTTGTTTTGCCAGCTTTTGGGCTTGTGATGCTGGGCCTTCATGGTGTGCCTCAGGTCCTACAGTGGAGGGTGGCTGTCAACCCATCATTTGGTGTCACGGGGGGAGTTTCTGGGCTAGTCATCTACCCTAAAGCTTCTTTTGGTCTCTGCAGAGGTGTTTCACTCTGAAGTGGCTAAGTTATTCCTTGCCTTGCAGTGGGTGTTTTATCTGTTCTCAATCCCCAAATAAGACTTGCTGGACCTACTAGACATTCTTGATCTTTCGGATTTTAATAACTTTTACTTAATCCCGTTGTCAGGTCTGCTTGGTGTTCATGGACCTGAAGGATGCCTATTAACACATTTCATTTCATCCCAGGTTCAGAGATTGCTTAAGGTTCATGGTGAGGCATTATCATCATCAATTTGCATTATCCCGTTTGGCTTGAATCTAGATCCGCAGACTTTCACCAAATTGACCTGGGTTGTGGTTTCTCATCTTCATTTGCTGGGGTCCACATCAAAGTTTACCTCAACAAATGGTTGGTTTGGGCTCCCAGCTGGCTAGGTTTGTGTTCCTGGCCAAATGGTGGAAATCGCAGTTGGTTCCATCACAGGTTTGGACTTTGTTGGGCCTGGTCTGGGATTCTTGGTCAGCTTCCCTATCTTTCACATCCGGCCCTGCTACACTTGAGTGCACGGCTCCGGATGGTGTTGGGGAGATGCAGAGTTACTTGGTCAATAATCGAGTGACTGTGTGAGAGTCTTAACTTTGCCTACATGCTTTATGTCCTGGGCAAAGTTTGGCTCTAGTCTTTATACCAGTTTCCCAAAATTTCATCTTATTTACCATGGACCATCAGATGCATTACTTGATCGAGAGGCTCTGGCAGTGGGTACTTTTCAGCTGAACTGGAGTTGCTGCTGCTTCTGGTGCTTTCCAATCTAGAGATGTTTGCTGGTAGGGTGGTCCTTCTGGCTCCTTGGTGGCTGGCTCAGCCATGATTTCCAGCCCTTCTGGCCCATTGTCTGAACCTTCATGTTTTTCTGAATGTGAAGTCTAGTGCTACTTTTTTTTTCCTGTCTCTTCATTGTTTGTCTTCAATTTCAGTTCCTGTAGGCCTATTCTTTTTGTCCTAGTCGTTTGTTGTTCAGCATCCAGTACCATTTTCCATATAATTTAGAACAGGTGGAGCTTTTTTTTTGTTGGCATTTGTTTTTTATACAATGTTGGCAGCATTTTGCAAGTCTCTTGACTGTCAATAAATCAATTTCCCCCCCTGCCACACACATGCCCACAAAAAGCAGGCCATAACAGCTGTCTTACTCCCAGACTCTTATTTACTGCTAAGTAACAGGTGCATCAGGGTGAAAGAAACTGCCCATTTGTTTTCTGCCATCGCCGGGGATCAAACCTGGACCCTAGGATTATGAGTCCCAAGCGCTCTCCACTCGGCCACAGGCCCTTCCCCCTATAACTTTGCTATATACAAACCCCTATATACCTATCTTGTATATACCTTGTGGAGGTTCCAGGAATCAAAGGCCCCACGGCCTGGTCTACCAGCCTGTTCTTGTTGGCTTTCATTCTGGTTGCCAGGAAAGGGAACTTTGTATCATCTTTAGAAGAAAGGACGGTTATGTTCATTTGATGCTGGTAGGAGGTAGGCATTTTCTTCATCTGCAACCTACTCCTTTTCTGGCTCAGAAATAGATCGCCGGCTTTTGAAGAGGTCCTGTGATTGTTGATTCTTGGTTCGTTCGGCCAAGGGTTCATTAAATTTGTGTCCGGTTGCAGTGGTCCTTCATTATTTTTGTGCGCTAGGTGACATGTTTCTTGACCTGGTGTCCTAGGCCCAATTTTAAGACCCATGTTTTAGGTCATCTGCAGTGTCATTTAGCCAGCCTACAGTTTTCCCTCGAGTTCATTTTGTGCAAAAGTTTGCTGATGTGTGTATTGTTTTGTTTAATTCTTCGGGCTCAGGGCATTTGGCAGCACAATATCTTGTTTGTGTGTTGGGGTCACATCAGGTTTGTGGCATCAGGATAAGGTTACCCAGCATTGATTACCTCTTTTTCAGGAGTTTTTGGCTTCTGTTCTCCTGCCTCTGGCAAGTTTCCCTTTTTGTTCTCCGTAGTGAGATGATAACAGGGCACTATCATGGAGTCCTCCCAGAGCATCGGTTTTGAATTTAATGAAATGTCTCTTTCTGGTGGTTCACTTGACACTTTCTGGACCCTTCCTTTCCTTTTTTAGGTGTGTGTGTATTGGTGGTTTTGCCTCTGATTTACTCATGACTGAAGGATAGCACTTAGTGGTCCAGTAGTTACCAATGCTGCCACCTGGCAGTTGTAAGCTGTTATTTGCAGGTGAAAGTCCCAGCTATATTGTGCCTCATTTTCAAAGTTGTTTAATTTTCCTTTTTGGAGAATAATAAGGGTTTGGTGTGACATAATGTGTAAGATCTACCTAGTTGGCTAGCAACAGGGAGCCACCGAGGATCTGCCAGAACAAATAGTTTCATTGTATTTAACGAACGCTGGTGTTTTGGTACCAATGACTGACCAGATGCAGGAGATTAGACTATATTACGTGAAATAATTTGGATACTTTTCTTTATTTTGCAGGGGGGTGATTGTGTAAACTGTGGAGTTAGCACATCTGCCCTACGTAGTGAATTGGAAGTGTTGAAGCGACGCCTGCTGGATCGTGACGTAGGCCATAGTACAGCTGGAAGCACAGATGGCACAGGACAGGCCTGATCACTACCCACAAGGTCAGGTGGCTGTCCTGAGAGCACAGTGTGATCACTGGCAGGATAAATATGACAGGTGAGAATAACCCTTGCTTGATAAATTGAAGGGAAAACCCGTAAATGGAAGCAAGAGCTATGATTTTTTGTCTTGTGTTAATTTGCATTTCTCAGTGCTGCAATGTGAATTTACAGCTAGTTCATTGGGATGTTATTGTCAACACTAAACTATAACAATAAAGGTTTCATTAAGAAGACAGAGAATTAAGAGCCTAAGTACAGGTATAGGCTTCATATATTTTTAGATTAAGAATAATTTTAATATTTTCTGTGCTGATGGTATATTCTTGGAAAAAGTTTACAATTTAGGGATTTTATGAGGTCTCTACTCATAAAATCTAGACATTAATATGAATGAGAAGGATTTGATGATTGTAGGACAGATACTGGACTTAATATATGGTGATTTATGTGAATTTTGGTGTTATACATTACTGTATACAGTATGTTTGTTCCTGCAATTGACCGTCCATAGCTCCTTGAACCTAATTCTGGATCCACCATGCCTTAGCCCAACATACTCATCCTCTACAGTCCAATCCTTTGACATTCCTTGAAAGAGAACTAGCGATTCATCAATCATTACATTCTGGTCTGGTAAAAAGTAATCCTCTCATATCACTGAGCACTTTTTTCACTTACCAAAGTCTTATAATTTCAATCCATATTATCATTGTTTTCAAAGTGTAAGCACTTTAGAAGTAGCAAGAACCTATCTTGTGACATGTACTTGTTGAAAACTGAGGTTGGAACAGTGTAGTCTTTGTTGCAATAATATGTTTTGTTTCACAGCATGTATCATCATCTTACACAATGCAAGAAACACACACACACTTCAGCCACAGTTGTCTCTTTCCATTGTATCATAGGTGAAGCTGCAAATAAGCCACATGCAGTGAGTTGTACTGTTTCTGTTGACTTCATCAACAAAATGGTTCATGTATGGCTCATCAAAATAAGCCATAAAATATTTGCTTTCACTCATATTGTCACCAGTATATGGGAAAGCGGGTGTAACACCGCTGCTTGCTCTGTCACCTACACATGAGTCACCACATCGCTGCCACCAGCACAAGCATCAACACCATTGCACTGTTTTCTTGTAATAAAGCTCCGTTGGCCAGGAGATGAATGCGCTTCTACACTACAATAGGTCAACCACGAAAAGCTGAAGTGGAAGCCTCACTGTTGTTAGTATCCACATGGCTGGTGACATGGCACTTGGCAGGTTGTGCTGTTGAGACGGCAAATCTTTGCCTAGTAATACCACCACAAGAGCCACTGACACTTGGTTCATCTATGCTACTTATATCAGAAACAATGTCATTGAACCCAGGAAATGACTTATCTCCTACATTATCACATTGTTCAGGAGTGGCAGATAGTACAGGTGATAAAAATGTCAGTGGTGTTGACCTCAGACAGCATGACAGGGACAGGGCTGGTGAGAGTCGTATTCAGTACATGTTCTCTGAATCCTCATCTTCGGTGTCGGTATCACCTGTATCCGATACTTTGTGTAAGGTCTTTATCACGCTTTGGTTCATCAACATCAGTCATGTTTCTCTTCAAAGAGTATGTCCTGAATTTCATCTTCAAATAGTGATTTTTCAACCACGCGACTCGGGGGTGACAAATTGGAGCTCAAAGCATGTGCGTCGGCCATGGTTGTCTCAGTTGATACTGAGCCTACCTGCGGCCGTGGGGTATCCTGGGAGTTTTTTTACAAAACTAGCGGACGCTCACTGGAGATCTCAGGGCCTCCGTCTGGTACCCAACCTACTGCTTGCAAGTTTTGAATCTTATGATATACTAACAAACATTATATGTTGGTGGGTGCACCCCATTTCTCCATGATATCAGTGTGTGTGCAATACAGTGGTTAAAGAAACCATCACGGACAGAAAGGGACACCGTCAACTGAGAGCAAGAAAGAAATGCTAGAACACAGTCCAGACACCAAGCAGGCTCAGGTGATGCATGAGCAGGCCAGAGGTAAAACAAGGTTGTAATGTCTTACAGCTTGGGAAATGGAGCAGAGATAGTATTAACCCCGAATGTAATGCAGCAACAGCTCTGCCAGCACTACACAATACGAGGCAACGATATTCAGCATGGGATACTGATCGAGAAAAAGCCAAGAAAGAAAGGCGAGTACAACGTAGATAGAAGCGGAAGAGCAATGATGAAAGGAAAGGAAGTGGTAAAAGGAGAGCCACAAAATCTCGTTGAATATTGTTGCAGAGTAGAGAGAGCCTGTCCGGAAAGACTTAAATCCATGGGATAGGGAGGAACTGACAAACTCGACAGTGAGGAAATGATTTAAAAAGACCATGAATCGTGGGATCAGGAGTTGGCAAACCTGGGTGCCTCCCCCACTCCACCCCCCCCCCAGCACCATATTGGAGAAAATAGCTCGGAAAGGGAAAAGGAAAAAACGGAGAGGGCCAGCAGAAAGGGATTGTGCCAATTCTTGCGCTGAACCGTGAAAGAGCCAGTCAAACCATGAGAAACCAGCTTCCAAAACCAGAGAGCATGGATGGAGAAAGACTGGCCAAGGGAACCACACAAGTCCTGGCACCTGACTGCACAGATGGCCATTCTTCGACCAACAGCATGTGATGCCCCAGCTCTTCCCAACTGCCTTGAACAAGAACAAAATCCAAAAAACAGATTGACAAGCTACAAATGCTGAAAAGAGGAACTACTCAATAACATCTTGGACAAAGAGGAGAGGAGAAAAGGGAGAGAAGAAGAGCAAGGGCTGATGATGAATTCAAAGAATGGGCCAAGACAGCTTGCCAACACAAGAGTCAGGCAGCAGAGAACATGGTCATCGCCTTCCAGAGCACTGGGAGAATACAGCTTAGGAAATGCAGCTGGCGCAACAACAACGAAGGCCATGATCTCCCTTGCCTTTGGCGGGAAGGTCCTGGCCCTGAGGAGGGCCAGGATACCCACAAATTGGAACCCAAATACAGGCTAACATGAAGGATCATCCACCATAAGTACTGCCGATAACAGGGGAACCTGGCCATGGAGATGCACGGGACCCACAGTCTTGAGAAAGAGCAGGAGCACACAGGCAGTCATTGAGAGGCACAAATGACAGGTCCCTCAGAAACACTTGCAGTACAGTTATCACACCTCACGCCAATTCAGCATGCAGATAAGACAAAAACTGTGCCAATCACCAAATAATAACTAGGGATTGTCTGCCAGCCAGGAAGACTCGAGAACCCCATAATGCACCCAATAAGAAGAAGACCCAACTCAAAACAGGAAGGTCCATCAGTGAAGCAAAATTCCGGGTCTAGATGGATGTATGCAAGAAGAACCTCCCGAGCTGCTGCAGGAGGTACCCGAGAGAAAGGAGATCTCATAAAGGATGGGGAGAAATTGTGTAAGCAGAGAGTGATCTGTTTTGATTCGCCTACCTTTCTGGGTCCTTTACTGGTTGATGGGAATTATGATATTCCGTATTTGCCTGGCATAAAAGACACACTCCTATTTTACAAGGATATTTTGTGGAAAAAAAAAAGTTGATTTTGTACCACAGCTCTTACCATCCTTCAAGATCAGCTGTGGTGTAGTTGTTTATATTTTGGGCAAGAGAATTGCTATACAGGATGTGAAACTTGTATTTCTGCATGTGATGTTTTGTTGTTGCATCAGGCCACTAGGGCAGGTGCATTCGGCGGTGGTGGTGCACCATCACAGCGCACCCTGGTGGTGGTGGTGCCCCATCACAGCGCACCCGACGGTGGTGGCGCCCCATCACAGCGCTCTGGTGTTGTCATTCATGCATTGCAAATGGGCTGACAGGCGGATGAAAGTTGAACATTCCTTTCAAATTTCTAGGATAATTTTTCATTTAGATAATGATTAAACGTGTGTTGAAGGTAACAGTCATAATAATGTATGACATATCAGGTGTGGGTTATGTGTACTGGTTAAGATGATGCGAGTTTCCTTCATAACTGCCGACCTATCGTAAGTTTGTGATTACAGACTGTGATAACTCGGCTTGCTTTCAATATTTTATTATTAGCAACATACTTTTGTGCTTAGCGAATTTACCCAGTATGCTCATCCGGATCCCTAGCCTATGCCTCTTAGTCTCCCATCCATAATACGGCCACATTAGATGCAGCGCACTTTATTGATACATTTAAAAATAAAAAGTGTCGTGTATGCCGGCAAATACAATAGTTGGATTTAAATGTAACTTATCTTCATTGTCAACATATCATTTGTTGAGATTAACTTTTGTCATGATGCTGTTTCATTTGTTGTACGGTACTTTAAATATCGGGTGACATGATATATAACTTAAAGTACTTTTCCTTTTGGTCTATTGGATTCATTTACATTTTTTTTAGTATTAGCAGACCTTGATTTATTGATGATTGAAAAGTGATAGTTTTTGCATAACCAACTTGCTGTGATTGTAAGGAATTTGTTTAATCAACGTTTACCAGTATAGTATTTTGATAGTACTATATAGTAAAATTATTAGTAAGTAAAATCTTTGTCCTTTATATCCTTTTCAATGCTGGTTAAAATTGCTATGTTATACCAAACAAAATTACTTTCAATTACTGTAGCTTAGGATGATATTTTCTTACCGATTTATTTAACGATATAATCACAGTTGATGTTAATTGACACTTGAGCAACTTTGGATTGCTTTGGATTTTTTTTAAAGAAAAACAAATCTTTTCTCCTTCTAAGTGTGGCTTAACTCTTGATGAGACTAGGTGTTCCATTGGGGGGCAGGATCTTTAGCATTTATGTTCAAAGCTTATATGTAGCCAGTCATGACCAGGGCTTGACACAAGTTTCCAGGTCTCGGTTATACTAATATCAGCCTTGGCCCTGCAAAAATAATTGGTGTTTGTGGATGTTTAATTAATAATAATAATAAAAATGTCTTTGCAAAAGTAATCTTGTTCTTCAACCACATATTCATAGATTTCAAATTAATAAATAATGATTATGTCACCAGGTTAACAGGACTTTAAAGGTAAGGTTTTATATTACCTACTTTCTCTTATTTAAGTTTAAGGCTTGTATTTTTTCCCATTTTTCTCAATTAGGATTTTGATAGATATTAAGTAGACAAAATTTTTCTCTGACCCTTACCTTTTTTCAAATTGGAGGCCAAATGTGCCTTAGATTTTTGTATACTAGCTAAAGCCCTGGTCTTGACAAATATTTTTCCTACTTTTATTTTTATCTGAAGAAGCAATTTCCCCAGAGCAAAAATGTAGGATAAACTTTGGCAAATGTAATTTACAAGTTAGTTTTTGTATGTGGCAGATTCCTCCATACTTACATACTTCCCTCCCATGTACTCCAATACAGCATTGAGCTACCCTAGTATTGGTTAGCTTCATAAGCAAGTACATACTTGTCCACCTACTCACTTGCTACATACCTTACCTCTCCTAAGAAGCCCTTCTCATATTCATTGTGTCATCAAACTACATACTCATTCCTTGTCTATTGTCAATTCCTTTGCTATTTTATATCTTTACTGCGTCATCTCTTTATCTAGTACACGCAGTCTGGTCATCACGTTCCAGTATATTCTCATGCCTTGATGGCTTCATTGATAATCTCTACAACACACTTTCCAACTACCAATAACAAACCAGCAGTTTGTATTTTTTCCCTCAATCGGTTATTAATTTAAAACAACTGACAAAACTTTTGAAAACATATTTTTATCAGTGATGGATGTTGGTACAAGTATCAGAGAAGATCAGTATTACGTGGACTTGCATTTAGTTAGAATCTTTAATTACTAAATGCACACACAGGCATGGCAACTACATGTTGCATGGTTAATGTTTTTTTTTTTTTTTATTAGATATGATATTTGAATTTCAGAATTAGTTTTATTATAAATCTAATGTGTAGATATGATAGAGATATCAGAGTGAACTTTTGCAATTGCTTGAGCTCACCAAGATGTACTGTATTTAGATCATGAGGTTTTTGTAGAGCAAATATACTTGTATTACTGTCTTACCTTCCTTAATTCACAGGCTTCTTGAGGCTCACAAACGACTACAGAAGGTGAACCAAGGTCTTGAAGATAAGCTATTGCGTTTGGTGGACCGCACCGAGAGTGAGAAGTCTAGTTTGGCTGCTGACACTGCCAGCCTCACCACAGCCCTCACCACAGCTGCACAGGCTATTAACAGACTTAAACAGGAAAATGTAAGTTCAGTGATAGGAGTTCAGACAGACATTTTCTCACAAAGACATTGTTCTATTTTTTGTTTTGTCATAAAATTCTTTGAGTACCACTTAACCATTTTAATGTTTGTATACTGTACTGTTTACAGATTTATATATTTTTGTTAACATATGAGAGGTTGTCCCAGATTAATGTTGGACCACAACTGTGTTCAGCTAAGCTAGGACCTGTGTGCAAGCCACTCTCAGTAATTATCAGTAGCAAAAGATCCTGAGGAGATCCTGCCAGATGTAGATCATGTCTAATCTCTACCTGCTGGTGCGGGGAAATCAGAGTACTGTACTTAATTCATATATCAAAAAGTATGTTTTTTATTGGGCTAGTATAGGTGGAGGATCTGTTTATGGGACCAAATCAGCAAAAGTCTGCAATATGAGGGAGAGAGAGAGAGGATTTTCTGAAATACCATGGGCTTAACATACGAATTTATTCACTAAAATTAGAATACAAAACAAAGATGTATTTACACATGGAAATGGCATAATTGTCTTTATAAGGTGTCATAGGCAAACTGTACGCACAGTACATACTCCTGGTGATGATACTCGGGTGACATAATGCAACCTAACCTTAACACTGGTAATACTGACCACCTTAACAATAACGGCTACCTAACACCACTGCCATACATCAAACGACAAATTGGAGCTCAAAATGATACTCGGGAAATTAAATTGCATGCACAATAAAAGACTAACATGTGTTTGGAATACAATCATAAACACGTGCACTGTCAAGACCAGCAATCCATAGGATGTTTCGCTGTGAATGGGCACACCAAACCGGGTCAAACTCGTCCACTAAACTCGCTGGGTCTCATTTAAGCACATAAAATGCAAGTCAATTGTGTACACAAGATAAATACATTTTACTCGCTCTTCACTCACTTCACATACGAGCACTCTTGTTCTGTAGCCAGTGTTGAATGGGGAGATGTCTCAACCAGAGTGTGATTGGAATGAGTACAGGTAGCTGTCTAGGGTGACAGTGCTCTGCAGCTCAAGGGAGCACTCGTCTTTTCCATTTGACAGCTTCCACGAGAATGAGGAGGAGGGAGCCAAGGGCAGATCAACCGAGCTCCTCACATCACTTACATTAAAGGCTTCTGACAGAGCACCCGTCAGAATGCCATTTCAACCATACATGCATCTGACTGGCTGAACTCTTGTCTCTGCTGATGAGGATGGGAGCAGTAGGAATGGGGTGATTAGAACTGATGGCTGGGTCAGGTCAGGTCAGGTCAGGTCAGGGATACCTGACACACTACAGCTAACTTTGGGGTAAGACCCCCATCTATGATTATACAGGCTCATTATAAAAACTGCTCTCCACTAGTGTAACCAGGCATCGTATGTCATCATACACATGATTTCTGAACTGCTGATACAGTTTCCGATCCATGGACACTTGACACAAGGAACTTGTGCCCTTGGATATAGGTGAATACCAATGCTCAGTGTACAGCAGGCACAGGACTGCACGGCATTGCTCAGCACAGCAGCCATGGGGGGGGTACAAGACTAGATGAGAGTACACCTTTCTCTCTCAGAGGTTAACACCCCTGTGTGGCCTTGGGTCGGCTTTCTCAGCTGTTTTTGTTATACCTACTGTGCTCCCTTCTCCCTGGTAAGAGCCTGTGAGCCATGGCCTGAGCCCACTCGTTCGCCCCATGGCCATGAGGCGAACGAGTGGGCGCTAGATTTATAGCATTGTCAATCATTTGTTTACATTGTTTGGGGAGTTGTATGGCTGTTTTTGAGTCTGCAGGTCTTGGAGGCAGCCAGCTGTGGTCTGTTTTGACTCGCTGACTTTCTGGGTGCCTTCCTCAGTGGTGGCATATATGAATAACTTACTACCTCGGCTCCCTGCACCTCTGTGAGGGGACCAGGTTCTCTGCATCTGATGACACCTACTGGATGGCAGATACATCGGGAATGATAACTTCAGGGAGCCACTGGGGCTCAACGAGAAATTGGCATTTCATTACATTCAGTGTTTGTACTTTTATTTACAAAAAACAATGTATGTTCCTATTAGAATGCTTGATGCTGTTGCTAGCCTTTGTGGCCTTGTAAATTGTTTTAGAAATCAAAGTAGGCCAAATTTTTACTACAACTTGTGGCCAATACAAAGTAAAATTGAAGTACAGTACTCTTTGAAAATTTTTTAGAGAGATGATGTGAGAGGTATGATATTATTGTAAGCTCTGCCTGTTATGTGGGTGAAGCTGCTAATTCTGCATTTTATTTTAAATTTCAGGACCGGTACAAAAATGATCTTAATCTGGCTATCCAGTTACTTCAGTGTAATCCATCAAAGTATGCTTCTCACAAACTGGATTCTGTAAGTACAATTCTTAAGGATCAATGTTCTCCATGTAATAACCTCTGCCTTAATTAACAGTTAAGAAAATCCTGTGCCTTATCACCTGTTTCATGTATTTTTTAACTGGTCCAAGTCATAGATGTTATTCATTCCTGTTACTGATCTTAATACTATCACACGTGGTGCAGGCGCGCCGCAGACTTGGACGTCATGCTCCTGACGGTGCGGGCGAGCGTGTGGCGACACCGAAATGTGTATGCTCGTTTCAGTTTTCCCACCTTAATTCTCGTGCTACGTCGTTCGTTTTGGTATCAGTGTGTTCGCAATAGAATTCCCTATAGGGGTATATGTATATAAGGTCCAAAAGCTCACCGTGACTCCCCACAGCGAAGCCTAAAGTCGGCAAAGCTTCCTGTGAGCGCGCAAAATCAGTAAAATGTGTATACTCGTTTCAGTTTTCTTACCTTATTTTTCGTGTTATGTCGTTCGCTTTGGTATCATTGTGTTCACAATAGAATTCTCTACAGGGGGTATATGCATACAAGGTCTAAAAAACCGGCGTGACTCCCCACAGCAAAGCCTAAAGTCGGCCAAGTTACCCGTGAACGAGCACCAATTGGCACACCTGCAGAGTAATGTATATACTCGTTCAGTTTGATGGCATAAATTTTTGTGTTGGGTGTTTAATTTTGGCATTAAATTGTTCACAAAATAAATGCGCATATTTTAAAACTAGTCCCATAATAATAGAACAATAAATGGAATTTTAACAAATATTTTAAGTTTTGGAGGCTCATCACCACAAAATTATTTATATATTTCCAGTGTTTTGACACCAATTTTTGTGTTACATCTTTCATTTTGGTATCAAATTGTATGCAATCTAAAGGCGCCCATTTTGAAACCACTCACATGATCGGATAAAATTTTAATTTTTAACAAATATTGTAATGAGTGACTCGAGACCAAGTCACCTGAGCAGTGTTAATTTTCATGTTTTATTAAACAAACAGTGTGAGGCCTTGAAATTTATTGTGAATGGTGATTTAATAAATAATAATAGTCAGTGTCAGGGAACAAGCAGCCAGTGTACATATACATGTTAGGCTTATATTGTGGTCCCCCCTCCCCCCAAAGATTGAATTACTGACCCTTCCAGGATGAAACCCCACAACGAGCTGACTAACTCTTGGGTACCTATTTACTGCTAGGTGAACAGGTGCATTAGGTGATGGGAAATGCATTTAACCATTTTTAACAGGTAAAGTGGTCAGACACTCGCCTGGCATTTCGCGAGCGCTTTCTCCTGGGTTCATATCCTGGCCGGGTAGGATTTACTAGGCATCAATCCTTAACTGTAGCCTCTGTTTACCCAACATTTTAAATGGGTACTTGGTTGTTAAACAATTTGGCGGGTCGTATTCCGGGGAAAATAGGATTAAGGACTTGCCCGAAACGCTACACATGCTAGTGGCTGTACAAGAATGTAAAAACTCTTGAATATATTTAAAAAAAAAAAATTATATTTAAATACCAAATTGTGAATCGAGAACGAACCCTTATAATAGTCATTATTACTGCAACCCACTGTCACAGGGAGGGGGAGGCATTAGATAAAAGATGGACATATAGATGGTGGTGGTTAAAGGCTCATATTAGATCACCCATCCTCTTACAGTAATCTGTGGTCTTTTCTTTTATGTAAGGAACTAGATGGGGGTACCTGGTGGTGCACAGATCTTACCCCTCTCTGTTCCACTCTCCTCCTCTCACTTCCAATTTTCCCTCCCCTCTCTTTCTGTCACTTTGTCTTTTGAGTTGATCCCCAAAAATCTTCTGGGTTTTTGAGGATTGGTTCTCTACATGGTTCACATGTTGGGTGTGCCCAACATTCTCGCAGACGGGTTATCTCACCTCTGTCCCATTTCCACGGAGTGGACGTGGATGACACCCCATCCTTGAGTTGGTTTTGCAAGACATGGTTGCCCTGAAGTGGACCTCTTTGCATCTGCCTGAAACTGGCTCCTTCCGTCCTATATGGCTCCGTTTCCCCGGTTGCGAGGCTTTTGCGTTGGATGTATTTTAACTGGACTGATTTAGGTGAAGGTGCATTGTAATACCTGAGCTCTCATAGAGGACCTGCAGCAGCTGCTGCTGCAATTGCAGTAGCCCAATTTGAGTACCCAAAGAGCCAACCACAAGATATCGACATGCCATATCCTCTTGCCCAAGCAAAGTTTGCTAGAAGGCATAAGACGCTAGGGATTCAATACATCAAAATTTATAAAAAGATAAAAGGCTGTGAATTAGCCTTACCCTTGAGATGTGCCAAGAATAATTATCCAAGTGAATAAGGGAGACATACAGCAGTCTTATGTATAGTATGGGGAAAAGGGTTTAATTAAAAGTGTATGTAGCTTAACACTTTATTAAAGGAAATTAACACTAATACACATGGGTTCATTATATTACCAGTCTCTTGCAGCCACACAGCTAAACAAACAGAAAACTTATCTCTTGCCACTTGTAAAGGCTACAGAAGGATTCTACCTGAATACATTACTCGTGATATAACTTTTTAGCACTAGCAAATACTGGGGTAATCGACTGGTGTACAATGGCACACTGATAACACTTGTCAGTAAAAAATGCAGGCACTTTGCACTAGTGATGATAATATCTTAACACAGAATTGTAAAAGATCAAGGTACACAGCAATAATATATCAACTCCTGGGAAAAGATAGCACAATAACATACGACAACAATTCCACAGACATAGAGACATATTACTAGGTGAGTACACACACACATAATCTATTTATATAAATTTAAATAAATGATAAATTTAAATTTAATAAATAGACTCGTTCCTCTCAATGTTTGCTGGTGATGTAAAAATTATGAGGAGGATTAAGTCAGAGGAAGATAGTATGAGGTTACAAAATGATGTAGACAAACTGAATGAATGATCCAACAAGTGGCTACTCCAGTTCAACCCAAGCAAATGTAAGGTAATGTAACTAGGCAGTGGAAACAGGAGGCCAGAAACAGAATACTGAATGGGAGATGAAATCCTCCATGAAACGGACAGAGAGAAAGATCTAGGAGTTGATATCACACCAAACCTGACTCATGAAGCCCACATAAAAATAATAACATTGGCGGCATATGCGAGGCTGGCTAACATCAGGACTGCCTTCAAGAACCTATGTAAGAAATCTTTCAGAACCTTATATACCACATATGTAAGATCAATCCTGGAGTATGCAACCCCAGCATGGAGCCCGTACTTTGTCAAGCACAGGACTAGGCTAGAAAAAGTGCAAAGGTATGCCACTAGGCTAGTCCCAGAACTAAGAGGCATGAGTTACGGGGAAAGGCTGCATGAAATGCAGCCTTACATTCTTCCACCTAACGTCGCTGAAAGATAAGATGTACTCGAACAAAGGGACACAGGTGGAAACCGAGTATCCAAATGAGCCACACGGATGTTAGAAAGAACTTTTTCAGTGTCAGAGTAGTTAACAGATGGAATGCAGTAGGCAGTGATGTGGTGGAGGCAGACTCCATACACAGTTTCAAATGTAGATATGATAGAGCCCAGTAGGTGCAGGAATCTGTACATCAGTTGATTGACAGTTGAAAGGCGAGACCAAAAAGCCTGAAGTCAACCCCCACAAGCACAATTAGGTGAGTACACTAATATTCTCCAGGATCTAATATTCACCAGGAAAGAAAGAGAGAGATTTGACATCCAGTACCTTTCTCCCTTGGGAAAGAGTGATTATGTCCTGTTGGAAATGAAATATGCTTTGTAGTATGATCTAGAAGAGAATGGGGGCATTGAAACAGTTGATAAACTCAATTTCAAGAGAGAGAGACACTATGGGGCACTTAGAAAATTCTTTAATGAGTTTAATTGGACAGACTTGTTGCTAGGCAAGGAAGTAAAAGAGAGTGTATGCCAAATTTTGCAAAATATATGTTGAAGGCACACAAACATTCTTACCAAACAGATGCAGGACCAGAAAACAGGATTGGTTCAACAGAAATTGAGAGGGCCAGAGAGAAAAAGATAAGAAAATGGGTTCAATATAGGAAGGGGCCTAGCCCACAAACATACCAACATTACAAACCAGCAAGAAACAGTTACACAGCAGTGAGAAGAGAAGCAGAAAGGAACTTTGAGAAAGGTATAGTGGACAAATGTAAAACAGATCCAGGCCTTTTCTTTAAATTCATTGAAAGCAGGCTGCATGTAAAAGATGAAATACTGAGATTGAGAATGGGGATCATGACTACCGAGAAAGAAAAAGAAATGTATAAAATGCTAAATGAACAGTCCCAAAGTGTGTTTGTACAAAATGAGAATTTCAGAGAGCTGGACCAAACACCAATTCCAGAACATACCATAGAATACATAATTGTCTTTATCTCAAGACAAAGCGGAAAAATTACTCGTGGGGCTAGGAAGAAATAAAGTTGTTGGATCTGATGGAGTTTCACCTTGGGTGCTGCGAGAATGTGCAACTGAGCAGTGCATTCCACTCCAATTAATATTCCAGACATCTTTGTGCACAGGAATCTTAGCAGATATATGGAAAAAGGCAAACATAGTACCAATTTGTAAAAATGGTAGTCAAGAGGAACCTCTAAATTATAGACCAGTGTCATTAACGAGTGTGGTAGTCAAGACACTAGAATAATAGTTAAAGCCAAATGGTTTGAACACCTAGAGAGTAATGACATAATAACGGACAGACAGTATGGTTTTCGAACAGAAAGAGCCCATGTAACAAATCTACAGTACTTAGCTTTTATGATAGAGCCACAGAGATACTATAGGAAAAAGATGGTTGGTTGACTGGGTCTATCTGAACCCAAAAAAGGTTTTTGACAGAGTCCCACACAAGAAGCTGTTCTGGAAATTAGAACATGCTGAAGGGGTGACAGGGAAACTTATGACATGGGTGAACATTTTTCTAACTGACAAGCAGATGAGGGCAGTAATCAGAGACAATGTATCTGACAGGAGGAGTGTTACTAGCAGAGTACCACAGGGTTCAGTTCTTGCACCAGTATTGTTCATCATCTACATAAACGATCTACCAGAGGGAATTGAGAATTATGTGAACATGTTTGCAGATGATGCTAAGATACTGGAGAAGATAGGAGACATGAATGATTGTAGTGCCCTTCAAATTGATCTAGATAAAATATGTGCTTGGTGCAACATCTGGCAAAATTCATTGTGAATAAATGTAATGTCATGGAATGGTGGAATCAATGAAAATAGACCACACACAATTTACAAATGATGTGGAAAGGAATTACAGAAATCTAATAAATAACGAGACCTAGTGGTGGTTTTGATAGTAAGCTGTCGCCAGAGGAACACACAAAGAACATTGTAAGAGTATGCGTTGCTTTCCCACTTCAGACTTGCT
Organism: Procambarus clarkii; assembly: GCF_040958095.1. Lineage (NCBI taxonomy): Eukaryota > Metazoa > Arthropoda > Malacostraca > Decapoda > Cambaridae > Procambarus > Procambarus clarkii. Next base: position 39,034,120 of record NC_091150.1, on the reverse strand, counting down.
TTTAATTACTTTATATGGATGGTGAAATACTAAAGAAACTGTTCATGACTTTTGTGAGACCAAAACTGGAATATGCAGCAGTTGTATGGTACCCAAATCTCAAGAAGCATATAAATAAACTGGAAGAGGTGCAATGGCATGCTACAAAATGGCTTCCAGAACGGAAAAACAAATACTGTAGTTATGAGGAGAGACTGGAGGCGTTAAACATGCCGAAACTATAAGATCAAAGAAAGAGGGTGAAACCTGAAACTGTAAACCCTCAAGCATTTTATTTTTTATTTTTTTGTGAGGTGCCAGATTGTAACTCGCTCCCTGTGCTTCTGACAGATTCCGGCTCTGGTCCTTGGTAGGCAAAGCAGAATTTCCATGACTGATGGGACTCCTTAGTATGGAGAAATCTCAGCTAGATAACTTAAGGGAGCCACCAGGCTCTTCCAGAAAGAGGCATTTCATTACATTCAATGCTAGCCTTTTCCTTTCTCAGTTCTCTGTTGCTCCTTTGGTCACGGACTGATTTTGTTGGCACTCGCTTCCAGTTGTAAGGTTCACGAGCTTCATGTTCGCTGAAAGTTGGGTTTTGCTTCTTTCAATTTTATTTATATTACTTCTAAGCTGCATCACTTATGAACCCATCCCTGCCCTTGTGTGGCAGTGCATAATAGAAAGTTGTTTTCACATATTCATACATTAAAACATTGATTGTAACCATGATATACATGTGCTTCAGCCTACAGTTTAGACCTATTGTCTTGTGTATGACCCTCTGTTCTGCGTGACTGAATACTAGCACTATCCTCACTTTAATAAGGCTTAATTGAAATCCTCAGATTAGGCAAAATGGTAATTAATTTTGTCAATAAAGATGCTAATAATAAATAATTTGCTGCTTTGGTCCTCTTGGTCATTTTCTTTGTTTGAAGGCCCTTCCATCCCCCCCCCCCCCTTTCCTACTAAGAATGATTTCACTGTTTTTTTTAGGAATCCTTTGATGTTGGTTTGGCTGGAAGTGCATCATTTGTGGTATCTGGTAGCACCGCTAGTGGTGTGTAGGGGGGGATGCTTTGTTTGTAGACTGCCCAGTTCCTTGTTCCAGCACTTGATTGTTTCAGGTCATTTGCAGTGTCATCAAGTTTACCCACCAGCCTGTGATGTACCCTCAGGCCTGTGATGTTCGCAAGTTTGCAGCTCTGTCTGCAGTGTTGTTTAATATGTCTTAGGCTGATGTTTATGCTCATGGGTTTTGGTGGTCCAACAAAGTACTAGCACCTTTTGGATGTCTTGGTCCGTGCCGAGCTTGTGTGGCTCCTCCACCCCTGGTGAGTTCCTTCTTGTGTTTTGTTCTCCATGGTGACATAGCAACAGGGTGCCATAATGGAGTTGTCCTAGAAAACCAGCATTGAATGTAATGAAATGCCTCTTTCTGGTGGGTCGCTTGAAGCTCCCTGGACCTTCCCTTCCCTTTTCAGGGGGGGCTTCATTTTTAGTCTTCCGGGCTCAGTGACTGGCAAGATGCTTGGGTGGATCTAGTATCTGCATTTGTGGCCACCTGATGGTGCATAGTCAGTAATAGAGGTGAACTGCCTCATGACTGCGTGGATCACTTCAGGGTCTCATTTTGTGTTGTGTTTACTTTGCTGTTGTGCATTTTGTTTTGCTCTACCTTTCTGGTGGCCTTTTGTTGGTCCGAGGGATTTCTTATCCTCGGCTTTCTGCACCTGTATAGAGGGGGGCCAGGTTTTGATCTCTGGTTCTTTGTAGGCTTACAAAGACTTACAAGAACGATCTGTGGTTTGAATTGGGTGCAGTATGCAGCCCTTGCAGGTTGCTAACAGGGAGATACCAAAGATCCCCCAGGAGGGGTTTCATTATATTCAGTGCTGGTTTTTATTGTGCTGATGAATGTAATCTTAGGAATAAACATTGCCTTTCTTTCATTTTAGCTTCCATCAGATGTCCAAAAGAAGGCCAAATTTCGTCTTGCAAGGGAACCTCGGGACAACCCTAAGCCAGAAATTAAAGTGATCAAAGTTCCAATCCCAACTTTCCCACCAACTGCAATGGTTTATTCAGTTAATAAATATTCAGGTATGTTGATGAGATTAATATGAGATATTTAACGTATATTTTGTAATATTTTAGATGTGAAAGTGTACGTACTGTATATGGTAGTGTATTCTTACATGAATGAATAGATTTGTAGCAAACTCCCTCCTGCTACATCTTAAATTTACAATTTTCTGTGTGGAACCCCTTGTGGCTCCCTGAAGCTACTATCTCTGATAGTGTGTCATACTACTAGGTCTCATCAGTCACGAAGTTCTGTGGCCTACTAGGAACTAAGAGCTAGAATCTGAACGACCCCCCTTAGAGGTAAAGGGAGCAGTGGCATTTATACAATAAGTTATTCATTTATGCCATCACCGAGGAAGGTACCCAGGAAGTCAACAAAACAAAATGACTTACTGCTGACTTTAAACAAGACTTCATCCTCCAGAAAGTTATAGAACCTCCCCCCCGCCTCCAACAATGTAGACAAACGATCAAAATTTCATGAAACTAGCACTGGTTTGCTTGCCATGCCTTTTTTTCTTGTTTGTGGGAGGAGGAAGACAGGCAAGGGTCAGCCAGCTGCTCCACCCTCGGTTCAACAAAGATGCAAATTCCCTGATGACCTGGAGGGAGGGCACTTTTTTATATCATGCATTATTTTGTTTCTGCTAAACCATTAGAACATGGTTTCACAAATATTTCTGGTCTGACCCCTCAGTGGCTCCCTGGAGTTGAATAGCTTTAGAACTATCATGCCCCACCAGGCTTTTTATGAGTCATGATATCCTACCAGGGGACGGGAAGATAACCTGGTTCACTATTAAGAGCAACGATTCTCTCCGAGGGTTGTGGAACACTGGGGTTCTATGAGCCCATGTCTGGCATTCTGCAAGAATTTGTAAAAGCATATAGAAAAAAGTACAACTTCCTGCCCTTTCTTTGTAATTTCCATCCATATGAAATCTGGGTGAAAAGCTTGCTAAGTACTTCCCTTCTTTGTCATCAGAAGAGTTTGATTGGATCAGGAACCCTTTTTGCAGAGTATCCAAGCAGCTCAGAATTTTTATTTTCTGAGCCGAGCTCAATTTAATTTTTTGCACAACACATGAACAACATTAACAAACCTATGATATGTTATGACATAGTAATATTCATCTTATTACAAGAATATTTCTTGTTTTATTTCTTGTATAATCCCAAAATATTTCTTCACATTTGTAAAATTAAATGCAAAAGCCACTGTCAGTATTGGACCTATTCTTACAAGTGAAGGTTCATACACATACAAGGAAATGTAGAATAGAACCAGTGAAGAGCAGAGGTGCCATAGGCATAATCAGAGAACACTGTAAACACCAGAGGTCCACAGTTGTTCAATACACTTCCAGAGAGCATAAGAAATATTGCCGGAACAAACGTGGAGTCTTCAATTGAAAACTGGATAGTTTTCTTCCAAAAGTACTAGACCAACCGGACTGTGGTGGATATGTGGGCCTGAGGGCTGCTCCAAGCAACAGCCTGTTGGAAAAAGCTCTCACAAGTCAAGGCCAGGCTTGGCAAATATAAGAAATCCCAGAACCCCATCCAGGTACAAGCATTTACAGTGTTTCCATATTTTAGGTTATTACATATTTAGTTATGCAAATAGTCATATTAAAGGTACTGTATTATTAAATAGTAAAAGGTAAAGGCTTCTTGTGGGATCTGTTGGTTATTGATTCTCGGTTTGTTCGGCTGGGAGTGCATCTTTGTTGTATCCATTTCTGGCTGTCCATCATTATGTGCCTGGGGTCATGCATGGGGATGGTGTGTGATTTGTCTCTCGAGTCCCTGAGTAGCTCGGGCTGCCGTCTGTTTGTGAGCGAGTGGTATGAATGAGTAGTTCAGCTTGGTTTAAGGAGACCCACTAGAGAGACATTTTATTACAGTACACTGGACAACACTGGTTTTTTGTAATTTCTGATTATCTTCACAACTGTGTGGAATCAAATACAGTAACTGTAAAATTGAATACAATACTATGTGCTATCAATGCTTTTACTATGCAAAATCAGATTGTGCAGAATATGACTATAAAATCAGGTTTTACAGAATAATGCTGTGAGGTACCGTAATTGGATTATAGACTGTATCACTTCTCTAGTGTTCGATTTATACTTTAGTATCAATGTTGCATTTGAAAGTAGGAAATAGTTAAGTACAGTACTGTAACTGCATATATATTGTTCTAAATCAGTTTTATGTTATGTATAGGAAAATATTAAAGCTATAGTGTTAGTGAGGAAATTTGTATCCATAGACTGGTGCTAGTACTGTAATTATAGATGGACTGTATGTAGTACCTGCAATTTACCTTATTGCTTTTTTTTCTTTTTCAGAGGAAAATGAGAAGGAAGAGCCAGTTGATGCTGTATCTGCAGCCATTATGGCTGCTGTTTTAGAGGAAAGGCAGCGTGAGAGAGCCAAGCGTCATTGTTCTACATGTTCCTGTGGTTCGCCAAGAACTGACACTGAGAATGATGTTCTTCAAACAGAAGACAGAGAGCTCAATGGAAATAGTCCAAGTAACTATGTATTTCATCAAGAGGAGGAATTCAGTAGGAATATTAATCCAATGTTCAAGGTAAATATAGTGGATGTTGGAACACAGGTGCTACCTTCATATATTGGTGAAACAGGCAAGGTACAGTCCACCTGCATTTATTGTCAGTCTTGTAAAAATACGTCCTCTGAAAAATTCACTTCACTTGAACCGGTTTCTAGTAAGGCAATGAATCTATCTCATCACTCGAGATCCAAAAGTCAGCCAATAAATCAAGTATCATTGCAGATGGATGAAAATCATTCTGTAATAAAAACTAGTGATCCAATATCTCCTGACAGTGTGTTGAAGAGTCCAACAGTAAAGAGCTTCATCTTTGGCACCCACTCAGGAAGTGCTTGGGACTGGGCAGCTGAAGGGCATGATTCAGGGACCCCTTCCACTCCTTCATCTCTAATTAGTGCTTCCTTAAGCTATGAGAGTGAAACAAGTAATGTGACATCACCACAAGATTCACCTGGTAGATTATCCCAAATTCCACCAAGATCTTTAATAACTAAACCAACAAAAAGCAGTAACACAGACAACCCGGATGGAAATGTGAATAATAGTTCACAAACATCGAGGCAAACGGGAGAGGTGAGTGTGCCAGCATCACCATGCCACACTACTGATTACAACATCATAGGATACTCATCTCAACACACTTCCACTGCCAATTCTTCTAGCCACATACCATCAGTAACGCCCAGTAGTTTTCCTCCTCAGAGTCATTTATCACGACGTCACATTAATCACTCGTCTCCTGTTCCTGCTACCTCAAGCAAAGTGTATGACCGAACAAACCACTATTTTTCTCCTACTTCTGTGGCTACTCAAAAAATGTCATTTAATACACGATCTCCACACCAAGAAGTGTTCACTCCATCGATTCACCGGTCCCCTCCTCAGAGAGTGTCAAGGGGTAGGAGAGATTCAGCCACAGATATTGTAGCTTCCAGCACTACCACAGCCTCTAGTACTGAAACAACCTTGTGAATTAGTAGATGTCTTAAGTATCTAACCACTTAGCATATTTTAGTGAAGATGTGTGACGTGGCTTGGCAATGCAAGTATATCACTTGGTTCAATTAGGAAATTATCAATATTCATGAATCTTAATATAATATAATATACAGTATATATATATGTATGTATATATGTATATGTGTGTATGTATGTATATATATGTATATATATGTGTATATAATGGTCAATCAGGTAAATATTATTAAAAGTTATTAAATAACATCCAGAAAATACAAAGTAGATACTGTACTGTTTTGCATTTTCAGAATAGACTGACAGTGGCAGTATTCAAATCATAACTAATGTATGTCATGTAAAATACTAGTGCCCCATATATTTCCTTGAATCATTAGTTTTTTCAGGTAGGGCCCATGGGGAAGGTGGAAGGTAACATTATTAATAGTCAGTGCACCTTGAAAACCTGGCAGTGGCTTTAGTTACCATTGCTGCACTACCTGAGTGAGGAAAACACACACACTTGTTAAATTGGAATTGGCATTTTTATGTCTTGTCTGTGCTCGTCCATGGTTCATATTCTTTAACTACAACATTGATGTGTCAGTCTTGGTTAATGATTTATATCAAACATCTTGAAACTGAATGCAACTTTTAAATAATTTTATATTGTTATTTTTCCTTTTGTTCCTTTATCCTCTTCACCTTCCTTCAGTAGACAACTCCATCCAGTTGAGGTATCCTCAATATTTGTTCACATATTAGTGGCTTCATTTCTTACTATGTAAGCAGAAGTCTCTAATTCACTGTCATGTTAGCCAACTTAGAATATAGTATCTTGCAGCAATGTTTTGGTAAAAAGTTAGCACTAGTTTAGAAATATATCGAAAGTGACTTCGCTGCAAATGGCTTATTTGCTGTTTATTCCACAGACAGATTGCTCTTATCATTGATGAACCATATGAACACTAATGTTGACTTTTTTAGGCGACTATTTCTGACCAATAGTTTGTGCCTCAGTGTGTTAATTTTTAATGTAAATAATGTAATTTGGTGCTTTGTGTCCAACATTGTTGGTTAGGTTCCTTTTCCTAATTAGTCAAAATATTATTGCGTGGTTTAAGGAGCATAAAATAGTTAAAGACTGTGGTCTTATTTCTAAATTATACACCAAAATATTTCCCTTTATCCAACACTAAAATTATGTACATTAGTTAATATTGTATATATACTGTGATACTTTGGTTAATAAAAACCTGAATTCCTCGGATACTATATATGACAGCTAGTACAATATATGCAATCTTATAATGGCTATCAATCTTAACAAATAATTTAGCTGGTGGATTCTGAACCTTGGAACGTGTGTTTATGTATACTGTATTTGGTCTGCCTTTAAGGTAAACTGTAGGCTTTTCGGAAGTAGCATCTTGGGAGCCAGAAATGTTTAAACATATCTGAAGAAATAAAAATGTGGGTGACCCTAGAAAATGGTAAAAGAATTGCATTGAAAATAAAAAGTTTACCAGTCAATACAATAATTGGAACTGAATAAATAAATATTCATTTCATAATAGAAAATGAAGGTTTCTATTCGTATGTGTGTGCGCGCGCGCGTATGTGTGCTGGACAAAAATGTGTGCACATGTAATGAAATACATAATGTAACAATAATGGGAAAATGACAAAAAATTGCTGGTGTTTTTTTTGTGTACTAGATTTCTTTTTTGAAGCATATATTATTAATGTACACTGTTTAGTCATGTTGTTGTGATTTATCATCTTCATCTGTATACACTAGTGAGCTTTAGTAATTTTTAGTTAGATTTTTCTGTCTTCGTTATACTTTATTTAGTTTTATATGTATATAGGCTTTTTTTCAGTTTTTTTTAATCAGTATACCGGTAATAACAATGAATTTTATAATACAGTACCTAAGTGTAGTTACAGGATGAGAGCTATGCTCGTGGTGTCCCGTCTTCCCAGCACTCTTGTCATATAACACTTTGAAATTACTGACTGTTTTGGCCTCCATCACCTTCTCACCAAACTTGTTCCAACCGTCTACCACTCTGTTTGCGAAAGTGAATTTTCTTGTATTTCTTTGGCAACTTTGTTTAGTTAGTTTAAATCTATGACTTCTTGTGTTTAATTTAAAAAGTTCTCAATAATAAGAAACTGATTAAATTGAGACAGGACAACATCTGTCATTTTAAGAGCTTTTGCTAGAAGCCTTTTTGTTAAGAACACTGTACAATATTCTGTTCTGTAATATTAAATATTTCATATACTGTCTCCACTCGATTATCCGGACTATATGGGAAGGACCCCCAGCCGGATAATCACGTGTTCCAGATAATGGTACTTTTTCACCTACGAGTCCAGAACTAACCATTTCCAACTTCTTTTTTTTTTATACTACAAACATAATTTGAATTGCCTTGCCACATATAATTATTAAATATTAAACTAGAAACCTCACCTTACCTTGTTGGTGTTCGTCTTCTTGATTGATGCCACACATCTTGAAGTTAAAAATTCTTGACAATTTACATAACCTATACTAACACAACACTAAAATTAAAACTTAAAATTACTGTACAGTTCATTAGGCAAAGTTAGTTTTGACTGCCAGCTGTGACGCCTCACTTGTTGAACGCGCTTGGCTTGACTTTCGTACCATACAAGAATCAAGTGTAGCTTGCCTTCTGTGTTCACTGGCCAGTTGTATGATCAGCTCTTTTGTTCGCCTCAGGTACTGATACATGTTTCCAACTTCTGGATGAGCACAGTTGGATGAAAAATTTATTAATCCGTCAACATAGGTCATGAGTACACTGTATTTTGTGGTCATTGGTGTTGGTTCTTCACTGCCTTCTTCATCCTCCATCTCTACGTCAACCTCACAGTAATAGACTGGAGAATCTCGTCTTTACTCGTCACACCATATCCTGGCTCATTGGCATCTTTTTCAAGCCAATCGACCACATCCTGTCTTTCTAAGTTTTTGCCGGCATTTCTGAACATTCCATGGGTTTCATCTGTAAATCCTTCAAAATAAATTTCTTCATCCTCCTCCTTTCTGACCGTAGACGTGAGGAGTTTTTTCCAGGAATTTTTCAGTCGATTCCTTTACTTCACACCTTGGTCCAGTTATAGATGGCTTCCTTGATTGTACAGTTCAAATTCTCAAGTTTTTTTTTTAGCCCTGTTATCCACACAAAGTTCAATATCTTCCGGAAGAGGCAAACCCACCAAAACTTCGTTCAGCATCTTTTTGGTGTACAACCTCTTCGTGGCACAGATAGCTCCCTGATCCATAGGCTGGATGAGAGAGGTTGTGTTAGGAGGAAGTGCCATACACGTTATCTTGCCATCATGTGAGGTTAACGTGTCAATTTTGGAGTGGGCAGGCGCAGCAGCAGCAAAGCCCGAACTTCGCATGGTCTTACTTTGAGTTTCTTAACTTGATAGGCACGAACTTCCCTGCAGAACACATCATGAAACCAGGAAAGAAAGATCTGTGTAAGCCATGCATTTTGTGAGTTATAATATTTGATTGGCAGTCTGTCCATGCAATGTAGCAAGGCTCTTGGTTTCTTTGATTTGCCAACAATTGCACATGTGATTCTGTCTGTGCTGTCGGCATTCGCGCACATCATGGCCGACAGCCTGTCCTTGTTGACCTTACGGCCTGGCACAACCCTCACTCCTCATTGCTAGAGTTTTTTCTGGTAAACTCCTCCAATACAGCCCAGTTTCATTAGCATTATAAATTTGTTAAGAATATAAATTATTTGACAAAACGTATGCTTTTAATTTCTGTTTAAATGGTTCTACACTGCTTTCATCTGCATTCAGTTTTTCATCGACAATTTTCCTCTTCACAATATTGTGCCTACCTTTGAACCTTGCAACCCACCCTTCACTGGCTTTGAAATCCTTTATTCCAAGGCTTGCTGCAAACCTGCTTACAGCATTTTATATTTCTGGGCCGCGAATTGTCACGCCAGCTGTGCGGTGCTGAGCAAACCACTTGTACACAGCCTCATCCAACTACATGTGCGTCGAAGTTTTCATAGTCTTTCTACCACTCCCTCTGCTAGTGCTTGCACTTTCACAGGTTGAAGTGTATTTCAGAATTTCCTCTTTTTTGTTTCCTTATATCAGAAACAGTACTAGTGCCTATATTAAATTCCTTGGCAACACTTTATTTTTTTGAGATATATACAAGAGTTGTTACATCCTTGTACAGCCACTAGTACGCGTAACGTTTCGGGCAGGTTCCTGGAATATGATTCCCGCCGCGAAGAATCGCTTGTACAACCAAGTACTCATTTTACTGTTGAGTTAAACAGAGGCTACAATTAAGAATTTGCGCCCAGTAAATCCTCCCCGGCCAGGATACGAACCCATGACAAAGTGCTCGCAGAACGCCAGGCGAGTGTCTTACCACTATGCCACGGAGACTGGTGGTGAAGTCGACTGGCCACTTGAAGTCGACAGGCCATTTTCGCAAAGTTGTATAACACGTAACTTGACCTTAATTGTTAGGACAACCTTAACTTCTTCCTCTTAACTCCTCCAGAACGATTGATGCTGCTACCAGACATAGTCTTGGCCAAAAATGTTCAAGGTTACTATGAAAATAAATAAGTTATTTAAAAAAATATTTCGCTAATGGCACGGCACTGTGGTATAACATGAGGGTTGAGAGCACATGGCTTGACCAGGCATAGACGGGTCCAGTCTGGGCACGGAGGCACGTTACGTAGGCCACTAGCAGAAAAAAAATAATATTTTTTAAGGAAACTTCAGCCTGTGCAAATTGTTTTTAGGAAACTTGTATGGTATTTTTTATTACATAATTACTAGTATTTCTTTTGATTTTGGCTATGATGAATTGTTCTAAAATTAATGGTAATTCCTGTACTGTAGTGTATAGGCCGCTCCACATCTCCCTTATTCCCCCAGGTGGTCCCTCCCACCACCCACCCACCCACCCCACCCCCTCCTCCACCTCGAGCCACAGGCAGACGCGATTAATACGGTACGGCCCGCCCCATGGCTTTCATATCCGGACAATTCAATGATTATCCAGCTGACTGTCCAGATAGTGTAACATCGGCAGCAAGTTAACCTGCTCCGATATTTTATCTGGCTAAACCAGCTTTTATCCAGCTTCCATCCCCATTTTGGCCGGATATTGAGAACTTTTTTTATGCCTACCCTTCTGAGTGCCTAACCCTGGTCGATGGCAGACAAGGAATACCTTCAACCACAGGGTTTTTCCAGAGACCATTACTCCCTGTGCCTCTCTGAGGGGAGCCAGATTCTGGCTCGTGGTCCCCGGTAGGCAGAACTCCATTGACTAATGCCCTAGACTAAGATATCACATATCAGTACGATAGCTCCAGGGCTCGCCCAAAAAATGGCGTTTCATTACATTCAATGCTTTTTTTTTTTTTTCATAACATTGGGACCTACAAAACATGTAACCAATGTTGATATACCTACTTATATCATGCAAATTTATTGTACATTTACAGCTTTAGACCTTAAGCAACCCATGCAAATATAAGTGGACAGCGTCCTTTAAGTACAGTAGTAGTGGCGTCTCAGACCAGTGAGAGTCTTGAAAATCAACAGTTTAGAGGTGAAAATGCAAGTGTCAAATCTGTTTGATTTGAGAAATTAAGTGACCCATGAACATCTTGATAAATCAGAAAGTACTATCATTGTTTGAGGACTTATAGGAAGAACATGGTGAGAGTTAAATAGCATTAAATTTTGAAGTAAGCAGTGGGTGGTTTTGAGTGCTTTAACCACCATTGCAGCCTGCACATAAAGATGGTTGGTGAGGTGGCAAGTGCAGAGAATGAAGCAGCCAAACAATATCCTCTAATATCAAAATAAACCATTGAAGGAGGTGGTTACACTCCCAAACTAGTTTACAGTGTTGATGAATTGGGCTTAAACTTGAAACAAATGTCAACAAGAACATACATTATCAGAGAAGATCAACATGACCAGTTCTGCATATTTGTCTTAAGTAACTCTTCCTGTAACATTCACCCTTCTCCAAGCTTCAGCACACACTCCACTGCTGTCTCTAGTAAGTCCAAGTGTATTGTATTAGTACTGTAAGCCACCCTTTTCATTTCATAAGTTTTGGACATATTGTGCTTTAATTTAATTTTTTCTGGAACCTTTAATCATAATTGATAATAGGAAGAAAAAGAAAAGTCTAAAATTTTAGAACTAAACAGTTGAGAGTGACTCCAGAGGTCAGAGCTTATCTCTCGCCTTGCTGGCATCCCGTCTCTCACACCTTGGTATCTTCAAGCTGTGTACTTCCTGATTCTATGACATGAATGCTTAATTCCTCTTTATTTAATTTTCCCTTGGGCATACGATGGCCTCTGCATGATACAAGTATTCCTGAATATGTGGGCATCCTGGGGACACCCGACATGACAGTTTCCATCCAGGGTTAACAGAGTTAGGGCCTTGTGCACGGTTAGGTGCACTGTAGCGAGTCATTCAAGTCAGCAGTGGGAGAATCTTGAGAGACCATACTCTCACAACCCCATTGATGGTACTAATGGGGGTGGGAGTCTGACCTGGTTTGTCAATTTCTGGTCCCACAATTCGTAGATCTTCCAGGTAGTTTCCCAGGTTCTATGGTGGAGTTTGCCTGCTCCTACGTTTTAGCTTCTGGGGTCTTGGGTCAGGAGTCCTTCCCTCAGTTCCATGCGATCATTGCAACTAAGTTGAACTCTGAAGTGGTTGAATTGTAACAAAGCTGGTTTCTTTTTCAAGCTTTTTGGGATTCAGTTCTACGGTGCCTTCCCCCATCCCCTCCCCAAACTTTCAAAGTTTGTTTATGGATGCCTTGGTCCTAGGTTGGGGTTTTGTGACGAGTGCTACCCAGACGACTCAGGGGTCATGAGTGGATTCTCTCTGTCAGGTACACAGTATGGTGTGCGAGCTTGCTGCAGTGAGGCAAGCCCTTTGGAGGGTCAGTCTTTGTCCTAGCTCTGTTCTCTGACTCCATTCTGACCGCTCTTCGGTGATTTATTTTCTGAATCATAGAGTGGGTCACTTTGGTCATTCTCAATTTGGATCTGTACTCTGCTAGTAGCTCTGGATTCTTAAGGTTTGATTTTCCCATGCATATCACATACAGGGTGTGTGAAATATTCTGATGGATAGTCTCTCTCATTTTCATTCCATTTCCATAACATGAACCATTGGCAACACATCCTTTTGGTGGCACTCCGGACATTGTTGGCCTTAGGTGGACCATTTTGTTAGTGTGAAACAGGGGACTTCCCTCTTATATGGCTCCATTGCCAACCTTGAGGGTTTTGCAGTGTTTGCCTTTTGGCCAGACTGGTTGAGGTGGGATTTCCTTCATCTCTTCTGTGCAATCCAGCTCTTCCTCCAGATGTTTTCCAGATTGGAGACTTACACAGGCAGGGTGATCTTTCTGGTTCCTTTGTGGCTGTCTTGGCCTTGATATCTGGCTCTTTTCACCCATAGTCCAAACCTGGGCATTTTTTCAAGGCTCTGCCTCTTTCGGCAGATCAGTCCAAAGATGTACTGATTTGACTTTTTCCTCCAATGTTTGCGGCTGGACATTTTGATGTAGGTCTGTCACCATATGTATGGTATACAGGTGGCTGAGTTCTTGTTATCCCACCCACATCTTATGTTGCAGTGACAGGATGAAGTTTCTTGACATTCCTTTTTTCTTTATTTCTCTGCTATTTTCATCTGTTTCTGTTCTTTTGGTTTTGTCTTTCTTGTCCTGGTTGTTTGATCTTATCATTCAGCCCTGGTGTAGCTGCTTTTGTTGGCATTCAGCATCGATACAGGTTCAGGCTCTGATCTTCAATAAGCAATACTCCTAGCCTAGGACTTATATGACATGTGTGGAGCTATCCCAGTGAACTATCTTTGCGGAACCACTGAGGCCCAATTAAAAAGATGAATTTCATTGCATTTATAGCAGTTTTTTAAACCAGTTACTCCTACCATTTTCACCATATATTCCAATAATTTACCAGCTTACCTCTCTATATACTCAAACTATAAACACAAATTCATTTGGGTTTCTGGAATTCGGATTACCAAGCTCTTACACTATACCTGTACTCATCTTTGTTGGGAAGATGAGTCACTCAGTGGCAGAGCTGTTGAGCTTCATAACAGATAGAAAAACCAAAAGCATAATAAATTGTCGGTATATCAATTAAATTAAGATAAACTAATGTACCCCAGTATGTACCTTCATCATCGCACCATGAGCATAAGAACTTTGCAAAGAATCATACCTCTACTATACAGTACAAGGCACTTCACTTCCAAATACTCTCGCTACCCAGTACCTAGATGACCACATGACCACGCCATCACCTGCATATCAACAGAGAGATCCCCTCTCATCACTGGACAACAGCTTACATTTAATACTTTAGTTATACTAACTGCTAGTAATCTTAATAATTTCAATCATAAATTATGAAGTCATCAAAAGATAAAATTAAAATAATTTATAAGTGAGGGGACTTTTCTCATACTTTATATGAGAATAATTCTCCTTAGATCCTTGAAGGTCGAACACTTAACACCAAGAGTAATAATTGTGCTGAACGTTGTTCTTACCACAAGAGAAAATGGCTCCTCGCTCAAAATCACGATGTTGCTGCATCATAACACTCAATTCAAATTAAGAAACTTCATTCATAAATGTCTACATTACTGTATAACTTAGTTTAAATAAAATTACAGGGGAATCTCATTTAACATTAGCCCAATTAACATCGTTTAGTTTTTACATTGTTAGGAATGTAAGTAAATACAGTAAGTATGTAAATTTTCACGTCAAACTAACAGTCCTATATTTTTTAAAGTTCCCCATTGAAGGATAGAGAAAACGATGTGGAAGCCTGTGGTACTTGTATAAAATGAAGTACAGTTTATGAGGGCTAGATGGTGCTACATAGTCTTCCCGGCTTGGTGCCTTCTTTTGATTATTACTTATGAGGGCTAGTTTAAATTTTTTGTACAAATACTGTATTTAGTATAAAAATGAATACACAGCCTCCAATGAAGAGCTGTTTCTGCTGGATGAAATATGAATGGTAGAAGAGGAAGACATTCAACCTGAGCCAATATGAATGTTAACAACAATTTTTATCAAGATTTCCAGGCACTTTACAAACTCACAGCTACCTTAACTGATTATGATCATGACAGAACATAGCTGTACCAAATGCAAGAATTTGTATTCTAGTGTTAACCGTTACAGAGCAATTTTTAAACTGAAGAGAAAAGCATCAGTTCAACATACTTCAGCTTCATCAGAAGAAGAAAAATGTTAATGAGAGATGAAGGAAGAAGAAGAAGAAAGACATCAGCGATGATGAGGATCATAAAGACAAAAAAGGCAAGGAAGATGAACATAAAGAAAAGGATGATGATGGTCACAATTGAATTGGATGAATAATTCTACAATGGCTTCACCACTCGGCAGAGAAACGGTAATTTGTGTCAAGTTCTGTACTGCGTCTCTTATGTAACATATTATAATTAAACTTTACCATTTAATCTTGCCTTAGATTCATTTAATTATTTCTTGAATACCAGAATGTTTAGGTGAGAAAAATTACCAAAAATCAACTCTCCCCATACCCTAGGAACATAACCCCTTATTTATAACACTAGGTGTACAAGTTTTTTTTTATTTCAACTTAACATCATTTCAAAGTCACAGTTTACAGGATGTTAATCCTGACGTTAAATGACGTTAGATAGTAAGTACATTATTTACCTACAAGATAGTCGTAACAATAGCACTAACACCCCATTTGGCCATTAAATACTTGAATATACAATTCCAGCATGGAACTCAGACCTTATGAAGTTCAGAGGTTTGGAACTAGTTTAGTACCTCTCTTTCTTCTCTATAACACGCAAACTCTTCCCCTATGAGAGACTTGAACTCGGGCTAACCAAGTGGTAAGCCAGTACACTAACTAATGCATAACGCGGATCGTTAAAAGAACTGGAAGTCGGGCGGGTATTCCACGACCCCGGTTCCCAACGACACTAACTAATGGTGACAGATCAGAGATATGTTCTCCCAACTCGATCATATTTACTAGGGAAAACTTGAGCCCATATATACTGTACCACAAATGTGCAGAAACACGCAAGGAATATTTAACACGCAAACTCTTTCCCTATGAGGAAATTGAACTCAGGCTAACCAAGTGGCAAGCCAGTACACTAACCAATACACTTGTACAATGAGTTAAAGAGAACATATCTCTGATCTGTCACCATTAGCTAGTGTCGGGAATGGGTCGTGGAATAGCCACCCGACTTCCAGTTCTTTTAAAGGTTCATATGCAGCACCCAGGAGAGCCTTGTTGGGCTCTCTCGTGCACTGGCATATAGTCTTCATCCTACCACCCCCTTATATATTTATATATATATAGAGAAATTTATTGTACAAGATTACATGATTACAAAATGATTATACAGAACCTGTATATATATAATATATATAATGTACAGTACATACTGTACATATATAAATAAATTAATTAATTAAAAATTTATTTTGACACACAGGATGATTAATGATGATATGAGGTACATTAGCTTTGAGGCAGTCTCCCAACAGCTAGATCATGAATTCATATTTAACATACCCATAAGTTAGTTACATAGCTATTTAATAGTTATTTCAAGGCCCTTTGATGAAAGCTATTCAAGCCTCAATGATGTCAGACAACACAAATCAAGTTTGTTATACTGGTACTCTTTTTTTTTTTTTTTTTTTCTATCCATGCTGGATTGCAGATGTGGCACTAGCAATAGCAACATGTAAATATACTGTGTATATATGAATGCAGTGCACCATGTGGTGCTAATATTTCTTGAGGTTTTGCATCATGCTCACAGTTTTGCTCATTTAATGGTTGTACAGTATTTTGAGATTAGTGTAGTTTGTCAGTAAATACGCAGCAGCTTTATCACAGTGCTTGCTTTTGGTGGCCTTCAAGATTGTCATTCAAGTGTATTTCTTATTACCTAGGAATGAAGGTGGTTATAGGCTTGATGGCTCTTGTTATTCATAACTAGAATTAGTTCCCAGTTTAAATTTCAAATTTCCTTATGTACTCGACCGCCTGGTCTGGCTGCAACAGTACATTGAACAATAATTTAAGTACAGTAGTTTTTATTAGGGGTTCTTCCAGCTCTTTTATATATATATATACACACACACACACACACACACACACACACACACACACATATATACACAGTGGGGCCTCGATTTACGATGGTAATCCGTTCCCAGAGATGTATCATACGTCGCAATATTGTAGGTCGAAACGATTTTTCCCATAATAAATATAGGGAAAGGAATTAATCTGTTCCTGACTCCCGCAAAAAAATAACTTCAAAGTAAATTTTATACCTAATTCACCCAAATCTTCACAACAAAAGTATGTACAAGTTATTACTTACCTTTCCTGATGACTCCTGTTGCATATGGAAGATGGTGAAGAGGGGAGGAGGAGAAAAGGTGTTACTGTTTGGAAGGGGAGTCTCCTTCCATTATAACATCAGGTAGTGATGATTTCTGTGGGGTACACTCTCTCCTATGTTTTGCCTGCATACTACAGTACTAGGACCTGGTTGTGGTTCACTGCTAGTTTGTCTAGCAATACTTGGTTTCCCTTCATTTTAACATTTGTCTGTAGTGATGCATCACAGTGTCATTGAAAAGGTTAAGGCAACGGCCTACTGCAGCTTGATTTGGGCGAGTCGTTTCAGCAAAAGTTTACAGTTCTTCTTACAGTTCCTCTTGATGCTTCTGTATTGGTACGGAGTCTTGATATTCTACCCACTTCAAGACTCCGTACCAATATAGAAGCATCAAGAGGAAGTATGGGCCAATAGGTCCTATGCAGTTACTTCCATTCTTATGCTCTCATATCCAATTAATGCCCATTGTTCCGTGCTCTGTCTTGTGTTTGTCAAAAGTTTGTTCACCTCATCCAAAACTGTTGTGCCATATCACCTCACCTAAATGCGAATATAAATATGGAAGCAAATGGCGTGTTTACAGGTTACAGTTGTGTGTGTAAACTAAAGTCTTTGAAAATGTAATAGGTAATTACGAAACGCGTTCAGGCATCGTGTCAGACTAGAAAAAAAAATGAATTTTGGAGAATTGATTTTTCAATTACCATCGACAGTAAAAAGAAACATAAGAAATATTGAGAATATTCGTGTTAGAATTATTAATCTTACTTTTTTGGTCATATTTAACAACATGTGTATATATATACACACACATACATACATACACACACACACATACATACATACATACACACATTTACACATACATACATACACACATTTACACATACATACATACACACATATACATTACATACATACATACTGGGAGAAGTTGGAACAAAAGTCAGTGAATCAGTTGGTAGATAAAAGAATACTGTACATGTGATTCACTTGTACTTAAGAGAATAAGCTGTACTAGTGTAGCATGCAAAAAGTCTATAATTCTACATATTAGGGAGAAACATCCTGAACTACTTGACATGAAACACATTTCAATTGATCTTAGATTATTGTCATTTGGTTCCCAGAAAATCCTATGATGTTACAGTCCTGTTAGTACCATGTTATCCTAACAAGAGTGTGTTATATAGTATGTATTTTAGTAGTTAAAAATGCATTTTAATATCTCTTATTTTGTTTTGAAAATATAAAGGCATTTCATGTATCTGTGTAGAAATGAGATACTGTCATCCCATTCTATTCAGATACTGGATTGTGGAGAATGAAGTACCCTACAGTGAAGAATCTTTTCAAGTTCCTATGTTAATATTATATATGAAGGAACAGATAATTTGTCAATACTGTTCAGTGACAGAAAATATCAGGGAATTGAAGTTCAAAACAGTGTGATTAGAATTGCAAATTGCATATTATTCCATTACTTTGTTTTTATCTAACCCTGGGAACTATTAGCTTGGTAAAAGTACATCCATTCGTCTGTATCAGGTGGGAATTTCTATAAAAGTCTATGTAAAAGTCATCAGTATTATATGGTGTATCTCTTCATGTAGGGTTTAGAGACACTTTATATTTAGGTAGGTCTTGAGCTTTGTGTCCAAAAGCTTATAAGTTCCATTTTAACATGACTTCTAAGCTAGTAATTTGCTTTTAGTAGTCTTCCTTAGTGGCTCCTTGAGCTTAGCTGGTACCACCAAGCCTTACCCCAACACACCAGGACTCCAAAGCCCATCTATTCCTTAAAAGGGAGCCAGGAACAAAATCTGGCTCACTATGAGGTGAGGGAAATGGGGGATCAGAGACCAAACCACAAAACTTGGGAAACCCACAATGAAGAATAGATGCAATAAAATTAGTGATTTTGAAGGCAATTAGACACAACTAGGTAAACAATGCAAATGATCATTGTAGCATGGTAAAGACCCTCATTGTGACATGCTAGACTGCCTACAAAATTGCAGCCCAGGTCACCAGCTCAACACTTATTAGCCACTAAAGAGCTCTTCACTGGCATCTTAGTTCCAGCTAGTTGTTGCCAGTTTTACCTTGAACATTAGTTCCACCAAGTGTGGTGGAACTAATGTGTGTGTCTTTTCATTTTCTCCTCATGATTATGTTTATGCCACCCACATTGCACATACAGCATTGCATTTTGCTCCAACCATGATCAGGGTTACATTGAATTGGGGTTTGATTGTTACCCTATGCTTCAGCAGTTTCTGGCTTGCACTGCGAGGCGTGACATGCTGCGCTAAGGCTTGGCGTTACCTTAGCTGAGCTAAGGAGACCAATTGGGACCAATCAGAGGACATTTTATTACATTCAATGCTTGATTTATATTCAAATACTGTATATTGTGTCGTGAATACTTATTATTTTGTAGAAGAATGAATTTTAGGATATGTATTAATTTAAACAAAAATATTTAAAATTTAATAATTATTGTAAAATAAGCAGTGACTACTATAAAACAGCAGTTATTTTTCTATAATGTTTTCCTTTCCTTGTATAGCTTTAGATATTGCAAAATAATAATATTTCTATAGTACTATAAACTGTATATATCAGTTATTTGTACTTGTTTAAATATTTGTCAGCGCCAAAGATCCCCCTGTATATTTTGACTGATCATTGTTTGTAAGGGATGCGTGGAAGAAACAAGAAGGGCATTTATCGTGTGCATTGCTTTAAATCTAAAGATTTTCGTGTGTATTTAAGGATTTAAATTTATATTTTGAGTGTGTGTAAGGTACGTCAGTATGGAAGGTTTGAATGTCACTATGTGAGGAAGGTTTGAATGTCACTATGTGAGGAAGGTTTGAATGTCACTATGTGAGGAAGGTTTGAATGTCACTATGTGAGAAAAGTAGTAATTACCTAAGTGTAGTTACAGGATGAGAGCTATGCTCATAGTGTCCTGTCTTCCCAGCACTCTTTGTCATATAACACTTTGAAATGACTGATGGTTTTGGCCTCTACCACCTTCTCCCCCTCAACTTGTTCCAACCGTCTACCATTCTGTTTGCGAAAGTGATTTCTTATATTTCTTCGGCATCTGCTCCTACGACCATACTACACCTACCCCAGTGTGCTTTAAAACATGATACACCTACCCCTGTGTGCTCTACAAACATGTCACACCTACCCCTGTGTGCTCTACAAACATGCTACACCTACCCCTGTGTGCTCTACAAACATGCCACACCTACCCCTGTGTGCTCTACAAGCATGCTACACCTACCCCCCCCCCCATGTGCTCTACAAACATGCTACACCCCTCCCCATGTGCTCTACAAACAATTTACACCTACCCCCATGTGCTCTACAAACATGTAACTCTAAAATACATGTAACTTCAATTTCAATATTTCATTGGGTATCAAAATTAAACTTATATTTTGCTCTTTGAAGTAGTACTGTATATTAATAGTTACTAAAGCCATAGTGTGGTTAGTACAGTTTAATTATACAGTAATTCAAGTTAAGTTTGTAACTCTTTGCCTACAAATGGTCACTTTAGCCTACAGAGGGTCCCAATAATACAGTTGGATTCATTCTCGACTCACAATTGAGCATTTCGAATCACGGGCAGGACAGCAATGGTTGGGCTCATTTCATATCGCCATAATGCCCGTTTACCAAGCAGTAAGTAGTTACTCGGGAGCTAGTCGGCTTGTTGTGGGGTTGTATCCTGGACGGGATCAATAATATGACTTGCGGGGGGGGGGGGACCTTGACACAAGCCTAACGTGTATGAATACACTCTGGCTGCCTGTCCTCCAACATAATAGATTATTATGATTATTATTTTGCAAAGTCAATTAGTGTTATTGGAGCACCATTCTTGTTGGCAACAACTGGATCTTTCTTCTATGTAATTTTGACATCAAATGTCATTGTCATTTACATTGAAGCAGTATGACGGAAAATTTAAGCACAATTTTCCATGCAAGAGCAAAAAAAAAAAAAAGTCGATTTATTAAACAATAGAGTTTATATCTACTGTATTTCATAAATGACAAATCATGGCAGATTTCATTTTTTTTTTATTTATTTTTTAATATTTGCAATGATTTTGTAAAAAATATTAACCAGTGCTTTAATGGTAGGAGCATCTGTAAAGTGAATGCTTTTCAATTTTATAACTTAGACAGAACTATAGTACACTGTTAAATATTCCAGTATGGTTTCAATAGTCCTCTAGCGGTTTACAGATTGCACAATTCCTAAAATATTCAAGTTGATTAATAAACATTATTAAACTCACTAATAGGTTGTAATTGTACTGTATTTATTTTGAAGGTGACAGAGATTATAATGGATTGTGACATTACTGTAATTGAGTTCAGGTAATGATGGCGAGTAACTTTACAACTAATGCTTCCTGAATCTCCTGACAGCTGTAGAGCAACTCATAGCATGGCTTTCTTTGCACTTTACGTTCACTTACTTACTGGCCACCTGAAAAATCTTTGTATGTCCAAATAATGTATTGATGCATAAGATATATAACTGCAAGGTGCTTTTTGATTTGTTATGTTTTTGCAGCATGAAACCCACTCCTATGACAATTACTGACGATGATAAATGTCTGATGACCTATGGCTTGCATCTCCTTTTTTTTTTCACCTTTGCTGAATTATTTAACACATTATGGAGATTTTTAGCAGCTATTGTAAGGGGATTCTTGGCATGAGAGATGTGTGAAGGTATTATTTGCAGTTTTCAGTTTATATTTTGCCAATAGTTTTTCTATTCCTTATCACATACTGTACATTTATCATGTTTGATCTGTATACTAAGTTTCTAGACAACAAAGTAATAATGTTGTGTTGTTTTGGTTTTGAGTTGCATGATTAGCTGGTATATATAACTTACAAGATAGAGGTGTACTGTAATGTCTTTTTTTTTTTTTTTTTTTTTTTTTTTTTTTTTTTTTTTAAATTAATAATACAGTAATTTCTCTTATTTTACTATTTATGCACTTGAGCACTTTCTTTTTGCCTTTCATTGTTATTGCTATCTTCACTATTTTCATGCACAATAATGCCATTTGACAATTAATATCCTGAAATTGTCACACATGAAAACTTTGTGATTACTTTAATTGCACTATTTTTCTCATTGTTAGGTCTAATAGAGACTGATGAGCTCCATGGAGATTAGATGCTCGGCACAGATTGTGAATGCAGCCTCCTTCTGGGTAACTGGAACAAACCAATTGGCCTGATGCATAAATATCACGTACAGTGCATTGTGATGCTGCATGGTGTTGTTCGTATTTAAGTGGTAAATAAATGCCAATGTTTTGCATTAAATTATATATATTTTTTAATAATATGCATTAATAAGAATTTTTTGTCATGAATAGAAACTCATTAATTTGTTTAGCCACTTATAGGTTTTGTTTATGTAATATAGTGAAAAAGTTATTTATATGACTTGTTCAGATGCCTGGACAGTATGTGCCCAATGTTTAGTCTGTAGTGTATACAAATTTCCACGTCCTATAGAGTACTGTATTTATATATATATTTTTAATTTATGTACTGGTATGGGGTTTACACACACGCATGCAAATCTACATAATACATACATACCTGGGTACATTAGTACCCGGGCTGCGAGGTATGACCTACGAGGAGAGACTATGGGAATTAAACCTCATGTTGCTGGAAGACAGAAGATTTAGGGGGGGACATGATCACCACATACAAGATTCTCAGAGGAATTGACAGGGTAGATGAAGACAGGCTATTTAACACAAGGGGCACACACACTAGGGGACACAGGTGGAAATTGAGTGCCCAAATGAGCCAGAGATATTAGAAAGAATTTTTTTAGTGTCAGAGTGGTTGACAAATGGAATGCATTAGGCAGTGATGTGGTGGAGGCTGACTCCATACACAGTTTCAAGTGTAGATATGATAGAGCCCAATAGGCTCAGGAACCTGTACACCAGTTGATTGACAGTTGAGAGGCGGGACCAAAGAGCCAGAGCTCAACCCCGCAAGCACAAATAGGTAAGTACATACATACTGTGTGTGTGTGTGTGTGTGTGTGTGTGTATATATATATATATATATATATATATATATATATATATATATATATATATATATATACACATACACACTGTACATAATACATTTAATTAAATATAACTACATATTCCATGACAGGTAAAAACATGTTTTTGAAAAACAGCACCATCTGTTTCACATAAGACCAACACACGCTATACTAATTAAGTTACGATTCCATTTCAATGTTTCTGATTTCATTGATAAATTGAATTTTCACAGATTTCGATCTGTTTTCATTTTGATTGAACTATTTTGTGTCATTGCATTGGAATTGAGCTGTGTCATTTACCATACCATTCATTTCGTGAGTATATATTTTTTTCATTTCGTTTTTTGAACTTTTTTTCTTATATTTCAGTGGTGGGAAAATCTGTTGCCAGATTCACGAAGCAGTTATGCAAGAACTTACAAACGTGTACATCTTTCCTCAATCTTTGAAGGCTTTCATTACATTTACAGTATTAAACAGTTTACAGGCATGAAAACTTGCCAATCAACTGTTGTTATTGTTATAAACAGCCTCCTGGTGCTTCGGAGCTCATTAAGTGTTTAATAATTGTAAACAAAGCCGCCAAAGATTGAGAAAAGATATTCAGGTTCGTGAGTGTTTGTGTAACTTCTTTGTGAATGTAGCCAAAGATTATTTGATGTTCCCAGTTTTCTGATGGGAACATCAGATCATTTGATCATCAGACGACTGACCAGGGGAGGGGGTAATGGTGGGAGGGATGAGATGACAGGGGAGTTTGGGATGGTGGGGACGACGGGACAGGGGAATGGAGAATGGTGAGGAGGACAAGGGGAGGGGGGAGTGGGAGATAGTGGGGAGGACGAGGGGACGGTGGAGTGGGGAATGGTTTGCAGGACGAGGGGATGCAGGTGTGAGGAATGGCTGGGAGGACGAGGTGACGGAGGAGGGGGGGAATGGTGGGGAGGACTGGGAGACGGGGGAAAGGTTGCTGTGGCTCAGCAACGCACATGCGTTGCTGAGCCACAGCAACGCGTGGCCGGGTACAGCTAGTAATTATAATATACAGCTAGTTTTTGCTCTTTTCGTCAACCTTGAACAAATATGACATTCAGAGAAATTCTCTTCCAATTAAACCAAGATGCAAAAGCACTAGTTAGAGGGATAGAAACCCTAAACAAGAAAATAATCAACACTATGCAGCCATATTCAATGAAATGTGTCTAAATGAAAATTTGCTGCCAATATACACCAATACATAAGTACACGTACATTATATGCATACAATACACACACATATGTTCATATATACATATACATGCATATAGACATACATACACACACACACTGTGCTGTTAGTGTGTTAGTGTGTTGGTGCTGGGAAGACGGGACACCACGAGCGTAGCTCTCATCCTGTAACTACACTTAGGTAATTACACTTAGGTAATTACACACACACACACACACACACACAAATAAAATGTTATATGATGTATGTTATAGGAAAGAGACTACAGCATGAGCATAGCTCTCATCCTGTAACTATATTTGGGTAATTACACATACCCAAATGTACATAAGTTACAGCATACAAGATTAAAGAAATCAAAGGGTGGATAAAGATAGTCTATTTGAAAGGAATGGAAGTAAATTGACAAAGGTGAATATTCAGATGAGCCCAATATACATAAAAGCATACCTTAAGCACGAGAGTAGTGAGTGAAACACACCCTGGGAGACAAAGTGGTGACAGTAACACTGTACATGAACCCAAATGTAAATGTAACATTTTAGTCAATGGTATAGAAGCAGAGCCTAGGTGCTAGAGTTAAAGCTCCTCGAGCAGTATATAGAAGTTTGCAGCATATCAAACACTACAACATAGCTGGCTGCCACTCTTGCTAAGTTAACACTTCATAAATTATACATTATCCCACATGTCTCATCTTCACCTCATTGACATAAACCTGCCTGACCTTACCCATGCCCTGTTTGGTCTCTATAAACACTGGCACTGTATATATCTGTTAAATTTAATAAAGCCCTAGCAGGTATAATGTTATCTACGTGGAAAGTCTACCTATTGATAGTTTTTCAACATTCTTATTAGCACTTTGTGCTCTTTAGTACCTATCCCTTATCCATAATTTGCTTAAGAATACAATACGAGGTAACTTTTTAATCTTTTTTAAATTTGTTTAAAAGAGTAATATGGGTAATGTATATTTTTAATGTGCATAGAGAATTACAAGTGTATCCACCATAGTTTAGGTATTTTACATATTTATGACAAATTTAGAAATAGATTTTCCTTGAACTAAAAAAAGACTTGTAGAATGCACACTTCAATCAAAAGTGTTTTCTTAAAATTTTGTGCTGTAAATCATAAATGAGACTGACAACGAGATTGAGCTTGGCCAGTCGGGCTGCTGTCCTGTGATTTGTTTTTAAAAGTACAATATTGTAAATCTTAGTCATACATAACTCACAAAGTTATCTGGCTGGTTGGTTTAATAAATAGAAAATTAGTTAGGTGAGGATTTTTCCTTGGAGCATTGTTGAGAGAGGATTAGATGTCCATGATATGTTCACTACACCATCCCAAGTTTGTTCTTCAGGCGGTATTGGCCATTGTCATTTAGGACCCAGAACATAGATAGTTTACTGTGTACAAATGTGATTTATAAAATTTGCATAAGTGTGTTTGATTGGCTAGAAACAGTAACACACAAGAGAGAGGAGTCAAGTTAGGAATACAAGTTAGTAATTTGTGTTGCAGTTCAAACAGTTCAAATCACTGATTAGTCTGACCTTTATATTTATTATAATAATCTCTTATGAAAATGGCTTATTGAGGTTTTTTGCATGTGTAAGAAGCTATTTGTGATTCAGGAGATTGTGGTTCATTTGCTTTTTACATTACTGTCTACCTGTTTTCTACAGTACAACTAAATTAGGCCCACATTCTCCTGGACAAGAAGCTTATTATTATACGCCTCTTGTGGCCACTTTTATGTCGAGTTATTATGTAGTAAAAATTGTAACCTAAAGAACAAAAATCGTTGTTGATGCATCAGGTAAAATATACATAATTATGTTACTGAAACACTTACTGCTGGGAGGCCCGTCGGCTCCCTGAAGCCATCCGAATTGATATGTGCTATATTAGTTTAGGGTCATCAGTCAGGAGTCCTTATGTCTACCAGGAACCACAAGCCAGAACCTGGGTCCCCTCAGAGAGGCTCAGGGAGCAATGGCATTTCAGCAAACTGACTGTCAGTTTGTTTGTTGTGTGTCTTCAAGGGGTTTTGTTTTAATTTTCTTTTCGTTCACTGGCGTTCTTGCCTTGTTTAGACGGAGGAAGTTTGCTTAGCTTTTTATTATGTAAGCCTAGGTTGTGTTGGTAGTCCTCTGTTTCCCCCAAGGTTTCATAGCTGCAACGGGTGGTTAGTTTGCCTGCTACCTGACATGGCTCTACTGGCTAGCCCCAGTGCCTGGGCTTCCCGTAGGACTAATTCACCCTATGGGCACTGGAAAACCCGTGGGCTCGGTTGTACAATGGCTACTTCTTTCGAACCCGCTTTTGCCTTGTGCTTTTCATGCCTCTGTGGCTCCTTTGGGTACTCGGTTACCTCCTCTGTTCCATTATGGGTGTACTAATCATATTGTTTCATCCATTTTTCCTACACTGTTCAATCCTGGGAAATTGTGGGTGGTGGTCATATCTCCTGGTCATGTGTTCCCGGGCAGTCTTGTCCTGTGTACATGACTGTGGTACTTCTGTATATTATTACCTGAGTCTTGTGTTTACAGACTGTGGTCATTGGCTTGTTTTCTTTATTTTATTATGGGCACCGATTTTGTGCCTGGCGACCTTGCCTTGTATGCTCGTCCAGCTCCCAAGCCTGCAGCCCTCAATAGCCTGTCTATATTACAGCTGTTTTAGCCATGGGGCTCATTTTTTAATCCAAAAAAAAAAATCATTAACATTGTGCGTCTTATCCGCCGGCAAATGTGGTAGATGGAGCTCCCACAAGTTCGTTTCCGGGTGCCCTAGGATTTCTCAGATTCGTCTTTTCAGAGTTTTTTTTTCTCTCAGCTTCCCCTTGCAGAGGTTTGGGAGGCTCTTGGTGCACACCTCTTGTGAGACCTGGTTAACACCTCTGTGTTGGATAAGGGTTTTATTTGAGTTTGGTTCTTCTTACACTGATCGGGTGCATTTCAAGGTTACCTGGTTGATACCTGGTTGATGGGATTCTGGGAGTTCTTCTACTCCCCAAGCCCGGCCCGAGGACAGGCTTGACTTGTGAGAGTTTGGTCCACTAGGGTGTTGCTTGGAGCGGCCCGCAGGCCCACATATCCACCACAGCCCAGTTGGTCCGGCACTCCTTGGAGGAAAGAATCTAGTTTTCTCTTGAAGATATCCACAGTTGTTCTGGCAATATTTCTTAAGCTCACTGGGAGGGTGTTGAACAACCGCGGACCTCTGATGTTTATACAGTGTTCTCTGATTGTGCCTATGGCACCCCTGCTCTTCACTGGTTCTATTCTGCATTTTCTTCCATGCCGTTCACTCCAGTACGTTGTTATTTTACTGTGTAGATTTGGTACTTGGCCCTCCAGTATCTTCCATGTGTATATTATTTAATATCTCTCGTCTTCGTTCTAGTGAGTATATTTGGAGGGCTTTGAGACAATCCCAATAATTTAGGTGCTTTATCGCGTCTATGCGTGCCGTATATGTTCTCTGTATTCCCTCTATTTCAGCAATCTCTCCTGCTCTGAAGGGGGAAGTGAGCACTGAGCAGTACTCGAAATGGGACAACACATGTGTCTTGAAGAGTACAACCATTGTGATGGGATCCCTGGATTTGAAAGTTCTCGTAATCCATCCGATCATTTTTCTGGCTGACACAATATTTGCTTGGTTATGCTCCCTAAACATTAGGTCGTCAGACATCATTATTCCCAAATCCTTTACATGCTGTTTTCCTACTATGGGCACATTTGATTGTGTTTTGTACCCTGTATTATGTTTAAGGTCTTCATTTTTCCCATACCTGTACCTGAGTACCTGGAATTTATCGCTGTTAAACATCATGATATTTTCTGTTGCCCAGTTGAAAACTATTAATATCTGCTTGAAGTTTTTCAATGTCTTCAGCCGAGGTAATTTTCATGCTGATTTTTGTATCATCTGTAAAGGATAATACAAAGCTGTGACTTGTATTTTTGTCTATATCTGATATAAGAATAAGGAAAAGCAGTGGTGCAAGGACTGTACCCTGAGGTACAGAGCTTTTAACTGCGCTTGGACTCGATTTTATATAATTGACTGTTACTTGTTGAGTCTTGTTTCACAGAAAACTGAGTATCCAGTGTCCTACTTTACCGGTTATTCCCATTGACCTCATTTTGTGTGCTATCACTCCATTGTCACATTTATCGAAAGCCTTTGCGAAGTCCGTGTATACCACATCAGCATTCTGTTTTTCTTCTAATGCCTCGGTGACTTTGTCGTAGTGATCAAGTAGCTGTGAGAGGCACGATCTTCCCACTCGAAATCCATGTTGGCCTGGGTTGTGAAGGTCATTGGTCTCCATGAAATTGGTGACCTGACTCCTAATCACTCTCTCAAATACTTTTATTATGTGGGACGTTAGTGCAACTGGTCTATAATTCTTTGCCAATGCTTTGCTTCCTCCCTTGTGTAGAGGGGCTATGTCTGCTACTTTAAGTGCATCTGGTATCTCCACAGTGTCCAAGCTCTTCCTCCACACTATACTGAGTGCCTGTGCTGAGTGCACTTTGCATTTCTTTATAAATATTGAATTCTATGAATCTGGTCCCGGAACCGAGTGCATGGGCATGTTTTCAATTTCTCTTTCAAAGTCTAGTATGCTCGTGTTGATATCAGTTATATTTCAGGTATCTTCCTGGCTGGCAGTCTGCCTCGACGACTGTTTGGTGTGGGCTCCCTGCTGATCCGCTTGTCTGCTTGCCTGGGTTCTGGTTCTTTCCCAGGTTGCCAGATTCGGGTTCCTGGTAACTTTACGGAAGACCTGGGTTCGGGTTTGGCTGGGCCTAGTGTAATTACCTAAGTGTAATTCTCCTCCTTCCTTTGGTTTAGCCTGACGTACGGGCGCCCAGAGGTGGACTTCTCAGCATGGTCTCGGCGTCTCCCATTGGACGTGGCGCCATTCTCTGACTGAAGCTAGAGAATATAGGTAGAGGTAGATATAGATAAATAGATATAGATATGAGGTAGATAATTTTTGGTATGACTGGTCGAGGGGGGGGGGGTTCCTGTACTGTACAGGTACTGTATTTCTTTCCCCGGTCCATGGTTTAAGGACCATAGTATAATTTATAAGTACACACTGGTATAAACCAGGACAACGACCATACGTTATGCTTTTCTTGATGCATGGGTTCCGTTTGCTTTTTTTTTTTTTTGTCAACCTCGGCGATGCACGGTCGTAATCCGCATTTTTTATTTCCATCAACCTTGTCGACACACAGTCGTAGTCCACATTTTTTCGAACACTTGGAGTACAGTATGTAATCCGTATTCTCCTAATAATATCGACTTGTCGACTGCTCCCTTCCGTAATGTATATTTTGTCCAAAGGGAGATTAAAAGACTCCCTTCCTTCTCCTACTATTTTTTTCATGAGGAGATTAAACGGCCTCTACCATCATTCCTAAATATAGTTACCTAGGCGATGCACAGGTACAGCTATTACGATAAGTCAATCCAATTGGAATTGTATTGGAAGTACGAGAAGTTATTTGATCTTTTGGGATGTAGATTGCACAGTTTAAGCAGACAGTGGTCTGTTTTGATTCGCCTACCTTTCTGGGTCTTTCCCCGGTTGATGGCAATTATGACATACAGTACTTTAAATTTAAAGTGCTCATAGGCCATTGTTTCCTGTGCCTCTCTCAGGGAACCAGGTTCTGGCTCGTGGTTCCCAGTAGGCATAAGAACTCCTGTGACTGATGACCCCAAACTAATATAGCACATATCAGTTCAGATAGCTTCAGGAAGCCTCCAGGGGCTCACCAAGAAAATGGCATTTCATTATATTCACGCTGGTTTTTTGACAAAATTAAGTTTTTCTTAACTGTATAGTGGATAAATTAAGTGTGCACATATCTTTGATATTGACATAGCATAATTGTATTTTTATTATCATGATGAAAACAAGCATCTATTTTTATCAGAAATATTGTTTTGTTTATGTACCTTTTACCAAAGTTAGAAACAAATTTTAAATAATTTCTCAAGATTTAGTTTAATTTCTGAGAGGTACTCCAGAGTGGCTCTCAGCACTTAACTGGTCCCACCTTGGACCAACACACCTGAACTCAAGAGACCAATCTGTCATCAGGAGACATAACCAAAATCTGGTTCACACAATGTGGTGAGGGAAGTAGGGAATATGAGATTAATCACAGCTGGAGAAAATCCTCCAGAAAACATTGGTATTACAAAGCGAGTAATTGCTTGAAGATTAAGCAACCCTAGGTTAAACAAGACACAATCATTACCATAGTGTAAATATCCTGACTTTGATGTGCCTAACTGCCTACCAAATGTCACTCACAAATGTCACTCAAATGTCACTCAAATGGCTCATGTCACTTGAAGTAGTAGCCAGCATGCCTTCTCTTCTCCCTGATGTCACTGGCAGAAGCTCATCACCAGCATCTTGCTTTCAGCTAAGTGGTGCTGGCTTTCTCTGAAACTTTGCTTCCACCAGGGGCTATTTCGTTGCTTCTTTTTATGTATACTTCATAACTGTATTTATGCCACCCACTCTGTGTGTGCCTTTAGCATTCCATTTTGTTCTGACTATGGCCAGGGTTGCCTTCCTTGGTGTTTTGTTTGCCTTTTCCTTTTCCCTACCAGAGATACCTGCTCTGAAGCGTTGTGGGCCAATTCCTCTCCGAGCTAATTCTTCTCGAGTCGCCTCACTTCTGGGCAGTGTAAAATAATTATTCTCCTTTTCAGAATGTATGCGTGTTCATATTAATAACCTACATATTTGTTAGACCTGTTCCTGTGTGTCTTATGGGATTTGCACTTTAGCCAAGGGTTCGCTTGGGACCACATACATGAACCTATTATCCATTGCTACTCACAACTTCCCAAGCTAATTGCTCAAGTTTGGGTTTCAGTATTTGCTTTGCCCAGACACTTTTCTTGTGGCCAGTCTGCCTACCTGTCTGTGATGGCTTGTGTCTCTACAGTCCTTTATTGTCCTTATGGGGTATGCCTAGTTTGTCTTTTCTGTTGGGTCGTTATGGCCTCACCAACTAATTCATTACCTTATGCTGCTGGTTACAGTTTTCTTTAATGTGCCTTATGATTCTTGAACCCTGGGGGCCATTTGTAATGTTTCCATCATGCTGCCTGCTTTATCCAGGGTTCTCATCATCCACGTATGGGTGCTGTTGGTTGGTGCTGTACATCAGGTTTGGCCAGGCTTCTTACACTGGCAGCTCCCTCTTGGGCTATGGCCACAGTGGGCCAGGATTTAGAGTTGATTTTCCTAGTCTGTCTTCAACATGCAGCATTGATCCCAACCTCTCACTGTTTTTTTCTGGGGGAATTCATAAGAGTCTGGTCTTCGATATTTGTTCCTCATATAAGTAAGCTTCCTCTACCACTTCTGCCTTTGACTAGTTAAGCAGGTTTCAATTTGCTCATCATTTCCTTTTCCTTTGTTGGTTCAGGCTCATCTGTTTCAAGCTGCAGGCCTACTGGTGTCACCCTTTCCATGTGGTAATTTTTGTAATTATTGGTCATTCAGACATCTGCTGTAAAACTCTTTATACACTGGAACTGCTTTCATGCAATTCATGACTGTGTGTTTCCATTGCACATCCATCAATATCTCTGCTACCTCCAAGTACTGATGTATCTTTACTAAATGCCAGATGCACTTTAATTATTAATAATTGAAATTACTCTACAATTAATTCATTTCACCAGGGACAGGAAGCTTGTGTACATAGATATATAATTTAGGCTTGTATCAAAATTCCCCTGTTGTCAGACTACTGATCTTCCCCATGGTGCAACCTCATCGGTTGCCAAATTCCCAGGTACAGTACCTATTTACAGTACTACTAGGTGAACAGAGGCATTAAGTGAAAGGAAAGGTGCCCAACCACTTCTGTTCCACCCAAGAATAGAACCTGGCATCCCTAATTGTAAGTCGAGAACAAAGTCAGCTGTACATACTAGGAGACCCTACATGTGTAATTTGTGCATATGCCATTGAGGATGGCTGGTCTAAGGTTGGATTACTGACTCTGACAGCTGCTAGGCTTTCTAAGGTGGTATTGGGGTCTGTTACCTCTGGAGATGTGACATAGGCTAGGGGACTACCCTCCCTGACATTTTAATTTTTCTTTTGGGAAATGCCTAAGGTTTCAATTTACCTGGATGACACCCCTGTATGTATCCTCTGTTGAGGCCCTGAACAAGTATTGTTCCTGGTCCTGAAAGTTTCTTGTTCTGTTCAAATCTTTTTTATTCCCTGTCCCAGTACAAGCTGGATTCCTCCTTCACTCTGCAGTGTGTGCATTTCTGGTTATTGGCTCATAGCCTAAGTTCATCTCCCCTCTTCTGCTTTCCGGCCTGAATTGAGGCTACCCAGTTATTCAGGTCTTTCTTGAGTGCCCTGTTTGCTCCCGCTCTGCCCCAGCATGGTGAGGCTTGTCAGCTTCAATTTCATTTGCCTCACAAAATTCCTTTAATGCCTCCTTTGCCTTCAGCTTGAAGGGTGCTGGATTAGAGGTCTTGCACCCACTTGGCAGAGATTCTCTGTTCTTGTGCAGTGCAAGGAGTTTTCTTCAAGTAGTTACACTCTTCTTCTTGATAGTAGGTGCAGTTTGCATGAAGTGCACCATTTCTGCCATACCACTAGTTACACTCAAGCCTAAATCTCTCTTTCTGGGTTTCCACATTTTTTACCATGTCTGTTGTTGTGACTTGGTTGATATTCCCAAGTTGGTTGTGCCTTTCCTGCAAGTCACCAGCTTCTTTGTTGCTTTTCATGCCAGCCATTTTAGTTTCTCTGCAGAAGTCTACTTGGATGCTCTCATTGTTTGCAGCCTCAGCCTTTTGTAGAGGGTGTTTTTTTTTTTTTTTTTGTGGGCTCTGGCAGTGGTGGGTTTTCTTTAGCTACTTTGCCAGATGTTTTGGCTATGATTCATGGCTACAATTATTACTTTTGGGCTGGTTCTAGTACATTTCTCTCACTCCTGGTTGAGGTACTGTAGGTTCTCAGCCAGGCAGCAACACCATGTGATCATTTTCAGTACTCACCCTACCCAGTCTAGAAACCAGCCCCTTCATGTTACTTCCCTGTCAGCATAGTGGGGAGTTACTTGGGTACCTTTTGGATCACAAAGTCCTGGACTTCCTGGATGGTTTCTGCCATCTCTTCCCATCCCAGGGTAAAGTAAGGGAGTTATTCGAAGAAAGCAATAAACCATTATGACTGTATGGAGCCAGCATATGTGATAGGCTGGCTTCCATGGTGTCATTTGGCACATTCTCTTTCTTTCTAAGTTCAAGGTTTGATTGGAAGAGTCAGAAGGCAGACTGACTGTGACTTGGGTGACCTGTACTGCCATCTGGTGGCAGTCAGGTTTGTCTCATTCTTGGAATTTATCCCATGGCAACAATTGCTTGCATTGTTTACTTACTAGGGCCTAATTTCCTTCAAGCAGTCACTTGTTTTGTTGCACCTGTGCTTTCTGGTGGAGTTTCCCCAGTTGAGAGGTTGATATCTGATCCCCTGCTCCCATTGCCTCATAATGAGACAGATTCTGGTCCTTGCAAGGCAGCATTTGGGTTTCAGCAGCCTGGTGTGTGATTTTTG
Organism: Procambarus clarkii; assembly: GCF_040958095.1. NCBI lineage: Eukaryota > Metazoa > Arthropoda > Malacostraca > Decapoda > Cambaridae > Procambarus > Procambarus clarkii. The sequence continues at coordinate 38,999,920 of NC_091150.1, read as the reverse complement.
TATATAGTGGAAGGTGACACCATTATTATACTAATACAACCACTGTATATAGCAATCAGTGTGAGGTGATGAATGATTAAATAAATGCAATTCTTTTTCTAAAACTGTCATAAGATCAATCTGTAATTTATCAGATAATCTTTAATTTAGATTGGTATTTCAAAATATTTTGTCGGAATAGTTATTCTGTTTCGATGTTTGGAATGCCTAATTTTTATTATATGAAGTTTGTTAGAATTTATTTCTTTTTAATTCTATTAGTATTCTTCCCAGACATTTTGGTCATATTTATTATGTAATTTTCTAAAAGATCATTGACAATCACTCAAAATACAAAAATCAATCATGTAGCTGCATAGATGCAACATGTAGATGAGGCTAAGTACTGTAAAACACTGTACCATACTATACAGTAAAGTACTATACTGGAGATGACAGTAGAGTACTGTAGAGTACTTTCGTATATCTCATACTGAGAAGATGCAGGTAAATAAAACACATTTGGTGCAAACGGTTGTACCTTTACTAAATATAATACAATATCTTTATTAAATATAATAGTGAAGTAACTGGAGCTGTTTATTCTTGGTGTCACCACATTGTTCCATGTTAAACTTGAATTTAAAGATGGGCATGTGAATAATGTGCAAATGGTCAGTATTATAAATATTACAAGGATAGGCAATTTATGCAACATTTATTCTAATCTGTGCAATACTGTAAATTGTTTTTTTCTAAGCTGTGTGTGTGAGACAGGCTGTATGCGCCTGAGGTCTGGAACTGTATTTAGGTATGTCACCTGAATTGCAGGTTGTTGGTTGTATATTAAATTGACCTGTGAAGCTTTGTTGATGTTTTGATTTACCTTTTCCTTTATAACTTTAACTTATTCTACAGATGACCTAATTTAATGGTTCACTCAAGAACTTGCTGTCATTGATACTTTAAATCCTGAGGCACATCAGAAAATATAAAACACTTTATTATATATTTATGACCCTATATACCACTTATGTCAGACCAATCCTGGAATATGCAGGTCCATACCTAGTTAAACACAAGACAAAGGTAGAAAAGATTCAGTGGTATGCCAACAGATTTGTCCCGGAACTGAGAGGTATGAGCTACAAGGAAAGGCTGAATGAGCTGAACCTCATGTCCCTGGAAAACAGAAGAGCAAGGGTTGACATGATAATCACCTACAAAAATCTCAGGGGAATTGACAGGGTTGACAAAAACAAACTCTTCAGCACGGGTGGAACACGAACAAGGGGACACAGGTGGAAACTTAGTAACCAAATAAGCCACAGAGACATTAGAAAGATTTTTTTCAGTGTCAGAGTAGTTAACAAGTGGAATGCACTAGGAAGTGATGTAGCGGAGGCAGACTCTATACACAGTTTCAAATGTAGGTATAATAGAGCCCAGTAGGCTCAGGAATCTGTACACCAGTTGATTGACGGTTGAGAGGTGGGACCAGAGACAAAGCTCAACCCCCACAAGCACAACTAGGTGAGTACAGATTCAGACTTGGCTACAAGTGCTGCTGGGCGGTAATAAACCCAATAGTTACAGAGTGTCATATATGTGGAACAGATGCAGAGGCGCCACTATTGCATTACTTACTGGAATGTGAAGCAACTGAAGCTACACATCAAACTCAACATTAATCCAACGCCAGCAGCTGCTTTAGATGTAAATTCCCCAGCGACTAAAAATGATTAGAAAAGCAGTTGAAGAATGGGACACACTAGTGAACACTGTGCATCTATATCCGCCACCAAGATAATGTTATTAAAACAAGACTAAAACCAGTGCATTAAAACAGAAGCAAAAAACAAAAACAATGTAAAAGGAGGAAACCCCCCTCCATTTTAAACTTTGTCCCAAATATCACAGTAACAAGGTTATCGTGAATAATCAAACTCAATTACAGGCTTGCTATAGCCCGTGCTATATGGACATTTAGTTCTGAGTAGCTAAATCTAAAACAACAACAACAGAATTTGTCTTTGAGAATGTGAGGTGAGACCTTATGAAACTCATCACTATGCGTCATGGTAGAGATAGATATATATACTATATATATATATATATATATAATAAATATATATATATATATATATATATATATATATATATATATATATATATATATATATATATATATATATATATATATATATATATATATATATAATATAATATAATATGGCAGTGTCAAACAACAAAGGAAGAACTGAAACAGGAATTTCCTTAAGTTCCTTAAGTACTTAAGTATTTTATAATACATCTTCAGAAGGGTGAGTTACAAGTATGTAGATTTGGATATATATAGGCAGGAGAGATGTGAAGTGAGGTACAATGATAAATATATGAATGGGATTGGGTGATATAAATAGGAGTTTCATCTTAATAAGGGCCAATAGGCCCATACGTTGATATTCATAACATAATTTTTCAATTTCTTTCTTTATTTTCACCCCATACCCATCCCGTGGGCGGTGGTGTAAAGGATTACAGAGGCACATAATCGGTTCAGGAACTGAACCCTCTAGTTCGTTTAGCTAAGCAAATTACAATCTTTTTGACGCTAGTTACAAAATTATTAATGTTATATATACATGTACACATACTCATGCATACATGTACATATACATATATACATACACATACTGTACATATTTAATCACCCACACAAATACACATCAATAATCTTTTGTGTCACAAGTGATTCAACAAGAGGCTCACAACAGTCACTATACAAGGCACTTTACATCTATGATGAGTGGACAGTTACTAGTTTCGCTGCACACCCACCCAACTGGGCGGCTGCTTTACTGTCATGTGCATGCATTACTTACTGTAAGCAAATTTTGGATACTTCGCTAAGATTTCGGGCAGCACATCATTATGAATGAAGTACTTACACATTTCTTGGACAGTATTGATGGTGTTATCTTTAAATTCCGGTATTTTTTCACATTCCATTATATAATGACGCAAAGTATGCGAATAGTTCTGCTGACAGGGTTTACATTTAGTCAAATCTACATCAGCAGATGTTACAAATTCCCAGAGGTACTTGTAGCCGAGCCTAAGCCTAACAGTGGTAACATATAGAAGTCTGCTAACCTTATTGGATGACCCATAGACGTGCGGTACTTACTGCATAATAGAATGATGATAGATGGAGTAACTGGTGTGAATTTCACTTTGCCTCAAGTCTCCGAAATTTAGTTAATGTTCCCGGAATATTACTGCCCTCAGGCTGCTCAAAGGCACTCTAAGTTGGTAATCAATTCCCTCTTTACGAGCAAAAGTCTTGGCCAACTCATCAGTTCTATATAAGATAGTTGATATTAGCACGGTATTAGTGAGACAAATATGCATCAATGATCCTACCCAAATCGCCTTTAACTTTTTTTTTTTTTTTTTTTTGCCTGGATATTCCTGTGCGGGCCCTAAGCCTCTGGCTGGCCCACTAAGTGTTGATTGTTTCTGTTTTACTTGGGCGGAGTATGAGTATTTATGACTCGTATGGTCGCTTCAGTTAGTTTATGCCCCATGTTTTTAACAACGTCTTCTGCTCTGTTGAATCTTAAGTTGAAATCTTAATGGGTTTGTAACAGTGCACTGTGTTAGATAATGTTCCAGTGGTCTATCGGGTATTTCTCCACAGTGCTGACATTTCCTCTCATCTTCCGGAACCTGTAAGCCTATTTTCCATGCACATGGGTATCCAAGCCTGATGCGATGTAAGTGTATTTCTGTTGTTCTACTGCTCCCTTTCATCAAACTAAGTGGTTCGTAGTTGGTTGTCTTGTACCAACCCGCTGATCCTGATGTTGCAACTGCTGTGTTGTGGTCACTGTACATCTTTTGCATTGTTGTTTCTAATTACAGTACTTTCTTAATTTGTGATAGACTCTGTGGTATGTAAATATCTACATTTCTTCTCTTAGTTGCAAGTTTTGCAGCTTTGTCTGCAATGTCAATTTCTATTATTCCCACATGACTTGGCACCCAGTTGATAAGTACCCGAAGGCCTTGACGTCTCTGCCATGATCTTCACAATGTTTTTCAGCTGGACCTCGGTAAAACTGTAAATTTGTTGCGTTGTTTCCGAAAGTAATTTTTTTTCTGGTATATTTCTGCAGCATTTTTGTGTATTTTCTGATTTGGAGTTGATAGATTTGGGAAATTTTATTCTGTGAGTGGGTCTCTGATGTGGCTGTGCACGAGTGTTCCAGACGTTGGTGTTGGTGTATGTAGCTAATAACGATCTGTGTGTTTATCCTGGCCTGAGCTGTCTGCCCCTTTTCTTCCGTGCAGAGCAGGTTGTGCTCCAGGCATGATGTTTGCCTCCACAATTTGGACATTTGGCTGTTGTGGTCTAGTTTGCCATGTGCTTGGCTCTATAGTCTTTGGTTGGATGTCTCAGGCTGCACACTCCGCATCTTCCCTGTCCGGTGCAGCGTGATTGATGGTGGCCATATTTCTGACACCTGAAGCAGCGCAGGGGTTCCCGGACGTATGGTCTCTGTCGGTATGTTCCCCAATTTCCAAGGCTGAATGTTTCTGGCACATGTCCCATGACGGTCACCAGAACCTGACGTGTCGCTGCCTTGTCTACTTTTATGCGGAATCGTTCCGCATTCAGGGTTTACTTATTTATTTATTTATTTATTTATTTATTTATTTATTTATTTATTTATATACAAGTAGGTACATTGGGATTGTGAGAATACATAGCATAGTATTTACAATCTTGTAAAGCCACTAGTACGCGCAGCGTTTCGGGCAGGTCCTTAATTTAACAGATAATTTTACGTAGGTAAATTCTAGCAGAATTAATAAAATGATAACAGATACATTGCAAGAAAAAGATGAGATGAGAGAGATTAGTAAGTATATTAAGGCACATTGGTATATTAAAGCTCTGATTGATTACATTGACAGCTTGATTGGTAATTTAAACAAGATTAATAGGCACTACTGGATCTTGTGTTCTAGTACTGGATCCAGGGGAAAGTCGATTGGGTATCACAAAAGCACGACTCGTGTGCGTCTTTCTGAAGGGTCCAGCTTTTCCAAGCATACAGGTTTCCCTTGCAGGACTCTTACTTTTTCTAAGTAATTTGAAGTTTGTTGGTCTCGTGGTGTCATTAGTATTTCCTCTTTCAGGTTGACTGTGATGGAAATTATGAACTCTGGTTGTTCCTTTTCCATTGCCGTTACTACTCCATATGCTGTAGGAAAGTGGTCTGTCTGCATTATCTTGAATTTTGGAACATGTGCAGAGTCTGGCGATGTCTGGTGTGAGACTGGTGGTGTCCTCTCCTGTCTCATACTGTTGTCCTGTGGCTGGGCTGTGGAGAGAGGTACATTTTTTTTTTTTGAGATATATACAAGAGTTGTTACATTCTTGTACAGCCACTAGTACGCGTAGCGTTTCGGGCAAAAAACGCCCGAAACGTTTTGGGCGTTTTACATTGTCTGACACTGGCTGGTGTGTGACTGGTGGTGTCCTCTCCTGTCTCATACTATCGTCTTGTGGCTGGGTTGTGGACAGAGAAGCATTGTCTGACCCTGGCTGGTGTGAGACTGATGCTGCCCTCGCTAGGTCCATTACGTCTGCTGTCTTGCTGGTAGAAGCGCGTGGTGAAGCCTCGATAGCAGTTTTCTTCGGTGCCTGCTGCACCTAGCCCCACAGCTGTCCCTCCTCGTCTGAACGCTACCTCCATTGCCTCTTTCTCTTTGACTTCCCCATGACTCTCCACGTAGTGAGAACCGATCCACAGCCCTACCTCATGCCTGAGACACTCTTAGGCCTGGAGAAATTCTTTTCCCCTCCAACGGAGGTCGTAGAATGTTTCCCCAGGTGGAATCAGGAATACCTAACACATATATGAGCTGTTTGGTCTACCTTTCTCTGAAAAAGCTCAATACACCTTCACCTCACCTTACCCCCTAAATGTCAACCCATGTCTTGCTATTCTAAACAATGCTGTTTGTTGACCAACTTGTACAATTGCTGATTTTTGCCATGTTCCCTCCCCTTTTTTGTATTTATTCCTTTTCTTCAACACAATTTATAATTTACTCCCAATTACTATTAAGTTTTAGTCTAAGTGTTTTTCCCCCGACACCTTGCCCGAAACGCTATGCGTATTAGTGGCTTTAGGGTTTGTATGTACTAGCTCTATCTATTAATCCGACAGAACGTTTGTAACTCTGCATCTAAGTATGTACTTTTCCTGAATAAAATATTATTATTATTATTATTATTATTGTAAATATTATTATTATAAAAAAAATCCCCCCCCCCCCAGAAAAGAAAAATTATACACAGGACAAGATGCTTAAGGGGTGGACATTAACAATGAGGAGAGCTCACAGGGATTGGAATAGGAATGGAAGGACTGAGGAAGGGAAGAATGCTTTACTGGCAGTTGCTAGGCTGTGTGGGGGAGATGAGAAACGAAATTAGGAGCAAGTATTGGCAGGAGTTTGCAGAGAAAGTTGGGAGTAACAGAAACTTGAAGGAAATCTGGCAAGACGTAAATAAAGTAAGGGGTAAAAAGCATAATTTTGTTGCACATCCTGACCCGCAAGGAAATGCAAAGTCTTGTAGATAAATGGGCGGAAGCTGCCAAACTTAGTTCATTACCCGCTATAAAGAGAGAGTCATTAGTTTCTTGGAAAGATCTAAGAAAGGATTTTATACTTACAGCAGGTAACAGTGGTGATGTCACTTGCACAGGCATTACCAAAGATGAACTAATAACGGCGATTAAAGTTGAGAAATCTATCGCCCCTGGGGAGAATGGAGTAACTTATGAAATACTTAATGAAATTGCCATTATGAAGAAAAGTCCACTGGTAGACCTCTTTAATATTAGTTATAAAGAGGGCAGTATTCCTAGTAAATGGAAAAAAAGCTATTATCATCCCTATCCCTAAAACCAATGGAGAGTACAGACCTTAAACACAGACCTCGTGTTTTTGTAAAATGACGGAGAGGATAATTTTAAACAGACTTTTATATATAATAGGTGATCAGCTGTCTAGTAATTTGTTCGGGTTCCTCAGAGGCAAAAGTACCTCTGACTGTATTATTAAAGGTCTAACTAATAATAATGATCACTATAGATTTTTTATGTTTTATTTAGATTATTTTATTTTTATTTTTTCAACTATAGTATTTGTGCTTGGGGTTCTACTACACAAAATCATTTACGTCCTCTAATTACCCAACACAAAGCTGCTATTAGAACAATATCTAACTCTGGCCCCAGATAGCACTCGGTACCCTTACTCAAATCTCTGAATATGTTAGATATTAAGTCACTGCACATCCTCTCATGTGTACTCTATATATTTAAAACACTGAACTGTAATGTCAATCCTGACCTTAAAAGCTTCATGGAAGGTTGTAACAGAACCCATGGGCACCACACCAGAAACAAATACCTATTTGATATTCCAAGAGCACGACTTAATCAAACTAGAAATGGTCTACAAATCAAGGGACCCAGAATGTGGAATGACCTTCCCAATCATGTCAAAGGCTGTACCTCTCTCAACCAGTTTAAGATGAAAACCAAGTACTACCTAATTAACTCCATGTAATCTACCTTACCCCTAAATGTCAACCCATGTCTTACTATTTTTAAACAATGCTGTTTGTTGACCAACTTGTATATTGGCTATTTTCTACCACGTTCCCCCCTTTTTTATCTTTTTTTTCAACGCAATTTATACTTTAAGCTCAATTACTATTAAGTTTTAGTCTAAGTGTTTTTTCCCCACCTCACCTTTCCCGTTACGGGCTATTCATGCCCGTGCCACCTCTTGGGTGGCTTAATCTTCATCAATCAATCATCACCTTTCCCGAAACGCTATGCGTACTAGTAGCTTTAGGTATTGTATGTACTAGCTCTATCTATAAATCCAACATTATGTTTGTAAATCAACTATGTATGTACCTTCCTGAATAAAATTTACTTTACTTTACTTTATTGATTTACAAGGAGCTTTTGATAAAGCTAACAAAGAAGTTATATTATATGAACTAGCTGGTCTTAGTGTTAAAGGAAGATTATTGAGCTGGATAGATTATCTTCACGAAAGGAAGGCTCGGGTGTGGTATCAAGGTTGTATGTCAGGTGTGAGATCTTTTGAACTCGGGACACCTCTGAGAGGAGTGTTGAGTCCCATCCTGTTTAATATACTAATGAATAAGATAGCATCTGAGAGATACTCAAATGGGGTAACTCCGATCATATATGCCGATGATATTTTGTTTCAGGGCAAAGATTGAAACGGTGTTGGATAATTTCGGAAATCTGTGTCACCATATGGGACTGGTGGTTAATGAAGACAAAACTAAGTTTGAATGTAGAATTCGGAGGCCCATTATATTGAAAATAAACGGTAAGAATATAGAGAGAGTTAATATATATAAATATTTATAATGTCTGATATACCCATGAGAGTTTGGAAGCTGAGATGAACAAACTGTTGGATCAATGTCGGAAGAGATTACAACCTCTGAAGGCCTTGGCATGCCGTGGAAAGGGAGTGGTAGTCCCTGTGCTACGAAAAGCTTTTATAAGTACTTGAGTACTGTAAAATCCCTAACATTATGCTGCCAGGTAATCCCTTATTACCTGTCATTTCTTGTTTTGGTAAAGATAGGATGGTCAAGTTGGAGAAGGTACAAAATGAAGCCATGAAAATTATCTTAGGATGCTCAAGAAATGCTATGATTGAGATATGGACGCTGCTTGATTAAAAACGGTGGAGTTTCTGGGGGGTAGGGGTTACATACGAACAACGCTTTGCGGCATGCGCCGCGGCCGCGCGCGCAGCAAGTGGGGGATACTTAAACGCGTGCGGGGAGGTCACGACCTCTGTTCACCTCCAGTCGCCGCCCGCTTCACAAGCAAATCCACGCACTTCCACCTACTCGCCGCCCACGTGCCTTAGGACGCCAAGCACCACCGAGGACTTAGTCTGACTAGGCATCATCGACTTCTAAGGACGAACCGACTGAGACCTCCTGCCCCACACCCGACACACTAAGGTACAGTTTTGTTTCCTCAACTACCGACGCGGTCTGTGCGTCCCCCACCCTCCCTAGTTTGAGCCGTCCATAGTGTATTCCGGCGTGTGCCCAGCGCCTGTCTCTACGGGGTGCGTGTCCTTGCCCGTGCTCGTGCTGCTTTAGCTAGCCTCCTCCACGCCCTCCCCAGCCTCTTCTGGGCGATCTTGGGCTAGGTTTCCCGCCTGCCTGGGTGACTGGAAGGCCTTAGGCGACGGGTACGTTTCGCTCCTTGCCGTCGGCTTTGCCTATTCAGTTGCTTGGTCTGTGCCCGGGGACGCATTTCCTAGCCCGTAAGAACCGCGACTCCCCAGCCTGCTGGTCTATCCCGCCGTTTTGTCGGCATGGTGTAGCCCGGGAGAGCCTTGGCTTCCCGCGGCCTGCTGGCTTATCCCAGGACTGGCGCCCGCAGGCCTCCCGACCGTTTTTCTCCTGCTCGTTGTAGCTCGGAAGGCGTCAGGACAGCCTCCCTCCCACACTCTAGTTTGAGGACGCCTCGCGGGATGGCGTCGCGCCCACGCTTGTTAGTACATGACCCGTGCTTTGCTATTCTTGGGCCTCCGGGCCATCATTTGCTCTGAGAATACCGCCTCACTGGGCGGCATTGGGTTCAGCATACCTTGCCCGGGGCCATTGGTCCTGATGCCTAGGGCCGGGTACTGGTGCCTAGTACCGATGCTTGTGGCCTGAGACGGATCCCTGGGGCCTGGTACGGATGCCCAAGGTCCGGTAGGATGCCTAGGGCCTGGTATTGATGTACCAGTCCTTCCGGTGTAGCCCGGAAGACACCGCGGCCTCCTAGGCCGCTAGTTTATCAAAGTGTTTCGTCTGCCCGGTGTAGTAGTATTATTAGGCTTAATACTACGAAAAATTGATCTTGTTCATTATTCATTATTTCTCAGGGCATGGATACAATGTGAAAGTGTTTTTTCCTCTGTATCTTAAGAGTTAGTTAGTTAGTTTAGTTCATTTATTATGCACCCCATACCCATCTTGTGGGCGGTAGTGGAAAGGGTTAGAGGCACATAATGGGCTCAGGGACTGAACCCCACAATTCATTTAGCTAAGCAAGTTACAATCTTGATGAGCTAGTTACAAAATTCAATATAAGTCATCACATCAACAATGGGTTCGAGATCGACCTCAAGTACAGGTTCTAAATTAAGCAACTGACATATGTGGAGAGCTAGTGTCAAAATTTATGTTTGTCCTGCACACCGCCCCCCATCCAGTGGGCAGCGGTGGATAGGTTACAATCACTTAGTTACTACCTACAGTTAGCAAACTGGGGATATTTGGCTAAAATTTCTGGTAGCAGATCATTTTGAATGAAATATTGACACATCGCTGGAACATTGGTTATAGAATTGTCTCTAAATTCACGTATCTTTTCGCACTCCATCACATAGTGACGGAGGGTGTGCGAATAATTTTGTTGACACAGTTTACATTTGGTCAGGTCTACATCAGCAGATAATGAGAATTCCCAGAGATACTTGTAACCGAGTCTAAGCCGAGCAGTAGTAACATCTAGAAGTCTGCTGATTTTATTGGATGATCCATAGATGTGTGGCTCCTCTTGCATGATAGTATGATGATAGATGGAATTACTGGTGTCAATTTCACTTTGCCTCAGATCTACAAGATCTTGTTGAAGTTCTCGGTGTACAGCTGCTCTCAGATTGCTCATTGACAATCCAAGGTTACACTCAACGGCTCCTTTAAAGGCAGATTCTTTGGCTAACTTATCAGCTCTATCATGCATTCGGAGGCCAACATGAGATGGAGACCACATGAAATGGACTCTGTTACCATCCTTAGTAATTTTGTTGTATTTGTGTCTAGCTTCGGACACGAGCATGTTACAGTTATGTCTTAAAGAGTTGAGAGCATTTAAGGATGATAAGGAGTCACTTACAATTAATGTATCAAGTTTTGAGACTTGTACACGAGCTCTTCGGGTTGTTATATTTGAGTAATTCGACCTTGGCAGAACCTGGATACAAGCCTAAAAAGTATGTGTACACTGTCTTCCTGCTTTAGACATAATAATTCAGTTATTACATTTAGCAATTCTTGACTTCTCGACTGCAATTTTACACGCATGATATTATTCCTGCAGCAGGATTGATATTAAATTCACGCTTGTTTACTTTTGTAGCTTATATGTAGAGACGTTATGCAGATTTTGGTGGTCTTGACATAAAACTTTTCAATCAAGTTAGCAACATCTGTTCGAATAACATCCAATTTGTAATACATTTTACAAATAATGATTTTTTGAGTGGGTGAGCTAGTGATTAGACACGTTACAGTTGTTTTACAAAACGTTACAGTTTAAGCACAAATGAGCGTCTGTTACATGTGAGAAAAAGCTTTTATAAGTCCTGGCATTCCAGTGTTTTACTTAATAAATGCCTGAATAGTATTTTTTTACACATGAAATAAGTGATATAAGAAGGATTAAAGTATAAAAGGTGGTATAAGAGTGGAAAGAGAAGATGATGCGATGTGTGAGGGTACTGGCTCGTGTGAGTGTGTGAGGGCTCGTAGTGTCTGCCACCACCACCACCACCGCCGCTGCCACACGGACCGACGCCTCCACCACCCACACCACGTGAACACACATCTTGTCCTGTAACCTGACTCTGGCTAGCGTGGGGGTGTGAGGTGTGTAGTAGTGCTCTAGTGAGTACACGTGAGTGCCGTTGAGTGAGTGAGAGTGTGCAGGGGTGATGTGAGTGGGGACGGACAGCCACACTGCGCCTCGACCCCCCACACCACCAGTAGCCTCCCTGGGTTACTCTTAGTCTGTATATATATTATCAGAATTGATATGTTAGTTATTTTTATTATTATTTATTCTTCTTGGGTAGTATTTGTAACAAGGTCGCCAGGTTTGTGTGTGTGTACACGTGTTGCTACAGTTTGTTAGCATAGTGTACATGGGCCAAGTTTGAAATGCCGTATTTTTTTGAGTTCTTACATTCCTTTACATTCTTGTACAGCCATTAGCACAGCGTTTCAGGCAAGTCCTTAATCCTATGTTCCCAGGAATACGACCTGCCAAATCGTTTAACAACCAGGTACTCATTTTACTGTTGGGTTAAACAGGCTACAGTTAAGGATTGACATCCAGTAAATCCTCCCCGGCCAGGATATGAACCCAGGACAAAGTGCTCGCGAAACGCCAGGCGAACGTCTTGCCACTACGCCACGGGGACTGACACAGTAATGTTGGTTAGGTTTACCTTGGGGCGAGTGAGGCCACAGGCTCGTCATGCATAAGCATAAGCCACAGGCTCGTCATGCGTCTGTTACCTAACCAAGTAAACTGGAGCGGGGGGTACATCCGATGGTTCACACATGGATTGCGAGACAGTCCAGTAGTTGCTAGTGTGATGTGTATCTTTGATTTACAACAATATTGTAAAAAGTTACCCGTTAACATTAAGTACATTTTAAGTGAATAAATTGTTTAAAATGGTCTCCAAATAGTACATCTCTAAAATGAATTTTTGGTGAGGTTGGGGGAATGGTCAGGCCAGGGGTCCCAGTAAAATCTACAATTGGGGATTGTTGCACTAGCTTTAAAGATGAAGTTAATTTAAAATATAAGCAATCTACTTCATAATGGTCCAGGGTGGACTGAAACGTCGTCTCTTCAATTTGCAGTGTGGTTTGGTAAATATTTTTCAGCCACGTTATTGTGACTTCATTTGCTGAAAATATTTTCAACCCTTCATCCTCTCCCCCTCCCTCCCTCTTCATACTCATATGCCCTGGATTATAGTGCAAATGAACATTGCAAGAGGCTTAAAGGTAGTCAATTAAACTTCGTCACTCGGTTCTTCGTTATAAACATTATAAAGTACTGTACATGTTTATGCTGGTGAAACTCCTTAAAACATGGGGTTATATAGTTGCCAACTTAATCATTCGATAGAATGTTGAATTTCAACACAAGTGTTAAGGATTGTTATACAGCCTGTGATAAAATACTCGTCTAGTATATAATCCAACAAGTGGGGTGTATTGTTGACCATGAACTTGACAAGAGACAAAAAAACTGATGAACTGACCACAGGTTATGTACATTACAATGTTTGATGATAATTATATTACAGTAATGTGCTTTCACATTTTCATTATACATGTATTATAAATGTACTACACATGTTTACACCACAAACTTTTAGTAATTGGTAAAATATCCATTTGTCTACTGACCAGCACTAAGGTATTCTGAGAATTGCCATTCTATGAAACTCAGGATGCTGCTGCAAGAGTTTTGCTAAAATCTGTGGGTATATTATGTCCAGTATCCATTCTAGTATAATTCTAGAGAACAGCATCTTTAGATTCCTAACATAACTTGCAATAAACCTAATAAAACTGATTTGGTCCATATATATAGTATGTCAATGGCTTCACATCCAGAAACCAGCAACTTTACCCTAGTGCTGTATAGTTAATAGTAATCAGTAGCATGTAGTATTTTATTTTATTGATCTTTGCCTAAATTTATGGCAGCATTCTCCTGTAACATAACTGGGGAATGTTAATCTTAGGATTAATTCGTTTGCAGAAAGATATACAATAAGTCACTTGTCACCATGACTGAGGGTGAGGCAACCACCAATGGCCAGACAGCCGATGAAGACCAGACCAAAGATGTTGAAACAAAGATCATTCGCCAAGTCGAGTATTACTTTGGTGACTATAATCTCCCAAGAGACAAGTTTTTGCAGGAGGAGGTGAGCGTAATTTTTTATTCTTTTTCATTCTTCCTTTTCCGTAATATTACTTGAACAGTACTTGCCATTATACTGTGTTTAACTATTAATTATCTCTAGTATAGGTGCTTTTTGCTATTGTCATGTTTAAACTTGCTTTTAGTGAGGCATCTAATAAATATCTACGACATAGTGTATCTTCCCTGTATAGATTACTTTTAGTTTTCAGATTTTTTATTTTTTTTAGTGTACATTGTCCTTTGATACTTGCAAAATACCTTTTGTGTATTGGCTTGAAACTTTCAAGAACTTGCACTGTGTTTTCACAAAGAAACCAGACTGCACATAAGCCACTTCCATCAAAATTTATACTTCATCCTCGCCACAATAATCTGGCTGAATCACCACCTTAATCACCAGTCATTTTCTACGTTTTTAATAAAACAATGGCTTTGCTTTTGGTGTCTCCCTTAGCTTGTGCTCTAGCCATTACTCGTCAGATATTGATAATGCTAGGTATCCATAGACTTGCTGCCTAATAGAATCAAAACCCCTTTTAAATTTCCCTTGTACCCATTACATGGGGACCGATATCAGTTATTACTGTACTGTCAAAATATCCAACTACCCACAAGAAATGTTCTGGGAAAGTGCTAAACCATCAAAACAAATGCTTAATAACTATTAAACTTCAAACAAAGCAAAGGGTTGGAATGTTGGTATTAAAATACACTGTAACGTTTCGACACCTCGTCTTACACCTGACCATAAATGTTCCGAGCCTCTCTACATATCACTCTTTACTCTTTCTATGCTTCAAACAATAGTGATCCCACATTCATTTTGTTTCCTGGTAATTTCTTTCACAAATCAACCACCCTTTTTCTAAGCCAGTAGTAACTCGGGACTTTCCTAAATCTAATCCTCTCCAATTTATATCCATTGTTTTGTGCTCATATCTTTATCACCTTATTAGTATCCTCTGATATACATATTCATCCTTTTATATATTATATCACCCTGTACATGCTGCCTTTTCTAGATAAAGTAAATTTAGCTTTCTTAATCTCTCCATGTGTAAAGTTTGTAATTCCTGGGATTAACTATCCTGGATGCATTAAAGTAAATTTATGTCCAGTCTGTAGTGACCAAAATTGAACTACATAATCTAAATAGGCCCTAACAAGATCTAGGTAATATATGGAGAAATCTAAATACTGTACTACTGACTAGGAAACCTCGGCCTAGCAAACTTTTTGTACCATCCCACGTGACCATGTAGACACAAGCAATACTGTTGGTGGTGCTGGGGATGATGGAGCAGGTTAATATAGCAGATCCACATGCAAAAAATCAGGGTCTTACCACCACTGCACACCTGGTTTTGGTAAAAACTTCATAGTGCAATTGTCAAGGACATGTTTATATAAATGTTCAGGTAAAGTTAATGTCAATGTTTCTAAACTCGACCATTTTCATTTCAAAAGTGATAAAAAAATGAATAATTAAGTAATAAATTGGCACAGCTCTAAAGTGCCTTAGTGTTCTGTGCAGTACAGTGGTTAAGAAAAGAAGTTAGGGACTGCAGTTTTTATTTATGATCTAAAGACACTCATTCACTTAGGCGGTAGACTAGCGTCTTTTAACATTACCCATTGACATAACATATTTGTTTTGGTTGAATTTCATTTCATTTCAACAGTCATTTATATGCTGGGCTCCTGAAGATTGTCAAGGTTTTCCTACAGTTTTTCTCACTTCCTCCTCTCCTTATTAGCTTAGTTTCGCCTTCAAACATTAATATGTACGAGCTCGCTTCCTCCTGTAGGTCCACCTAGGACAAGAGCCCTGAGAGATCCTGCTTTCTAATCCTCTAGTCTGACCTACCTTTTGATTTGTTTAAGCGCGTCTTGTGTTATTACCGAGATTGTTTACTTTTTTGTCCACCTTTTAAAAAAAATCAGGATTGGTAATTTGTTATAGCATTTGAATGGTTTATAGAAAAAGATTATGTAAACTAATTGTTTTTAAAAATACAGTATAATTGTGCTTATTCCCTCGTAATGTAAATTTTAGATAAAGAATGATGATGGATGGATTGCTCTAGAGACCATGACAAAGTTCAAACGTTTGGCAGCATTATCTACAGATATTGCAGTAATAGTGGCAGCTTTAAAGAAGTCTTCCAGTGGTGTTATTGAGGTAAGTGCACTATAAGTTTGCAACCAATGACTTTCCATTTAATTCTATATAACTTTGAAAGAAACCAGCTCAGATATAATGAAATAATCAATGACGAGTCGGTTTCTCCTGTGAATTCACATCACGTTCAGGAACTACGAGGTTCAGTTCCTGAACCTCTTGTGTGCCTCTGTAACCCTTTCCACCACTAACTAGGATATGGGTATGGGTGTGCATAATAAAATAGAGGCAGGCTTAGTGTGATGAATTGGGAGGGTATGGGCAGGCCATCCTCCTGTTTCGGTAGTACAGCACTTACAGTAAGGATGAAGACCATAGTAAATATACTGACGTACAACACAATTAGAAAGTAGATCTGTACTGTTGAATTTGAATAAACTGGAAATCGGTTTTTTACTCGTGTTGCAAAGACAAACTAATCTGACCTAACCTTCCTAGGCCTAATACATGCTATCCGAGGCCTAATATAGTATGTGTGTGCTATGTATGCTAGGCCTAGTGATATTCAAGTTTGTTTTTAGTTTCATTTTTTGTCTAAATTGAATAGTACAAAATTGTACTAATTGTTTAGTATGTCAATCTTTGTATTATGGGGCACATAGTTACAAAAAATACTATCTAAACATGATGGGTTAGTATGGGCTCAGAGGTAAGGCAGTCTGTTATAGGCCATAGACACATCCACCCCAAAGTATGGATGTGTCATCCTAAGTCATCAGGAAAAAGGCAAGCAGTAGAAAAGAAGTTTTAAGCTGCTGTGAAAGTGAAGAATAAAAATGTGTAGAATAAATTATAGCAGAAGGTAAAGGGTAGTGTGCTAAGGTGGTTTAGGAATCTAGACTTTCAAAAGCACTCATTTTTAGCCTATTGAAAACTCTGTATTTGTAATGTAACACTCAAAATAAGTGAACCATAAAATGTTTTGAAATATACTCATTGGCTTTTTCCAAGGCACAGCCCCTTTAGTTTCCCAATTATTTGCAAACATTTTTCAAAATGTGATGAACCGTTTTAAGGAGTTAAAATTTATACCCAAAAAATTTCCTGTGCTCCTTGGGTAGATTTTAGAGGCAAATTTTAAATTTAAACACCTCATGAAGAAATACATCCAAAGAACCCTGTTGATAAAATGATTTCATGTTCATTGCAGTATTTCTCGACTTCCACTATCTAAGCATATTTTTAAAAAATAGGCCTGTGACCCCCAAGATGATGTAACCAAAAAATTGACTTCAACCAGGTCCATCGACTTTTCAATGCCCAAAGCTACTTTAATTTGTGATTTTCTTCAAAATATATTAACCTTGTTCTATTAGATAATTTAGAAGATATGGTTTGATAACCATTTTCAGAATTACATTTCTGGCATTTCCACTAATCTAAACTCTTAACCCCATTGAATGATAAAACACAAATATAAAATGTGAAAAAATATGCTTTGTAGGAAATCCCTATAATGGTCAGGATTTCTCAGTGGTCCCCTTCCTGAATCTGAACTTTCTGGGAGGGATAGTTTAGTGGCTCCCTGGAGTTAAGCCACCTGGATAGCTCTGTGTATCATGTCACATCAGGCCCTTGCATGTCGTAAAAATGCCTACTAGTGACACAATCAGGTTCTCTCGGAAGCACAGGGAACTGGAGATATTCTTATCCCAGTCTAAAAGGAAATGTCACCAATAAGGTAGAATGTCAGAAACTGTACAACTGCAAAGAAAATATTAACACAACAAGGGGGACAGTAATCAGATAGCATTGTTAGTTACATGCTTCCCACTGCCATATGATGACCCTGGCAGGCCAAAGTCCAACCAGGTAAACCTAATCAGTTGTGCCTAGTGTGACCCCACATTGATCTCTTCATGTCGACACCTCAACCTATTTGATTTTGGATAGCTTTTACCCCTGGAGCCTGCGATGTCATCATTGGGTTTCTGATTTGGCTGAGGCCCCTTCTCAGGGTGGGGCTTATGAGGCGACTGCCACTTTGTGAACAGTTTTCCCACTGCCAATTTGGATGCTTTGGAGACCCCCCCCCCACCTTAAAGTGGTGTTCTGCTTGTCTCGGGATACCTAGTCATTAAGATTAATCATTGAATGTGTTAACCTCTTGAAGTTCCAAACCAACTGGTTGGTGGATATGTGGGCTGCTCCATAAGAGCCTTGTGGACAAAGTTATCACAAAATAAGCCTACCTCTAGGATGAGTTTAGGAGGTAGCAAAACTCCTAGAAGTTTTGAAAAACTTTGGTAATATCTACTCCATCCAGCCTGTGGTCTACCTGAGGGCGTATGATCACGACTTTCTGTGGTTGTCTCCAATATGTTTTGGGCTGATATTTGGGCTTGTGGGTTCTCATGTTTGAATCTGCCCGTTATCTAAAGTACTAACCAAATCATTAACACAAACAGTAGGCACCCACCAAATATAACATAACATAACATACCAATGCATCAATAATGTGGACTCTTGTGAGCCCATACTTTTCATAGTACAGTACTTTATAATTTGTATGTTTGGGACCTTAACATACAAAATGAGACACGGTAGTTGAGACGGGTTGTTTGAATTAGGGTGCTGGTGGCATTTTAATATCTCTGGGCTTGTGTGGCATTAGGTATGGCTCTCCAACACTGATCTCCTTTTCTGGTTACTTGCTGCTCTCCTCTGACCTGGTGGACTCGCCAGGAGACTCAATCTGGCGAGTCCAGGTCAGCAATTTCTCCAGCTTTGAAAGTACTCAACTCAAGAGAGCACTAGCATCTTGAAAAGTATCATCATAGCATCTCTAGTGTGAAAGGTTCTTGTTATCCAACCTGTCATCTTGCAGTTGTGACGGCTACTTTATTGTGTTCTTTGAAGTTAAGATCTTCCGACATGAGTACACCCAAATCCTTTACATTGCCTTTTCGTTCTATGTTATGTTTTGACTGAGTTTTGTACATGGTTTCCGTTTTTATATTTTAATTTTTCCATGGTGCATGAGATGGACCTTATCTTCGTTAAACTATGATTTTTCAGTAGCCCATAGAAAGACCTGATTTGCATTGATTGGAGATTTGCCGTGTCCTCTATGTCGTCTACTCATGAAAATCCTAGTGTCATCTGCAAAGGATGATACAGTACTGTAGATTGTCCTTGTCTGTCTGATATGAAGATGAGAAAAACTACTGGAGCAAGCACAGTACCCTGGGGAGACTGAACCCTTCATGGTTGATGGACCGGATTTTATTTTGTCGACTATTACACATTGGGTTCTGTTAGTAAGGAAATTGTAGATACATCTGCCTATTTTTCTGGCAATTCCCTTTGAACGCATTTTATGTGCAATAACACCATGGTCACATTTGTCAAAGGCTTTTGTGAAATCTGTAAATTACATAAGTGTTTTGTTTGCCTTCCATGGCATCTAATGCTGTCATAGTGGTCCAGCAACTGTGACAGGCAAGAGCGCCCTGTTCTGAAATCATGTTGTTCGGGGTTATGGAGATGCTGGGATTCCATGTATCCGTCTGTAATTTTTTACCTCTGTCTTATTTCCTCCTCTATGGAGTGGTGCTATCTGTTGTTTTTAGTATGTCAGGGACAAAGCCAGTATCTAGGCTTTGTCTCCAAAGAATGTGAAGGGCCTGCGATAGTGGTTTTTTACAGTTCTTGATGAATATGGAGTTCCTAGAATCAGGGCCTGGTGCAGAGTGCATAGGCATACTGTTTATGGCTTCTTCAAAATCCTGTGGACCTCGGTTCCATTTTACTTAATTTTCCATGCAGTTGGTTTTGTCTACTATACATTTCTGGTGGTACGTATTTCTTCTTATTCTGGGTTGATCTAATATCCCCAGTTTCCCATGTTTGAGTGGCACAGATTCTTTCTTATAGGGTTTATGGTTCACAAAGGTCTGGCGTGACATATTTGTAGGCCTATCCAGGGAGCCACCAAGGGACCCACCAGAAAGGAGTTTCATTACTTTCATCTAGATTTTTCCATCTAATTTTAAATATGAAGGAGAGGTCCGATGTGAATTTCGTTCGTTGTAGAGCGGCATAATTTATAGGGGATGTGAATTTGAGAGGTGCCACTGTACAAATTTCAATAATTATCTTGCTCTGTACATTCATGAAAATGTAGTTCATGTTAATACCTAAAGTGATGGAAACCTGCTCAAATTGATTTTTCTGAGCCATCTGTTGCATCAGATATTAGCTATTTTTGGGCATAGTGTAATTGTTTTCATTAGTGGAATAAAATTGAGCATATTTTAATCATTTTAAAAGGTTTTATGAAAAATTATTATTAGTTATTTTGGGCAGCATGTTTTAGTATGATGAATATACAGCCCACTCACTTAGAACTTTAAATTATTTTCTCTAGACAGGATTCTTTCCTTTGCATCCAATACTAAACGAATATTGGTTATATTTCGGCAAATTTCCATTATTATAAAAGATTTTTAAAGATGGCTTCATGTATACTTTCAGATCCATGAAAATAATGAAAAAATTCGCCGATCTCCTTCTCACCCATTACCAATCTTCAATGATGAGCTAAAAGAAGAGACAATGAAGCGTACCATCTACTGCAAAGGCTTCCCAAAAGATGGGTCAGTGAAGCTAGATGACCTACTGGAATACTTCAAGAAGTATGGACCATATGAAACTATTCTGGTGCGTGATGCTGCTGTTGACATTGCGAACGAGGGACTGTCAAAATTAATACAAAGGCAACCGAGTGAAACAAAATTGGGCAATGGTCACATTAGATACAGGAAGTGGGTGTATGTGGAAGAAGGGGATTGGCAAGGGTGGGCTTCAATCTCCCAAGGATATTAGTGATTAGTAGAATTTGCATGATATTTGTATCTGGTTTTATATTAATGGGACATTAAAGTTGAATGTTTGTATAGTTAACGGTTTTCACTGCATTTATCTTTTGGATATACATTAATTATGTACAAAATCAGAAATGTACCCATAATATTGTAATCCTTGTATTTAAGCATTGTTGTCAGTGAAACTTTTTATTTTCAGATGCGTCATTATTTTGACAAGGAATCGAAGAAGCAGGGTTTTAAAGGATCAATTCTGATTGTATTTCCAACGGAAGAAAAAGCAAAGGAATTTAAGGAATTAAATGAAGTCAAATATCTAAATGTTCATCTGCTTCGTAAATGGCACGAAGAGTATGTAGAAGAGAAGAAAAAGGAAATTGAAGAACGTAAAGCCAGGAAAGAAGCGAGGAAGAAGAAAGAGGAGAAAGCTGATGAGAACAAGGAAGATGTTAGTCCAGTAAGTTGTCTAACCATCCAGATGGGGGTGATTGATTAAATCTCCAGTATGCAAATCTGTTCTTACAGAATGCTGCACTGGTACTCGTGTGAAACATTTACTCACAGCCAGAGCCAGTGACCACACTGTTTTGACATAACAGATTATTATCATTCAATCTTCAGATATATTCTGTAGTTGTTACTTTAGTTGCAAAGACACCTTTCATTGTTTCCTCGTAAAAGTGTTCATTAAATTATTTCCATTTTCTCCTTTTCCCAAAGTTCAAAGACTTATAACAAAAAAATCATCACTTAAAGCAAATATTTGGAAATAGGTTTTAATTCATTCTAGCCATGAGTATTTAAATTTGGCAGCATGTGTTTATGCACTTTACTGTTCTATAGTTGTAATTTGTTTCTAGTCATGTGTACAAAAACACCGAGCACCTGGGCTTCCAGGTGCTCGGTGTTCTTGGAGCACTTGGGCTTCTATTGCCCCTTGATTTGGTTCATGTGCCTTCTGGGCAGGGCTAGTCTGAATATGGTGGCAGGGCAGTTGTAATTTTATCATTCCTTTCCTGCTTTTGGAGGAATTTTTCGTTTAGTTAATGCACCATTGTTCTTACCGGTTACTCATTCACTTGACATGTCTCGTGTGGGTTATGTCTGCTATTAAATGGGGAGGTACGTGATTTGGTATGTGCTCTGTTATCCGTGCTGATGTGTTGTCTGTCATTTTCATAAGTTTGTGCTCCTTTAGTTGTGCTTTGGCTCTTTGGGCCCACCTCTTACCAGTCATTCTACTTGCCAGTGTACTGATTTACACATGTTTGCAGCCTGCACCTCATCACTGCCTCCTGCATTCCCTTACTACTGCCTCTGAACATGTTCTTGTTCATGTCTCCGTGGCTCCTTTGGGTACGGTTACTGCCTGTGTACCAATTGTATTTATTTTTTCATCTTTTCTACTGTCCATTTCCCGAGGAAATGTGGGTGGTGGTCATGTCTCCCAGTCTTGTGTTCCCGGAGCAGTCTTGTCTTGTGTACGACACTGGGATATTACAGTACCTTAGTGGTGTGTTCACAGACTGTAGTCTTTGGCTTGGTTTCTTTGTTCTTATTATGGGCACTTGATTTTGTGCCTGGGGACCTTGCTGTGTACTCATCCTGCTCCCTGCTCATTATCTTTTCCCTATTATGGCCGTTTTAAATGTGGGGCTCATTCCCTCCCCCCCCTTCCCTCCCTCACTCCCCCCCCCCCCCCCCCCCCAAAAAAAAAAAAAGGTGTGGGTCTTGTTTGCCAGCAGATGCTGTAGGTAGGCAGGCAGGCAGGCAGGCAGGGTGACCCTTTCTTTTATAGCTGTTGTCTAAGGGTTAAGCTAAAACCAGTTAATATTTTTATACCAGCACTAGTAGTAGTAAGTCATAGTAGGATAAAAAATTAATTGTAAGTGGTAATTGTATTGTGGTAATAACATCTCTAAAACTACAGTAGTAAAGAGCCGTGACTTGGAAATTACTAATTAATCAAATTCAGAATAATTATTTTGGGTGAAATTATAAGTGGCTTGAATCATATTTGATTTCTTGCAATTATTAAATTTTCACATTTATTCTTGTTAAGTTTGACTAACATACCTACTGCTTTATTATGTTCTGCAGGAAACGACAGAGATGGAGATTCCAAAGGGTACTTTCCTTTACTTTTCTGGCCTGACTGAAGGATCTGAAGCAACCAGGGAAGACGTTAAAGAGTCCCTGGGAGAGTTTGGTGATCAGTGTGCATGGATTGATTTTAGCCGTGGTATGACAAAAGGATACATACGTTTCAAAGAAGAAGAATTCAACAAGAAAGTTCTGGAAAAGATGGAAGGGAAGTTAAAGGTATAGTAAAAAATTTTATCCTATTTTTGCTCTAAAGCACATTATTTTCACAAGAATTACTCATGATTGTGATGAGTAATTGTAATTGTTGAGTAATTCAAAAACATGTATTCCTCCAACCCTCATTTGTTGGGGCATAATACTGTACTTGGCAGAATAGAAACACTAGGATAAAAAATCCCACTTTCAACATGGGGTGGGGGCTAGCCTCGCCCAAATTAGCAGGGGGCATGGTCTCGGGGTATGGGATGAACATTGGCTTGTGAGGGTCGGCAGAATTCAAAAGGGAACAGTGTCAGGGTCACATTCAGACCCCCATAGCAATTTTTGGCACTGCCTGCCATCTTCAGAGCTAAATATTTTCAAAACAAGCTTTTCAACCCAATTTTTCTTATAGTAATGTGCACAATTTTTTACTGATCTCTTGAGAAATTAACAAATTTATTACTGTTCATAATTTCCTCCTAAGAGACTGAGACGCAGTAGATAGATGAATGGACAAACAGATGAGCATGTGGGAGGGTGAATAGAGGAAATGATGAACCAGCCAGACTTTATCTGATATTCACCCTGAACAAGAAGGGGAAATCAAATCATGATGAGTGACCGCAGTGTCCTAACATTTGAGTATCTGGTGGAACTAGGAATGACCTATCAAAGGAAAGGGCTGAAAAGCAAAAGGCTGGCATACAGAAGGGCAAACTGTAATAAGATTAAACCATTTCTAGTAGGAATACATTCTTTTGGCCTTAGTGGTAATCTCTCTCTCTCCAAAGCTTCCCCTCTCGTCATTCCTTTCGGGTGAGGCTTGGTACCGCTCTTTCTGCCTCTTCTCGGTATAAATACAATACAAAGGTGTGCCCCAAGGTAGTGTTCTGACTCGGGGCCTGCCCCTTCCTCTACTCGTTTTCTGGTTGCCCTAAATTGTCTTTACTCTCTTCCTTCTGGTGTCTTCTCCGCTCTCTGTCGACGATCTAACCCTTTGCTGTCAGGGTGGTGATTTGCGTTTCCTTCAACGCCAGCTTCAACTTGTGATCGCTGCCGTGTCGTCCTGGGCCACCGATCATGGCTTCAGGTTCTCTACGTCTAAGACTTGTGCTATGACTTTTACTCGGAAGAGTGTCGTTCTTCGTCCTTTTTTTGTCCCTTTATGGTCGCCCCCATTGTGTAAAAGTATTGCGCTAAGCTTTTAAAGTTGATTTTTGACACTCATCTTGGTCGCCCTATATCTCTTACCTTCAAGTTGAATGCTCCAAGGCCCTTACCCTCCTTCAGGTGTTGTACCATACTTCTTTGAGTGGATAGACACACTCCTTGCTTTACATTCCTCTCTCATCCTGTCTAAACTCTCTTATGGTTGCCCTGCTTACTCGTCTGCTTCTCCTCCTCTTTGCCGTCTTGATGCTTTGCACCATACTGGCTTGCGCCTCGGTTCTGGTGCCTTTCGTTCGACTCCCGTCCTCAGCTTCTATGTTGACACTGGCTTCCTATCTCCAGGACCACCATGATCACTACTGTCTTCGCTATCATGCGCGGTCCTTGCAACATCCTTCCTCTCACCTCTGTCATGTTTTAACTTTTACCCCTCCTGTGGTTCCTGTTCCTCTTCACCACCTTTCTGTCTGGTTATCTCGCTTACATGATTCTCTTTCAGTTCGTATTTCTAATATTTCTCCTCGTGTTCCTTCTTTGGCCCTATGGAGTCCTTCCGTAGTTTTGTACATCCTTAACCCGCATCACTGACGCTTTTACCCCTCCTATGGTCCTGAAGTGCCTTTTCCTTGAGCACTTTTCTTCACACTCCCGCTCAGTTTCCATCTTCACCGATGGGTCTAAGTCTGCGGACGGTATAGGCTACTCTGTTGTTTTTCCTGACAGCACTTCGCTTATGTGCCTACAAATATTCGCTACGTGTCGCTTATCTCCGGAGACTAGCATCTTCACAGTGGAACTTTATGCTATTCTCTATGCTCTTTGTCTCCTGCTTCCTTGTTGTCAATCTTCCTTTGTGGTTGTCATCGACTCGAAGTGCCCTCATGGCTCTCGGGTCCTTTTAATCCGGTTCATCTAGTGGTTGTCGATACAGCATTGGCTGTTTCTTATTCACAGTAAATTTAAGTTGGTTGAGTTTTGCTATGATCCCAGTCATAGTGGTCTTTCTTTTAACACTATCGGTAACTTTGGACAGGACTCGCGTCCACTACAAAAAATATTTGTATAAAATTCATTTTTTATCCAATCGACCTTGGGATAGTATCAAAATAAGCGCCTTTAGATTGCGCACAATTTGATACCAAAATGAAAGATATAACATGAAACTTGATGTCCGAACATTTGAAAGATTATAAATAGGCTTTTGGTCAAAATATTAAAATATTTGTTAAAAATCTATTTATTGTCCTATTATCTTGAGACTAGTTTTAAAATGCGCGCCTTTACTTCGCAAACAATTTGATACCAAAAGGAAAAACGTAACGCGAGATTTGATGTTATCAAATTGAACGAGTATACACATTAGGTTGCAGTGTACAAATTGGTGCTTGTTCACGGTTACCTTTAGGCTTTTCTGTGGGGAGGCACTCCAGGCTTTTGTACATTATATTCATACACATCTGTAGGGAATTTAATTGCGAACACAATGATACCAAAACGAGCGACGTAGCGCGAGAATTCCGGTGAGAAAGCTGAAACAAGTATGCACATTTAGGTGTCACCGTGCGCTTACTCGCACGCCCGGTGCATGACTCTTAAGTTGACTGCGCGCCTGCCTGGTGAACGATAGTGTTAAATGAGCATGCTGATGCTGCTGCTAGGGAAGCTGTCTGCTCGTCTCATCTCTCGTAAAAGTATTCCTTATTCCGACTTACCCAGTTATTCATTCCTCCATCTTTACCCGTTGGCAGGCTTGTTGGTCTTCTGTTACTGGTAACAAACTGCATGCTCTTAAGGGTTGTGTGTCCTCATGGCCTCCTGCCACAGTAACCGGCAGTGGGAAACTGCTCTAGTAAGGTTGCATCTTGGCCATACTCGCTTAACTTACGCTCGCTTAATGGAGCACTGCCCAGCTCCTTTCTGTCCAAATTGCATTCATTGTCCCTCTTACAGTCGGGCATATCCTTGTTGAATGTCCTAACTTCCAGGACTAGCGTATGTCTTGCTTTCTGACCGTCCCTCGCGGTCACTTGTCCCTCTATAGCATTCTTGGTGAATCTGATAATTTTGATATTGTTTGCCTTATATGTTTCTGCTCTCGTATTGGCATCCTTGGTGATATTTAGCGCCCTCTGATTATTCCACACATCTGATGGTGCTACATAGCCTTCCCGGTTTGGTGCCTCTCTTTGATACTTAATAATTACTAATTACTATAATTGATAATTACTTAATTACTCAATTACTTAATTATCAATTATAATTGATAATTACTTACTAAGGCTGTTGGACCTGATGGACTCTTGCCATGGATGCTAAACAAGGGGGCAGAAGTACTTTGCATGCCACTCTTGGTACATAACAAGTCACTGGAAATGGATCTACCAGAAAGTTGAAGACAACTAACAGTCCCAATATAAAAAAAGGGTGATAGGCAGGAGGCCCAGGCCGGATGTCCTTAATCTGTATAAAACTATGCAAGGTAATGGAGATCGTGAGAAAAAGGCTGGTAGCATATCTGTAGAGAAGGGACCAGGTTCAGTGATGGCAAATTGTCTCACAGGTTTAATAGAATTCTATGATAAAGCAAGAAAGAGATGGGTGGGCAGACTGCATTTTCTTGTACTGTTGGAAAGCTTTTGACAAAGTCCCCCATAAGTGTTGCAAGAGTTGGAGAAACAGGCTGGTGTAAGTGATAAGGTGCCCCAGTGGATATGGGAATATCTAAATAGGAAGCAGTTACTGTGAAGAGCGAGACCTCAGAATGGTGTGATGTCACCAGCAGTCCCCTCAGGGTTTTGTACTCTAACCTATCTTGTTTCTGATACATGTGAATGACCTCCAAAAGTACTCTAGAAAGGAGACGAGAGATACCAAATAATTTAAGCATGGAAAATACTGGAGGAACAGGTCCCAAATCTACACGGTAAAATAACAACGTACTGGAGTGAACGATATGGAAGAAAATGCAGAATAAAACAAGTGAAGAGCAGAGGTGCCATAGGCACAATCAGAGAACACTATAAACATCAGAGGTCTGCCGTTGTTAAACGTCATCCCAGCGTTTAAGAAATGTTGCCGGAACAACCGTGGACATCTTCAAAGAGAAAACTGGACTGTCTTCTAAGAGAAGTTCCGGATCAGCCGGGCTGTGGAGGGTATGTGGGCCTGCGGGCGGCTCCAAGCAACAGCCTGGTGGACCAAACTCGAAAGTCAAGCCTGGCCTCGGGCCGGGCTTGGGGAGTAGAAGAACTCCCAGAACTCCATCAAGCAGGTATCGAGCAGACCTTCCAGAAGGTAGAGACTCGTTCCTCTCAATGTTTGCTGATGCTAAAGTTATGAAAAGGATTAAGATGAGGATAGCAAGAGGCTTAAAGATGACTTGGACAGACTTAAGGAATGGGCTACAAATGGCTACTAGTGGTTAACTCGAGCAAGTGCAGCGTGCTGAAGATAGGAGTAAGGAAGAGGCGGCAGCCAAACACAAGGTACCAGCTGGGACAGAAAATCCTTTAGGAGTTAGGAAGAGTCCACAGTTTCACATGTAGAAATGATCGAGCCCAATAGGCTCAGGAATTTGTATACCAGTAGATTGACATTTGAGAGGTGGGACCAAATAGTCAAAGCTCAACCCCCTTCAAAAGCAACTAGGCGAGTATTGAAAGATTGTGGGCATGCCACATGCTGGTCCTGGTAGTGCCAGTCTACCCCACTTTGTGCCTTCTTTTGATAAATACTTAGTCCTGGCATTTAGCAGGTCTACACAAGTTCAACATCTGTGTTGTTTTATCTTATCTGGTACCAGTGTCAATTACTTTACCAGGAATCTACTGAAGTTGCACAGAAAGGGACATTTTATGACTGCTTGATTTTGGGTGTTCTGTCCAGGTGCCCAAACCTAGCCTTATTAATCACTTCTTTTTCTAGATAGGAACATCTGAGGACATGGCAGCAAGTCCTCTTGCAGAATCTTCTGTATCAGTTCCATGGTCTTTCCTATAGTTTTTGTTCCTTTTGTTTTTTAAGAATAGTTATGGTTCCTATCTAACTTCTGATCCATTTAATTCCAGATTAAGGACTTGGAAGCAGAGTTACGCATAGTTGAAGGAGATGAGGAGGACGCTCAGATAAAAAAGATGAAGGAAGCGCGATCCAGAGCTAGAGCCAATCCAGCGAAGAAGCGAAAATCTGGTCGCGGTGGCCATTTTCCGAATAAGAAAAAGTTTTAATGTCGAGATCATTTTACATGACCATCACTGCTTTTCACATGATTTTTTGTAATTTTTAATTACATCATTTAAATATTTGATAGTATATTAAACTAGCTAAAATTGTATATATTTTAGCTAAACAAATATAATCTTTTATAATTTATAAAATTTTTATAGAATGGCATTTATTTAATTATTTCCTTTTTCCCCATCAATTATCAGATTCTGAGGAAATATAGATATTGATGAGGCACAAGAATAAATTATTCGTATTGGGAAATAATTACATTTTAGGTCAAAACTAAAGTTGTGGAAATCTTGAATT
Organism: Procambarus clarkii; assembly: GCF_040958095.1. Lineage (NCBI taxonomy): Eukaryota > Metazoa > Arthropoda > Malacostraca > Decapoda > Cambaridae > Procambarus > Procambarus clarkii. The sequence continues at coordinate 38,971,037 of NC_091150.1, read as the reverse complement.
TTTTTCAAGTATTAAGATATTTTAATATCATGCAAAATAATTGCATGTTAATTAAGTTCCAATAATGTATTATTAATATGCATATGTATATGAAGACATTGTGAAGTAAGGATGTTATACCAGAATTAAGTACTGTGTATGGCAAAGATAAATTTGAGATAGAACTTGGCAAGCTTCCAACAAGAGATGGTCCATTGTGAATTTGTCGTTATTAATACCATTGTTCTCGAGATAAAAATACCACACGCATTATCAAATAGGTTAGAAAAGCATACCTATTTATTGCCTACTAATTAGTAGAGGTTCAAAATTTTTATTTTGTTAGGCTAGATAATTTTCTAAATGTCAAGAATTCTCATCTGACATAATTACAGGTATGACTTGTAATTATAATATACTGTTAACAATTTCTTAATTCTGTAGATGTTTTCTTTTAAATATTTTTTAAATTATTCCAGTTTCAGTGAAGTGTTATATTGTGATATTTTTACTTGAAATATTAAAAATTATTAAATGTAATAGTTTGTTTCTGTCCAGTTGTATTGTACAGTACTTAAATACGGTTGTAGTTAAAGATTTTTAGTTCTATAGCTTTGGCACTTTTTTGGCCATTAAGATTAGAAATCTAGTTAATATTTTCATAAGTTTCTAGCAAGATGTTTTACTTTGATTTATACCATTATAAATGGTCAAATCCCTCTTAATACGATCAAAGTAATTCTAATATCAGGTCATATATTGTTTTACTGTAATGCAATTAAAATGTGTAATTATACAAATTTTCCTATTCTGACAATAGGTGTTGAAGTAATTTCAACTTTCATATTTGTTAAACCTTCTCCTTGCATCTTTGGTGGGAGCGAAGAGCATGCTATGCCAGTTGTCATATGCCCGTATTTCTACATTTGGAGCTGTCCCTGGTACAGTGCACTGCCATCTCTATCCTTCCTCTGCCCTGCACACTAACAATGTAGCCGTCACAAACTACGTCACGTCGTAGTTTGGGCGGGTAGTAACACGTATTCTTTGCCCTTGTATTTTCCTTGGATTTTATACTAATTTTCATAAACCGACTTCTGATCTCTATGTTCACTACTTTGTGTTATAACGAGCCGATGTTTTGCGCTCATCCTGGTCAGTAATGCAGTTGTTCCTTTCTTGTTCCCTTCAGCTTCTGCTGGAATCCCTAACTTTACTGTTTTCATGATCCGGAAAGATGGTATTGGTTCCCCGAGTGTTTTCAGTTGAACATTCATAACTGCTTCCTGTATCTTTGAGTAAATGGTATACCCGCCACACACCGAAACTACGATGTTGGTACAACGTTCGAACAAGTTTTAACACAACCAGTTATTACAACCAATATAGCAAGTTGTAACAACGTTCTAATACGTCATAAACACGTTAAGCCAAGATGTAACAACTTTATTACAAGTTGTAACAAGCGGAAATTTCGGTTTGTTTCCAGGGTACTGTCTTTTTCTATCCATGTTCCGTTCTCTTCGTTCTTAAATAAAAAATTTACCAGTTCAAAGTGAACAACCCGTCCTCAGACGGGTTCATTCCATTCGGAGGTTGGACCCAGAGACGCATTCATCAATTTTAACATGTTCAATCCAAACAAATTTTCTCATATAAAATAATGTATATTAGATACTGTGCATATTTAGGCATTGGTTAGGTGTTTAGGTTCTGTTGGGGACTACTAGCATTTGTAGTACGTGGGTGAAGCATTTATAGCGTTGTGGTTAGAACAAAAGTCAACTAAGCACTTGTTCCGGAAGTGTTCACAGCTGTACAATAAGGCGTGCGTGAGCGAGGAGGGGGGTGTAGTAAGGCGGGAAGGAGCGAGGAGGGGGGTGTAGTAAAGGCGGGCGGGAGCGAGGAGGGGGGTGTAGTAAAGGCGGGCGGGAGCGAGGAGGGGGGTGTAGTAAGGCGGGCGGGAGCGAGGAGGGGGGTGTAGTAAGGCGGGCGGGAGCGAGGAGGGGGGTGTAGTAAAGGCGGGCGGGAGCGAGGAGGGGGTGTAGTAAGGCGGGCGGGAGCGAGGAGGGGGGTGTAGTAAGGCGGGCGGGAGCGAGGAGGGGGGTGTAGTAAGGCGGGCGGGAGCGAGGAGGGGGTGTAGTAAGGCGGGCGGGAGCGAGGAGGGGGGGTGTAGTAAGGCGGGCGGGAGCGAGGAGGGGGTGTAGTAAGGCGGGAGGGAGCGAGGAGGGGGGTGTAGTAAGGCGGGCGGGAGCGAGGAGGGGATGTAGTGATCTGGGCATCTGTTCACCCTTGTAGCAGGGTTAGGCTGTCTTAGGGGACATTCTGTCCACACATAGGATACAGGAAGATAAGTCACTGGGGGCTACCCTCTGTGAGTCCCAACCAACCAAGTGGAAGGACGGAGGGCATAGCCCTCGGTTCAGGAGAACTTATTCTTAGGAAGGGAATTGCTGAGAAAAGCAACTATACAAGATAAAATGTACAGGAACTGAGACAATGAGAGGACACCGGGTAAAAATCCGCCCCTCAGCGGGGGGTGGGACAGGCCATGAGAAACAGAAGGAACTAGCAAATCTGTTATCAACTCTCAAAGTAAGATTTTCTAGACTAATACCCACAAAGGACTCCTCTTTCATAGCACTATGCTACCAGGATGTAGATGTGGATACAATCATAAAGGGAGAGAACATACGTATGTTGAAGGATAAACATTTCCAGGTTATTATTCCCCCTGAGCTGCAGGCCAGGAAGACAATAATCTTGAAGAGACTTGATGCAGGAATTACTGACGACACCCCAGAAAATATTAAACACGATATAGAATATAGGAATGATTGGGCCAAGGTGGAAGAGGTAATCCTCATGCCGAGATTGTCTAACATGATGAAAATAAGGTTTGAAGAAATCTCCATGGCACAGAAAGCCCTCAGCCAAGGTATCCATTGTAACTACTATCATCTTAGCACGGACAACAACAACCTTGAGCAGGAGGAATACTATAACATTACCCCTTGTTGGACATGCTATAAATACGACCACACAGCCGCAGAGTGCAAACAAACGGGCAATGTATGTTCAGAATGTGCTGGGCAGGGACACACATACAGAGACTGCATAAATAAATCAAACCCCAAATGTCTCAACTGTGAGGGTCCCCACCGCACACTGGCATCAATATGTCCCATTAGGAAGGACATTCTAAAACAAAAAAGGGCCGATGCCTTAGCAAAAAAGACAGCAATAGCCAATAATACGTATGCAGGTATAACTACCACCAATGCTTGGTCTAACAAGATGTCACATAATCCAGCAAACACTACCACACACACTCCAACAAACATGACCTCACAGGTAAATGGGGACCTACCCACAAAGATCCTGAGCAGTATGCTCTTTGCTCATTTAGAAAACATAGCAAACCCAGGGTCATTTAGGTCTGTAATAAAAGAAATATACAAGATGAATAGTCTCCCATTAATGGAATTCCCAGACACCAACTCCACTAACTCCACTAACATCATAAAAGCCCTGGTGGACAGCAATGTAGCCAGCACTACCCCAACTGTGACTAACTCCCAACAAGTGCCAACACCCACGACCCCAGCAACCACCAACAAGCCAGAGGAAGACGATACAACACCAGCAACTACCACTCAGGACCCCCGGAGAGGGGCCACACATAAACAACAAAACACACAAGTACCACAGGAACAGGGACCCGCAATGGTTCTCACTGATTCCCGCACACCCACACAAAATGTTGCACAAGCCTCAGTAGTGACCCCAAACACAATCAATTTCTACTCAAGCAAAACAACCCACCAGGTTCCCCACAGGATCCTCAAAGAGCAAATACAAACCCATCAAATAAAATTCCAACACAACATTCCCGGTGTCACTACGAGTGACGTGTACGACCGGATAATGTCAACTACTTTTACCTCAAACCGAAAACCCATAACCATTCAACAGATAAGCAGCGAGGACTTTGACGCAATGCGCAATGGTTATGGAACGATCCCAAACAATCCACAAGGTGGAAGAAACCCATCAGATTCAACATAGCCATCCAGTCATTAACAATAATTCAACACAATGTTCTATGCTGGACTCCGCACAGAGCATTGGAACTCAGCAACTTGTACAGAGAAATAGACCCTGATATAATACTCATTAACAGCCATGGAAAAAAGAACAGCGAGAAGATCAAGATCTTCAATTACAAAATTTACCAGGTCAACAGAGCTGACCAGGCCAACGATGGAGCGGCAATTGCCGTTAAAAGAAATATTCCTCACAAAATTCTAGATAACTTCCAGGAAAATTTCCTGGCAATTGAACTCCAAACTACGAAAGGTATAATCTTCATAGGAACATGCTACCAACCACCAAGACGTCCTTACCTTCCCCTTGCCGACATCATGAAACTTACCAGAAGGAACAGACCTGCCTACTTTCTGGGTGATCTGAACGCCAAGCACAGAACACTGGGACATGGAAAGAACAACCAAGCAGGAGAAGCCATCCACAACATGATAAGGTACGGAAATCTAACCCACCTGGGTCCAGACTTCCCAACTTACGTCAGACAAGGCCACAGTGGTAAACCAGACATAATACTGTCAAACAACCACCACTTCCTAAACACCCACATTCTCAACCTGTCCTCTTAAAAAGAACGTCGCTTTTGGCCGTTTGCCCGTATGGCCGAATTTGGACGTAATTTGAAATTGAAAAAAATATGAAAATAAATTTGGGATTTTTTTTTTCAACAACAGTAAGTTAAGGGTCCTCTGATAGGTTAGGTGGGCAGGAAATTCTCATAAAGTTTCAAAACGTTATGAAAAACGTTAATTTAAAGTGTCCTGTTATAACCTCTGCGCGTACGCCGGACGACTCAAATAGAAAACGGAACAGAACGTCACTTTTGTGAGTGGATTTCAGTTCAAATTACGTCCAAATTTGGCCATAGTGCGCATACCAGCCAAAAGTGACGTTCTTTTTAAGAGGACGGGTTGCATAGAAAGGGGTCCTGTGAGCACAAGCGACCACCTACCAATAATAATGACGCTATCAACTAACCCCATTCAGAAACCCTCACCACCAAGACTTCAATACACTAAAACTGACTGGGAAGCGTTCAAAAGCAGTGCACAGGAAATCAGTGTCACAGATTTTAATGGAAAGGAAACATCTTGCATAAACGCCGAGTTAAATACATGGATTAACACCATTGAAAAATGCATGACTGATCACATTCCCGTAGCTCACCACATAACGCTCCCACACCCCCCAGCCACTGAGGCGCTCAGGACACTGCAAACCAGATATAACAATCTTCTACAACTCATAACACAACACGGGTGGACGGATGAGCGCAAAAGACTACAAAGGGAACTTCAAGATGAGCTGCAAGATCTATGCAAAACAGAGTACACCAAACAATGGGATGACCTAATAAGCAATATCCAAGTCGACTACAGAAACCCGGGGAAGTTCTGGAAAAAAGTAAAGACCCTGATGGGAAGCTCTTCTGAGGAAACACCCTACATCATAGACGCCTCAGGAAATAAACTCTATGAGGAGAGAGAACAAGAGCAGGAATTCAGGAAGTTCTGGGAAAAAATATTCAGGATAAACCCGGAAGAAAATTTAAATTTTTGCCCAATTAATGAAAGGGAAATTACAACTCAAGTCGATAACAGAGCTGCAGCACTACTCCCGACGCAAACAATAGACCTTAACAACATACGCGATGACTGCCACCTTATGAAACACATAACCATTGCGGAGGTCCATAAAACAATTATGGGTTTCAAGAACAAGGCGCCGGGCAACAGCAAAATAAATAAGATGGTATTATCCAACCTACCAGTGATTGCACTCCATCAATACACATGTATCTTAAATGCAGCTCTTGCATCTGGACTATTCCCCACATACTTCAAGAATGCCACAATACGATTAATCCCCAAGCCAGGTAAACCCCCAACCCAAACTGAAAACTACAGGCCAATTTCCCTCCTCGAAGTACCAGGTAAAATATTCGAAAAAATTATCAATCAGAGACTTGTGAAGTACATGGAAGAGGAAGGGAAGTATAACAGCAGGCAGCATGGGTTTAGACACCGCAGAGGGGCCCATACAGCTATAGCTCTGATCTACGAGCATATAGCTAACGCAGTGTCGAAAAAAGATCAGTGTAATATAGTGCTTAGGGACGTCTCGAAAGCCTTCGATAAAGTGTGGCACACAGGCCTAAAATATAAGATATCTGAACTAGGACTTCCTGAGAGATTTACAGCTACTCTCTGCAGCTTTATAGACAATAGAACTGCTAGGCTTAATATCGGCAGCTACTTGGGTGACGTAATAGAACTGAAAAGTGGAGTACCACAAGGAAGCTGCCTCTCCCCCACTCTATTCAACATATATACAGCTGACCTACCCCAACCCCAACATGGAGAATACATCACATACGCTGATGATGTTACCCAAATAATATGCCAACCGGGCCCATCAAAGCCGCTACTAGCCGACAAGACCAAGGCAGCCATTGAACTCATAAACAACTTTGAGAAGCAATGGAAAATTAGCACCAACAAACAAAAGTTCCAAATAATACACATTGCGAAAAGAAACCCTGACCCCATCATCCTTGATAACCAGCCCATCCAATATGCGGAGGTAGGCAGAATACTGGGACTTATGACAAATAGAACAGGGATACAAATTCATGTAAGGGACCGACTAAACAAAGCCAAAGCAGCATTAGGAAAACTGAGAAGATTCCGAAGCCTCAGTACTAACATTCAGATCCACCTATATAAGGCTCTAGTTCGGCCGCATCTAGAATATCCCCCAGTACCACTACACACCATAAAGAAAACTAACATGCAGAAACTGCAAGCAGTACAAAATAAGGCGCTAAGGAGAGCAGCAAAACACCGTCCACCATATGATCAGACAATCCAGGAGCTCCACGAACTCCTGAACATACAGCCACTAAACATCAGACTGCAGCACCAAGCCATCAGGGTGTGGAACACCATCGAAATGTTAGAGGACCCAATGTTTGAAAGATTACTCCAAGATGAGACGCCCCGCTCCCACAGCTGGTGGCCCAAGAGCCTCGATTCTCTGGACGAAAACCCCGCCCCACAGTATATAATCCCAAGATGAGTTATATATGTATATATATGAACAGTTCATATATGTGTATGTATGAACAACTCGATAAATAATATGTATGACAACTCGATAAATAATAATAATAAAATAAAGAGCATTAAACAGAATAACGTGTGTGGAAGCATCGGAGTGTCTATATATGAATGCTTCACAGTATTCATCTATGGACATCCATATATGGTGAAACACATGTGAAGAACCTCTCACACACTCACAGCTCCCTGACAAGAGGGAGCCAGCTTAGCTTAGCTGCCAACACCCACACATCGTGTCAGCAAGGCGGACAGCCCGCCTGCTTTCATACCTCTCACTGTATTTCCCACTTCTATACTTCCCTTCACCTATGCCTCTCCTTCCTCTTTACTCCCAAAAAAAAAAAAAAAAAAAAAAAAAAAAAAAAAAAAAAAAAAAAAAAAAAAAAAAAAAAAAAAAAAAAAAAAAAAAAGGGGATGTAGTAAGGCGGGCGGGAGCGAGGAGGGGATGTAGTAAGGCGGGCGGGAGCGAGGAGGGGGGTGTAGTAAGGCGGGCGGGAGCGAGGAGGGGGGTGTAGTAAGGCGGGCGGGAGCGAGGAGGGGGGTGTAGTAAGGCGGGCGGGAGCGAGGAGGGGGGTGTAGTAAGGCGGGCGGGAGCGAGGAGGGGGGTGTAGTAAGGCGGGCGGGAGCGAGGAGGGGGGTGTAGTAAGGCGGGCGGGAGCGAGGAGGGGATGTAGTAAGGCGGGCGGGAGCGAGGATGGAGGTGTAGTAAGGTAGGCGTGAGCGAGGAGAGGGGGTGTAGTAAAGTGAGCGGGAGCAAGGAGGGAGGTATAGTAAGGGGAGCGGGCGTCAGTGTAGTCGGGACTGTGTCAGTGTTCGGCGATGGGTCCAACGTTCCTCCTGGCGGTGAGTACCTGGTGTAGTCACTGCGGGTGAGACTCGTGCTTCATGGCTCAGCTTAAGAAAATGTGCATTACTAGAATTATTTATGTATAATAGTTTTATTTGTTCTAGTCTAGTCGAGTCTCATCAATAATATGTTGTATAAAGGCTTTCATAGGCAAAATTATCGTGTCTAAAGAGACTATATGTTTGGTGAGCATAAACGCTCAGAAGTAAAAGTTTAAAGTAAACTCGGGGTACATACGCCCAGAGATGGAGTACACTTCTGGGTGTATATCTACCTTTTGTGTTCGCTGGTTAACATGTATATACAGGTAGGCAGAGCTGGGACCTGATACTACAGCCTATTAACTACACATCTCGAACTTCTGTAATTTTAATGTAATGTTAACTTACATTAGTAACTAGCTCATCAAGACTAACTTGCTTAGGTAAATGAATCTTGGTGCTCAGTTTCGGAGCCCATTATGTGCCTCTGTAACCCTCTCCACTACCGCCAACGGCATGGGAATGGGGTGCATAATAAACGAACTAAACTCTGCTAACTGGATAACTGTTGTGTACCTGAAGCTTCATATTATTTGTTTTTGTAATAATTAAAGGGTCCCGGAAGTACAGTCGGGTTCGTTCTAGGCGCACAATCGAGAATTCTGGGTTCGAATATCGGGCGGGATAGAAACAGTTAGGCTCATTTTCTTTCACTTAATACCTCTGTTCACCAAGCAGTAAGTAGGTACTCAGGAGTTAGTCAGCTTGTTGTGCAGTTGCATCCTGGACCGGGTCAGTATTTCGGCCTTAGGGGGGGGGGGAGGCGTCGATATAAGTCTAACGTGTATGAATATACTCTGGCTTTCTGTCCCCCGACACAATGATTTATTATAATGGAGGGACTTGAGTAGAGGGAATCGTTGTTTAAAACTGCAGGGCACAGCAAGTCGTCCACACCATTTACTATTTAAAGTATATTCAATTCTTAATTGTTGTATTGTGTAGTATCAGTTATTAATATTTCACATGCAATTACCAAGTTTTGAACGCGCCATATATTCAAATGCAACAACAGTCATAAATTGTGTTGTAGTAAACAAGAAATGCCATCCTTTCCATTTATTTATTTATTTATTTATATACAAGAAGGTACATTGTGTTTTAAAAGTACATAACATTGGTGTTCTTACATTCTTGCAAGGCTATTAACACGCACAGCATTTCGGGCAGGTTCTTAATCTAACTGGTAAAGGTAAGATTATTGATAAGTAACATGGTAGCAAAATTTGAGCTCAACATAATAACTACAATATAAATTGATAGTGTTGATTATACTGGTGAGGTTGCATGTCTTAAGTACTAAAATTGGGTGAGTGGGTAGCCCAAGATACAACAACCTTAGGAATAATCAAAATAACTTTTGATTTCAAGGAACAGAATGTGGTTATCGAGTTGTACAAGTCTCCATTGCTTCTTTATCAGGACTACTGTATCCAAGCGACAAAAAATCATACCAGAAATAGTAGACGTAGAAAAAAAAAGAAATTTCTCACTTTATCAGAAACAACTCAATAAAGTATTATGTAGGAAAGAAAATAGGAGATGCTTTTCCACCCATAGGATAATAAACTCATATAGAATCGCCTACTCTCCGAAGCCGTAAATGCCAATAATATATTTCAGTTTAAAATTTAGCTTGAAAAAAAATCAGTATCTCAGGAATAATGGCGGAATTTTATCAAGCCCCCAGCTTCCTGTTCCCGTCGAGGTCACTAGAGATGGTGGACCTCAGGAATGAATAATTGTAGTAGTAATAAGGCTACTACTGTATATTGAGGCAGACGTGTTGCTCTTTACATTGGGTTAGTCTCCCCTACCACCACCGGCTCTTCGGTATTGAACGATACGTTTTCTCTCTTAATTATCTATTGAATCCAGAGGAAGCATTTTATAATTGTGGTAATCGATTGTTAATAGCGAAATCGACGCACTAATAGTGTATGATTGTGTTCATCACCTGATGTCTTGGCTTCTTAAACAATGAAGATTGGTGTAATTGCAGTGTTTTATATGACTGAACTGCTTCTGATTACTTGGGAATTCAGCGGCCTCTACAGTTTCTCAGAGTTGATTTTTATGTAAGTTATTATTGTTTTATATTATTATTATTAATATATGCTAATATGGAATGTTATATTATTATAACATATCCATATGGTATCTCGGGGGGGGGGGATACCATATGGTTATGACAGGTTTATTTTTTATGTCCTTTTTATTTAGTTATTTTGGCAATACATATTTCAGTTCAATATCTCGAGATTTTAGTTTAGTTCATTTATTTATTATTATTTATAATCCTGCAAAGTTTAAAGAGGTAGCTATAGCCCCAAGCCTCTTCCCTCAACCCTCACACAAACGATACATTCTCCTTTATAGATATAGACAGGTGAAGAGCATCTTATGTTATCTGTGCTATATTGTGGCCAGTTGAGCTTGGAGCTCTTGCCCCGTGTGTGTTGGATTTGATATTTTAAAGCTAAGCAATTTACAATTGCCGTGAGCGATACTTGCACATAATTTTATTTGTTTATCCTGTACAAATTCGCCCCCCCCTCCATCCAGTGGGTGGGGGTGGAAAGGCAGCATGCAGTGCCGGATTACCCATTAGGCACTGTGCCTATATCAGCTATATAATAGAGTACTATAGGCATTGTGCCTATATTAGGCACTGTGCCTATATCAGCTATATAATAGAGTAATATAGACATCGTGCCTATATTAGGCACTGTGCCTATATTAGGCACTGTGCCTATATTAGGCACTGTGCCTATATTAGGTTGGAGGACCTAATCTTTACCTATTGACCTATTGTGCTTATAGGGTGGAGGACCAATGAAAAATTATATGGGAACTTTTCTTACTCTTTCTACAGGATATTAAATTGATACCAATGTGCTTTTTCCATTTATTTATTACTTATTCCTATTAGTATCTACTTGATTATTTTCGTTACTATTCTATTTAGGTAAATTCTGTCCGTAGATGACAGAAAAATAGTAGTTACTAGCTTCTGTTATTATTGAATATGCTCTCAAATCAGGCCGCTTATCTTGGAGTTGCCTAAGATAAGGCCTGCGAATGTCTTAATCCGGCCCTGCCTGCATGAACAGGCAGGGCCGGACATTATTAGAACAGGTAGGTTTATCTGTTATATTAGAACAGGTAGGTTTGCTACCTACAGGTAGCAAACTAGGAATAGTTGGCTTAAATTTCTGGTAGTATATAATTTTGTATGAAATATTTACATTTTTTTTAATATTTGTTATAGAGTTATCACTATATTTCTTAGCCACTCTTTTAAACTGGTTGGGAGACATACAGCTTTTAATTACATTTCGGAGCTCATTCCAGAATTTGGGATCCTTGATTTGCATAGCATTTCTGCTTTGGTTGAGACTCGCTATGAATATCAGAGATATTTGTTCCTCGTGTGGTGACCATGAGTTCTACTACAGTCTACTACAAAGTGCTTAAGGTCAAGATTGGCATTGCGGTTCAGAATTTTATATATTTTTATTTATTTTTTATTTATATATATATATATATATATATATATATATATATATATATATATATATATATATATATATATATATATATATATATATATATATATATTATTAAATATGACCGAAAAAGTAAGATTAATAATTCTAACACGAATTTTCTCAATCTTTCGTACATTACGCTTCACTGTTGGAGGTAAATCAAAAATCACTTCTCCAAAATTCATTTTTATTTCTAGTCTGACGCGACACGGGCGCGTTTCGTAAAACTTATTACATTTTCAAAGACTTCACAAATACACAACTGATTAGAACTTACGTCTCTCTGATATTATATCTACATTTGAGTGAGGTGGGAAGGGTGATGTGGCATTAACACAAGACAGAACAGGGGGGGATATTAATAGGGTATTAAAAGTATCAACACAAGACAGAACAGAAACAATGGGTATTGAATAGAAGTGTTTGTAGAAAGCCTATTGGTCCATATTTCTTGATGCTTCTATATTGGAGCGGAGTCTTGAGGTGGGTAGAATATAGTTGTGCAATAATTGGCTGTTGATTGCTGGTGTTGACTTCTTGATGTGTAGTGCCTCGCAAACGTCAAGCCGCCTGCTATCGCTGTATCTATCGATGATTTCTGTGTTGTTTACTAGGATTTCTCTGGCGATGGTTTGGTTATGGGAAGAGATTATATGTTCCTTAATGGAGCCCTGTTGCTTATGCATCGTTAAACGCCTAGAAAGAGATGTTGTTGTATTGCCTATATACTGGTTTTTTTTGGAGCTTACAGTCCCCAAGTGGGCATTTGAAGGCATAGACGACGTTAGTCTCTTTTAAAGCGTTCTGTTTTGTGTCTGGAGAGTTTCTCATGAGTAGGCTGGCCGTTTTTCTGGTTTTATAGTAAATCGTCAATTGACGATTTACTATAAAACCAGAAAAACGGCCAGCCTACTCATGAGAAACTCTCCAGACACAAAACAGAACGCTTTAAAAGAGACTAACGTCGTCTATGCCTTCAAATGCCCACTTGGGGACTGTAAGCTCCAAAAAAACCAGTATATAGGCAAGACAACAACATCTCTTTCTAGGCGTTTAACGATGCATAAGCAACAGGGCTCCATTAAGGAACATATAATCTCTTCCCATAACCAAACCATCGCCAGAGAAATCCTAGTAAACAACACAGAAATCATCGATAGATACAGCGATAGCAGGCGGCTTGACGTTTGCGAGGCACTACACATCAAGAAGTCAACACCAGCAATCAACAGCCAATTATTGCACAACTATATTCTACCCACCTCAAGACTCCGCTCCAATATAGAAGCATCAAGAAATATGGACCAATAGGCTTTCTACAAACACTTCTATTCAATACCCATTGTTTCTGTTCTGTCTTGTGTTGATACTTTTAATACCCTATTAATATCCCCCCCTGTTCTGTCTTGTGTTAATGCCACATCACCCTTCCCACCTCACTCAAATGTAGATATAATATCAGAGAGACGTAAGTTCTAATCAGTTGTGTATTTGTGAAGTCTTTGAAAATGTAATAAGTTTTACGAAACGCGCCCGTGTCGCGTCAGACTAGAAATAAAAATGAATTTTGGAGAAGTGATTTTTGATTTACCTCCAACAGTGAAGCGTAATGTACGAAAGATTGAGAAAATTCGTGTTAGAATTATTAATCTTACTTTTTCGGTCATATTTAATAATATATGTCTACAGGAAAGACTGCTACCAAAATATACTAATATATATATATATATATATATATATATATATATATATATATATATATATATATATATATATATATATATATATATATACAAAAGTTCTTACATACTTGTAAAGCTACTAGCACGCATAGCGTTTCAGGCAGGTCCTTGATCCTCACTTTCCCTGAAATATGACCCCGCCAAATCGTTTAACTACATTCACTACTGGGTGAACACAGACTACAGTTAAGGATTGGCGCCCGGTCAATCCTTCCCTGTCAGGATACGAACCCAGGCCAAAGCGTTTGCTAAGCGCCGGGCGAGTGTTTTATCATTGCGCCACGGGAACTGCACTGATAAAACATAAAACGTATACAAAAATATATATATATAGAACGCTTGAGAGTAAGTGCACAGACTTAATATTTAACATTTCAAAGATTTCAGTAAGGGAGCAGAGTGGTGTCTGGGACCGGAGGTTGTTACTATTCTGATTTTTGTTTAGTAATTAGGGGTCGGAGGTAATTAAGGTGGTAGATCGTCAAGCACAGATTTCATACATAGATAAATAAGTAAATAATACAGAGTAACTAGGGCAGAGCTCGGAACATAGTAGCTGACTTTGGAAAGAATGCCTACTGGTTTAGAAACTTTTTTAGTTATATATTGTATATGGAAATTCAGTTTGTTGTCAATGTGAACACCAAGGAACTTCCCATCTACTCTGCTCATAATTTGGGTATTGCTAATTCGTAGGTTAATTTCATTGTTAGGCGTGTTACAATCAATTTATGAAACGTTTTACCGATCTTAAGGGTAAGTTTGTTAGTCAATAACACATGGACTTTATTTAGATCAGTATTCACTGAGTCATTTATGATAAGTGGGTTAGCATGGAAGAAAATGGAGATAATGCCAACGCAAATATAATTGGTTTCATGTGTTGAGTGGCAATTAACGCCAATGTTAATGCTGCATCATTCCACTTGTGTATTAGTTCTTCAGCCTTACCACTGGGGTCTTTGTGAGCCGCAGGCCGGGTTCTGCCCCCCCTTAGCTATCTGAATTTTCGCCCACACTTGTCTTGCAGATGTTTCCTTTCCAATAGAACTGGTGAATTCAAGCCATTGTCTTTCCCGCTCTTTAATCTTCTCTTCCCTGGCTACTTGACACAGTTTTAAACAGCTCTTGGTTGCTGTCAGTGGGATGCCTCCGATACTCTCTGCTCATACTCATGGCCCTTACATTTGCATTAAGCATCTTTATGTAATCGTTCTCATACCATTTTATTTTCTTCCTCTGAGAGATGTAGTCACCTACAGTACACTTGCTTAGGATGCTGTGATCTTACTTGCAAGGGATGTGCCATTGGATGAGAAGACAATTTTGAATTTAGAAACCGTGCCAGCAGCTCATAACACTCCACTCTATCTAGCAAGGAATATTGGTATTTTTATCGAAGTTCTTCTCTGACCAAAATATCTGGGGAATAGTGTTCCGTGGTTTTTTTATTTGTTTTGTACATTTATTTAACTAAATTTATTTTCACAGTAGACTGTCGTGGCTTTTTTGTTATCTTAGAAAGCAGCGAAGATTAACGCTAAGACAGTTTTCTGGGAGTGACCCGTTGCCTGCACTTGTTCTCATATTCATGTGTTTTTTACTAATTGATGTAAGTATCCCCCTTTGGTGACCCGTAGGTTGCTGGTCCTTTTAGTTGTGACTTAATTAGTAACTAAAGGACAGTGCGGCAATGAGTGTTATAGAGGCTAGTGTATTATTACAACTACAGCAAGTGTTACTACAACACTTAGTAGTAACTAAGTGTTGGAGTGGAGTAAGGCTTTCGCATTTGAGACTAAGATAACTTAACATAGGAAGGTGCCTTTCTACCAGAAGCGAGCGCCCACAAGTGTGGTGAGGTGTGGTCGACGCCTGTCTCAACCCTGCTGCTCTTGTACGCACCTCCAGTTGGAAGCAGGTTGACGAGGTACTCAGTAGAGGGAGGGAGGCAGGCCCTAATCAACAATAACGTTATGTAGAAAAGTACATTAAAAGGAAGATGAACCACCATGCTTACTGTGATGGAGATGTCAACATTACACTGGAGCTGTCCTAGGTGCTATTTACTTAGGTATGCATGAATAAGTTTCCCGTGTGGAGATGGTAACGATGAGTGTGACTTACGGGCGCCAACTAAGGGGTTCCGTGTTTCAGCTTTCAATTGACAGGTTCGTATAAAGCTTATCAAACGTTTAGGTTCTGTCAAATCTACTCATTAAATTTGTTTATATGGAACCTGCCGCTGACACTTTCTTTTTTTTTCATTTAATTTCTTTACTAGGCTTCTCTGAGGCTGAAGAATGCTCTTATTTCCCTGCGGCTCATTCTGGTATTTAGTTTTCAACTACGTCTTTGGTCATGTATCTATATTGTTAAATAACCTTAGCATTTCTATTATCAATTCTCGTGAGTATTTTGGATGTTGCGATGATGGAATGACTGATGAGGACTGCGTGAGACAACAGGCTAGGAGAAATGTGTGATAATAATAAGAAGCAAGATAAAATAAGGAGGAATGTGTGACAAGTACAAAATGATATTTTAGTTCAAACGGGTATACATGGATTTAGCAATAACACATTACCTGCAAGCTGGTAAACATACATATGTATCAGTACTGTTAAGAAAGTACTTGACCTACATGTGGAGTACTTGGGTGATGATTGCTTGGCTTTCTTAACCTGTGGTAAAGAGATGCGGCGTCGCAATGTGTCACGTGACCGCCAAGGCTACGGAGGCACGAGACTGGAGTCAGGCCAGCAGGGCGTAGCAGTAAATGTGTAGCAGCCAGGCGATCGTCACTGCCTCCCCGACCTCCGCCATAACCACCACTACCCAACATGATGACTGAACATCTCATCACTCCATTCTGAGATGAGTGATGATGACTTTTAGCTCACTGTAGCGAACTGTGTAGTAAGGCTGTTAGTCACTGTTAAGTTCATCAATTACACACCCGATAACCTATCCGTAGGCGGAGGTGGAAATGGTTACAGACCTATATAACGGGCTCGGGAAATGAATCCCAATATATTATATATATATATATATATTGACCAGACCACA
The DNA here is from genome assembly GCF_040958095.1 of Procambarus clarkii. Lineage (NCBI taxonomy): Eukaryota > Metazoa > Arthropoda > Malacostraca > Decapoda > Cambaridae > Procambarus > Procambarus clarkii. Next base: position 38,954,579 of record NC_091150.1, on the reverse strand, counting down.
CACTAGAAATTGAAGGGACGACGACGTTTCGGTCCGTCCTGGACCATTCTCAAGTCGATTTCTCACAATCGACTTGAGAATGGTCCAGGACGGACCGAAACGTCGTCGTCCCTTCAATTTCTAGTGTGTGGTCTGGTCAACATACTTCAGCCACGTTATTGTGACTCATCGCCTGCACATATATATATATATATATATATATATATATATATATATATATATATGCAAACAAGCCTGAATGGTCCCCAGGACTATATACAACTGAAAACTCACACCCCAGAAGTGACTCGAACCCATACTCCCACAACTGGTATGTGCAGGGACGCCTTAATCCGCTTGACCATCACGACCGGACATAAGGAAGTGATAGCCGAGGCTATTTGAACCACTTCCCCGCCGGCACTCGGATGGTAATCTTGGGCATAGCATTTTATCAAATCACCTCATTCTTTGGGGCACACGTGAGGAACACAAATGCAAACAAGCATTGCATTTGTTTGCATTTGTGTTCCTCACGTGTGCCCCAAAGAATGAGGTGATTTGATAAAATGCTATGCCCAAGATTACCATCCGAGTGCCGGCGGGGAAGTGGTTCAAATAGCCTCGGCTATCACTTCCTTATGTCCGGTCGTGATGGTCAAGCGGATATATATATATATATATATATATATATATATATATATATATATATATAATGTGTGTGTGTGTGTGTGAAAATCACAAAAAATTAACTTGTGATGAATAATGAGACAATGTCAGACCACCGAGGAAGGATTAAGACAGGAATTCGTGAGTACTTTCGTATTTAATAATACATCTACAGAAGGATCCTTCCGAAGATGTATTATTAAATGCGAAAGTACTTAAGGAAATTCCTGTCTTAATCCTTACTTCGTGATCTGACACTATCACATTGTTCATCACGAGTTAATTTCTTCGTGATTTACACACACACACACACATATGAAAGTTAGGGGGGACATGATTACCACATACAAGATTCTCAAAGGAATTGATAGGGTAACCAAAGTTTATTTAACACAAGGGGAACATGCACTAGAGGACACAGGTGGAAATTTAAGTACCCAAGACATTTCTAATAAAGACATTAGAAAGAATTTTTTTTAGTGTCAGAGTAGTTAATAAATAGAATGCATTAGGAAGTGATGTGGTGGAGGCAGTCTCCATACACAGTGTCATGCGTATATATAAAGAGCCCAATAGGCTCAGGAACCTGTACACCGGTTGATTGACAGTTGAGAGGCGGGTCCAAAGAGCCGAAGCTCAATCCCCCGCACGCACAAATAGGTGAATACACACACACATTCTTTTTATTTTAAGAATATTCACACTATTATTTATTCCGGTAAATATAGAGGAGAGTAGTCCTTCCTTTATAGGCTGCAATCGATAAATATCTGGTAATAATTTGTGTTTTTGTTAATCTACGTAGGGTTGTGATGAGCGCACCTCTGTGGCACAACCACCTCCACACCCCTTGTGTTATAGATGTGGCCAACGGGCTCAGGATATTCCCAAAATTTCATCTTACTGGAGGCAATAATATACTCAGATCTGAAGCCCACATCTCCCCAGCCCCTTATTGTTCACCTGAACCCATGCTCTGAACCCATGCATACCCAAATAATAATAATAATAATAATAATAATATTAACGGGAAAGTCAATAGGATGCATGACGTTTTGAGTCATATGATACATGTGATTCATTTATGCATTAGAATAATGATAATAATTTTCTATATAAAGCTTATTTCAAACATGATACAGGAATATTCGTAGGTACACAATGAAAATCATGAGACACTAATGGACACACCGTTTCGGAAATAACATAAATAGGTAAATTATTTATGAGTTTTATATGGAAATAATAAACGTCGAGAAGTTAAAATATTTAAATTGTTAAGCAAATTTATCAAATTGTTGCAATTTTTAAGTGATATTTAATAGTGAAAGGCATAAGACTACTTAAATAATGTAGAAATTGTTGCAAAATGTAATAAAATGTTGCAACTTCAGCAACACTTAAGGACTAGCTAGGCTGGTATCTCGGAGAGGTTTCTTGAATTAGTTAAGTGACAGAATAATATAGTTACCATTAGAGAAATTTGATGAAGGTAGACATTGAGATTCTGGATGTATATATTGTTGTTAATATATAATTTTAATTATAGTCATCATAATCATAATATTTACAGTTGTATAAAATGTCGATACTTTCAGTATTATATCAACAAATATAACTTGACATAATCAGAATTTCAGGTTAACCACAATAATTAAATTAACCACAGTAATGTAAAATAATTATTTAGCATTATTTTTTTTATTAACAAGCTTAGGTATACACAGCAATGTGTTGCTACACAGTGTAGATCAAAAAGTAGGTATAAGTTCATTTAATATTCCCATCTCACAGGATGGTTAGTCATACGTGGAATCAGGAGAGAACATGAAATGTAAGGCTGATCTATTAGCCTCCACTAGCAAAATCTGAGTACAGCACAAGAATATCTTCCAATATTCCTGAGTGTCTGAAGTGATTACAGAGCTCAAAGTACCTCATACCATTTGGTGTGAAAACAATAACAGGGAAATCACAGATATATTGTTGGAGAGTATGTCCCAGCTCTTGTTCACATAGTTTACAATTGGAATGTTCACCATTGGGAGATTCATTACCTGCAGCCACCTGCCATAGATATCGATAACCCAGCTTAATTCTGGTTATTACAATGTCACACTGTTTAGTGTATGTTTTATGCTGCCCGTACATACAATTCTCGGTTCTAAACATGTCATAGCTCTTTATACTCGTGCTTTTTGGCCTTTGTGTGCCAGTAACTGCTCTTCTGTCTTCCCAAATTTCCTGAAATATTGCGGCTTTTACAGCAGAGATTGGAATGCCCATATCCAACTCATTTTCAGGCTAATTACATGCAGTTTTAGCTGCCTTGTCTGTGTCATCATGCTGAATTATCTAAGGTACGTATGTAGTAAGTAAAGGTTTGCCTAGCGTAATAGGCTAATAAAAGCCTGTTATACGGTTTCATTATCCAGTCATTTGATGACCTTAGCACTGACCAGCAACTTACCTTCACTTTCAGTATTCAAGTCATGCAGAATTTTAGTGTTCAATAACAGCTGAATCAGTTAATAGCACTATTTTCTCTACGCGGGCAACCACCTCGACTCCCCCGGGTCAGGGGTCACACAGTGAACTGAGAGAAAAACTCACTCTCATCTGGGCCCTGTAGGTTACCCTTCCATTATCACGATTCTCCTCCCTTGGCCTTCCACCTCCAGGGTGAGCAGGAAGGTGGGGAGGGGAAGGGGGGGGCCTGGCTTACCACACCGAGGGGTGTGGGCGTGTGGTGGGGAGGTGTGGTCATGGATGGTGGGGAGAGCCTGGCTTACCACACCCAGGGTGAGGGTGCATTGTGGGGGTGGGGGAAGCCTGGCCTCCCACATTCAGGGTGAGGGCGTGTGGTGGGGGACGGGTGGCCATGGGTGCGAGAATGTGGTCTCCCAGCTCCTGGGTGACGGTACGTGGCCAGAGAAGAGGGCCACAAAACCAGCAATCACAACAACCACAGAATCAACAACTAATATACCCACAACAACTGCACTATCTACCACAACAATAACTGTCTTCAACCGATGTTCGTAGCTTAACCCTTTAAGCGCTGGCACTAATCTAGTAGCAAACCTCTGCACTTTTTAAATTTTAGTTTTATGGATTCCAGGCCGGTGCTGCACATTATGGTATTGGTCTAACAAAACTTGTGTAGGTTGCCTTGAAAGCGTCCTGATTTAGGTTTTTAAACGACGTTCTAAAGTTCGTCAGAGTCCCATTTGTTACTGATGTCATCCTGCTCTCAGGATGTTGGAATTGTTAGTGTTGGAATTATATCTTCTCCCAAATTTCTTTCTCCGATTCTCGTAGCTGCCTTTGATTTATGGTGTAGATACTTTCTGGTCTTCTTTCTCCCATCCCCATCTTCATTACCTTGCACTTATCAGGAATTAACTCCAACAATCATTTGTTTGTCCACTCAGGAAGTTTGTCAAGGTCTTCATATAACATTCTGCAGTCCTCTTTTTTTTTTTACATTCCTCCTTATCTTTGCATTGTCTGCAAACATTGACATGAACGAGCTCCCTCCCTCGGGTTGATCATTAACATAAACCAGGAACAGTAGTGGTTCCAGGACTGATCCTTGTGGGACTCCCACTTGTTATACTCCTCCAGCTGGAGACTTCGTCTCTGACGGTAATTCTTTGTTTTCTGTCCTTCAGGTACTCCATTACAGTTGTCGTCCCAGTTACAGCTTGCTTCTCTCTTGTACACTAGTCCTTCGTGAGCAACAGTTACACATGCTTGTTGATAGTCTATAGAGTGTCGTGGTGATGGAGGCGTCGTGGTGGTGATGGAGGCGTCGTGGTGGTGATGGAGGCGTCGTGGTGGTGATGGAGGCGTCGTGGTGGTGATGGAGGCGTCGTGGTGGTGATGGAGGCGTCGTGGTGTTATCAATATTAGTTCAATACTCATTGTTATTGCTGGTTTAATGTATACCAAATATTACTGTAGTTTATAAGTGGTCGAACACGCACACACGGACGGACACACACTCAGATTTCAATGCAGCATTAGATACTGTTCCACCGTATTGTTTACCTAGTTAATACAATGTGATGAATTTCAATTTAGTCCATATTTAAAAGATAGTTATCACTTATAATAAAACTCTAATAAAGAAAACGCGAAGTGCAGAACAGGAAATAATTATAAATTGTTAAGTTGTAACGATTATTGCCTATCACCCTCGAGGCTTATTGAAGGCTAGGCTACATTATTGACCAACCCGTCAGTATTCTTTAACCAGGGACAGTTTACTAGAACATGTTTTAACTGTTACATAACACTTCCTATTTGCTCTGTTATGGATAACAAATGTTTCCTAAGGTTTAGGAATGAAGTATAGAGTATATTTGTATTCATTAAAAACCTCTGAGAAGTGACTGAATTTCTTCTTATAAAAAAGTCCTCTGGACAGTCTCCCATGGAACGAGGCTGTATATAAATGTAATACTTTGCTTTGTTACTATAGCATGAACTAAATTATAATGTACATACCTTTTCTCGTAAGTCTGTTCATTAAACATATTTATATTTAAGATAATTTTGATTTTAAATTAAAAAATCTTCTAAAATCAGATACTGTGTACCTCGCCCTGTCCTGATAACGATATGTTGCTCGCTCATCTATCCTTGTCTCAGTTATGGTATCGGTGACTGGGGTTCTACTACCCAAAATTATCTTCGACCTCTAATTACTCAACACAAACTATCAATTAGAACAATAAGAAACTCAAGCTCCAGACAGTACTCTACTCACTTATTGAAATCTTTGAATATGATAAATATTTATTCACTACACATCCTCTCAAGTGTACTCTATATAGATACTCATCCAATCATCCGTAAACACAGGTGCTTGCTAGAGTGTCGGGTGTCTTATATAGAAGTAGTAGGCATCCACCAGTCTTAGGAGACTGTGGAGCTGCGCTCTGGATGTCGGTCTGGAGTGGCCTCTCCAGGGCTCAAAGCCAGGGTAGGCTGATACTGAGGAGAAGCTGTTACCCAAGCAGCCGGTCCCCGCTCTCCACGGCGCGGAAAGTCTCCAATAGAAAGGCAAACGCCAATATGATTGGTTCCAGCGCCGCCGCAGGAACTGTGAGCTCCGCAGTTGACCTCGAAGTTGGTGAAAGAAGACTTTAAACCCTGAGACCGCCGTGGTCGGGGCTGGAGAAGAACCACCCCATCAAGGGCAAGACCGGCCTCAGCCTCCTGAAGCAGAACCTGGGCCGCACGAGCCCCAGGAGGTGGACGTCTGAGTCCCGCACCTACGGGTTCCAGACAAAGATCGTCACAGCCCTCTTTCACCCGAGGCCGGCTTCCTTCAAGACCCAGCAGAAGGAAGAGTAATAATTATTAATTAATTATATTATTATTATAATAATAATAATAATAATAATAATAATATTTATATTTAATAATTATCACTCTTCCTTCTGCTTGGTCTTGAAGCCGGTCTCGGGTTTAGTACAGTTTGTTCTTAAAAGTCTGTGAGGGATTGTGGATGCCTTTATCAACGTGAAGGAGAATACACAAAATACTTTACCTTGTTTCACTTGTATTTAACATAAAAAAGGGTGTCTGGTTTATATAAGATAGTGAAAACGTTAAGGCAGTTGTGAACTTGTTAGTCTCGTCTAATTTCAGTTTCAAAGTCGGGCTCCTGCTTAACATTATTAGCCATTACCTCCTATAATTGGCTCACAACCATGCATAATTAGCCGCCAGTGTAAACAACGGTCTAATGGTTGGCCTCCACTATTCCCAGTCGCTGATTGGCAGAAAAATGACGAGTGTCTTGCTATTATTTAGAGCTCATTGGGTGTTCCCTGCGTTACGTGACGATGTTCCTGAACTGTGACTAGTGCCGTGAGTGTCGTCACGGTAACGGATGCGCTGATTGGCAGACTGTTGCGTCCTATGTACAGAACTATTACAAACCGTAGCCTCTCATAATAATTGTTGAAATCTCGCAAAAGTACCATTTGTCAGCGAGAGAACGCCTCTTAGTGCTACCCAGGCTCCCTTAACCAGGGAAGAGGTTGTCTACGAGGTCACCCATTTAGATACTGGCCATAACAAACGGTGCTTAACCTAATCTAGTGATTACATCATCCGTTACGCCAGGTCACACATAAAAGCGAAGGTGTGTGTGTTTGTTTGAGACGCCTGTGTGGTCTTAAGAGGATGGGTTGTGAAATACAGATGACCTGTAATGGAGAAGTCGAAAATTTTAGAAAATGTTGAGAGTACTGAAATCATTTGGTGGTTGAGAGCTGCGTAAACACGTTGATGAGTGAGTAACGACAGGTGATGACTCTTGTCCCGTCCCAGACAGGTGATAACTTGTCCCGTCCCAGAAAGATAGCAAACTACACAAGTCAACAACTGTCAACAACAACAACAGCAACAATTCATCAGTCCCCGTGGTGTAGTGGTTAAAACACTCGCATGGCGTTTCGCGAGCACTTTGTCCTGGGTTCGTATCCTGGCCGGGAAGGATTTACTGGGCGTCAATCCTTAACTTAATTATTAGTTTCTGTTTACCCAAGAGTAAAATGCGTACCTGGTTGTTAAACTATTTGTCGGGTCGTATAGTGCCAGTGGCTGTACAGGAATGTAAGAACTCTTGAATATAGAAATAAAAAAAAACTGTGTAGAGGTATAATGTCCACGTTTATATAATGTTTATAGAGGAATAAACATTATCATTATCATTGTAACATCCTTTGCAGATGACAAAAATCAGCATGAAAAAATACCTCTGCTGAAGACATTGGAAAACTACAAGCAGATATTAATACAATTTTCGATTGGGCAGCAGAAAATAACATAATGATACAATCAAATCTGCCCTTAGTAGGGAAACAGTATGTAAATGATTTGGGAATAATGATGTCTGACGACTTAATGTTTAGGGAGCATAACCAAGCAAATATTGCGTCAGCCAGAAAAATGATAGGATGGATTACGAGAACTTTCAAATCCAGGGATCCCATCACAATGGTTGTACTCTTCAAATCACTTGTACTGTCCCGTTTTGAGTACTGCTCAGTACTCGCTTCCCCCTTCAGAGCAGGAGAGATTGCTGGAATAGAGGGAGTACAGAAAATATATACGGCATACATAGGCACGTTAAAGCATCTAAATTATTGGGGGCTTGGGGAGTAGAACTCCCAGAACCCCATCAAGCAGGTATCAAGCAGGCTATAAGGAAAAGGTTCAGTGGTGTAAATATCAAGCTAGAGTTCCCAATAAGCAGGAAAACGCATTTAGTAGCACACAATCGACACTTGGTACCCCCATTTCGCTCTTTGTAAATATGAAACATATTTTTTAAAAGGTTTTATAATTATTATCCCTCGGGGAGAATAACAGTTTAAGAAAAACAAAAACATCGTTCATGACACCAATTATAATTTAAGGTGGAACAAAGAGACAAGGTTACATAGAGGTGCGGCCACCGCCCGGAGCAGTGTTGTGTCAGCTACCGTCACTGTTCGTTGCTCTCCCTCCTCCTATAGCTACGCTAATGACCTAGTTGGCTGCCGCAGGGAAAGTGTTGTCGGATGTTTAGTCAAGTTGCTGCAGCACTTTTCTCTCTTGTGGACGAGTTTGGCGTAAATCCGTACACATGACAGCACACACGATCTTGAGGCAGTGTACCAACCCAACCACAATACCTCAGGCTCCAGCTACCTGTGGTCCTGGACGACCTGGTCCTGGACGACCTGGTACTGGACCACCTGGTCCTGGACCACCTGGTCACTGCAGGCCGTCATGCCTTCAATGGCCGGACACCCGCGCTCTATAATTCTGTTTTTTTTTTTGAGATATATACAAGAGTTGTTACATTCTTGTACAGCCACTAGTTCGCGTAGCGTTTCGGGCAGGTCCCTGGAATACGATCCCCCGCCGCGAAGAATCGTTTTTTCATCCAAGTATACATTTTACTGTTGCGTTAAACAGAGGCTACAGTTAAGGAATTGCGCACAGTAAATCCTCCCCGGCCAGGATACGAACCCATGACATAGCGCTCGCGGAACGCCAGGCGAGTGTCTTACCACTACACCACGGAGACTACGGAGGTGTTATTTCACAAACACCGGGAAATGCTAAAACTGTTAATTAAAATGTTAAAATCCGAATGAAAAATATAGATGCTTAGGCGATATTCCAACTGTACATTTGCATGCTCTTGCTGATTGACAAATCGGATTCAGTAGGGAGAAAGATATTTAGAATTGGCAATAAGAGGATCGGTAGTGTTAAATTCCCTGGTGTTACCGCCTCTGTGATGATACACATGTGGCAACGCAGCCACGTCAGTTATTGCTCTCCATATATCATCATTCCTTTGTGATAGTTGATACGTCACTGTTGTCCCAAGTTATACAATGATATACCGCCGTATAGATTCTTTGTTCTGTTCAACTTGGGCGCTTTATTGCTCAGAACTGTGTGAAAGTTGCTAATGTATGCCATTCTCTGACATTGTTTTATTCAATTGTTTTATGTTTGCAGTCCTAGTTATCTGTATCAGTCGTTATCGTGTTTATTGCATTGTTCTCTCTCCGTTCTCGCTAAATTGTTCTGTAGCGACAATGATGTATTCGATGATTTTTTTCCAAACATGTTTCATAGTGCAACTTGTCTCATTTATTGGGCTCCGTGTGTTACTTTCCTGTCTGGAAATATTTATTTGGTTTCATTATTTATTGTTAGTTTTTCTTTTTAACTTCATCGAACCTTTCCTTTGTTTCTTGGCGTCACTCTGGTTCTTATACGAGGAGAATACTTGATTGTTGCCGCCGGAGGCTGGTTTATTGTGCACCCCATACTCATCCTGTGGGCGGTAGCGCATAAAAGGATTACAGAGGGCACAAAGGGTCTTATTCAGACCTCGGTGGATATTTATACATTAACAGTTTCATCTAACCTGAACACCTTATAATTACAACGTCAGGTAGTTAAAAAAATTCCTTCATATATATATATATAAAAATGCATTTACTTCAGTTATTGATTGTATTACTATCATTGATAGACTTACTTTGTCCTTTGCTAAGACATAAAATATTTAGGTATGGGAGTATTGCAGGATCATAGAAGAGCTGTTGGTTAATATTATTATTTTTCACACTACACAATCTATTCATAATCTAATATATGCCATTTATCTACTATAAGCGAAATATGAATACAGTGCAAAGATGTCAGATATAATTTATCATTTGCAATAAGTTGGTCTGCCATTACATGCAGCGTGAATTCGGATTTATCTCTAAATGCGATTTTTTTCGCAGTATAAAATATAATGCTATAGTGTGTGTATCTGTCTTTGTCCACACACTTTATACTTTACTTTATCAAGCTCCCTGTACAAGCCAAACTGCTGCCAGAGATACCTGTAGCCAAGTCGTATTCGAGCTGTGAGAACACCTGATACTTGCCCCATACACATGTTGTGTTTGACACATCTCATTGTGATACACACACTGGATCTGTTAGTTCTGGTTTGAAATATTCTACTGTACTTTCTTCAAATTAATGGAAGAGCTCTCGTCTAATATTTAATGGATCTATTGAGAGCTCAGGATTACGTTCAACAATGTCTTCAAACAGAGCAAGCTTAGCAAGGGCGTCAACCTGAATGCTGTTGTCTCATTTCCTCACTCACAGTATTGTTGCTTTGCCTCCTGCGGCTGTTTAGTTAATGTATTTATAATAGTAACTCATTAAGTCGAGGGACATGCAGCCAGTATATATGTACAAGTTAGGCTCATATCGAGACTTCCCAAAAGTCGAATTACTGAACCCGTCCAGGATGCAACCCCACAACAAGCTGACTAACTCCTGGGTACCAACTTACTTCTAGGTGAAGAGACCATTAGGTGATAGAAAATGCACCCAACCATTTCGGTCCCGCCCGGAATTCGAACCCGGAATTCGCGATTGTGAATCGAAAACGAACCTGACTTTACGACCTGGACCCTTGGGGGTGGAGAGAGAGGGAGAGGGAGAGAGAGAGAGAGAGAGAGAGAGAGAGAGAGAGAGAGAGAGAGAGAGAGAGAGAGAGAGAGAGAGACGGTCATTTAATTAGGCAGAATAAAAAAGAAATAAAAAATTGAAATATACATTTATTAAATTTCTTTCCCGTAAGGGGTTGATATAAGGTTGTATATTGGACCGGCGAGGCTGCAGCAAGACTGGAAGATAGGAGAAAGGGGGAGTCATGCAAAGTTTTCTTCCGGTTATTGTAAAATCTTGACAATGCCGATGAAATTACAAGTGTTGAGTTGAGTGGGGCTGGCCGTGTCAGGGTGGCTGCTGGCATAGTGACTGTCACGCCTGTCAGTCCTACCAGTCTTGCTGTCGCTCGATTTTGATTGTTGCCACCAGACGCTGCCATCCATTCACCTGTTCTTACTGTTATCTCTGATGCTGTTTCACCTTCCTCAAAACCACGACCTCTTCGACATTACATCCACCACACTCCCCACATTCCACACAGCGCCCCTCCCAAGTGTGTAACTTGACTGGGTGGCAGATGATAGCAAGAGTGGAGACCAAACGTGTAGAGATGAGATGTTGCGTCAGCCGTTCTGTCTAGCTTTCCGGTCTTAGTGTCACCCTGCCCGGTGCGCCCTCCACCCTCACCTGTTCTTTGTTTATTATAACATATATTTTCTGCGGGAGGTGTGTGCTTGGTGACTCAGGCCCGCCCACTTCCCCTGCCCTCCACGCCCCCTCCACGCCCTCTCCACGCCCTCTCCACGCCCCTCCACTCCCCTCCACGCCCCTCCACACCTGCCCTTATACCTTAAGAAATACATAAAAATTGTCGAATACAGCTTTTATGTGAACTTCAGAGAAGTTTATTTTTTTTACATAGACATTGAGGACATTTGTCGTTAACTTGACTTATTAATTTTATTTTTGTTATTTACTGAATTTACCTGAGGGTCACTAAGACTCTAGTGGCCTCGACGAGGACAGAAAGCCGGCGGCTTAACTGTCAAAGTCCCCCCCCCCCAATTTGTCCTGATGATTTTTTCAAGCTTTTTAATATTCAATAGATAATAAAATTAATCTCTCCCCCCCCTCTCTCTCTGTCTCTCTCTCTCTCTCTCTCTCTCTCTCTCTCTCTCTCTCTCTCTCTCTCTCTCTCTCTCTCTCTCTCTCTCTCTCTCTCTCTCTCTCTCTCTCTCTCTCTCTCTTTCTAATGGTTCACCACGTGGGTCTTTATTATTAACGTAATGGAAGGGACAATGGGTTGGTGAGATTACATAAGATTTTTGGTATTTGTACATTCTTGCAAAGCCACTAACACGCACAGCGTTCCGGGCAGGTTCTTAATTATGAATGAAGTGAACAAATGTGTGTGTTATGAATGAAGTACTTGTACTTGTGTGTGTGTTATGAATGAAGTACTTGTACTTGTGTGTGTGTTATGAATGAAGTACTTGTACATCTCTTGAATACCACTGATAGGGTTATCTTTCTTCCGTTATTTTTTCTCATACAAATATATAATGCCACAGTGTGAATAGTTCTGCTGAGAGTGTTTACATGTAGTCAAGTTAACATCAGCGGGTGAGAGCAAACTGCCAGACGTACTTGTAGCCGAGCCTAAGCCTAGCAGTGGCAACATCTAGAAGTCGTCTAACCTTATTGGATGATCCATATTGTAATAGAGAACATAACTGGCTGATCTAGGAAGAAGGTGTGTAGAAAATTTATTGAACTTTGTATGGAAGATGTTTGAACGACTCCCGTAATGTTAGTTACATTCCTCTTAGTTCTCAGCGTTCATCAGTTCACCATCTCCAGGGTGACGTCAGCTCGCTATTATCCCTGCTGTTGTCTGGGACAAAAAAATATTTTATGCATCGCTTTGCCACATTTCTCTTGCACACTTGCTCGTTTCTGTAAGATGTATGTTCATTAGTAGTTCACATGGCGAGGAAGTGTTAACCGCTCACGTATATATTCAGGGTCACAGGTAATGGGGATCACGATATTTGTAGTTGTGACCCAGCACATTTCTCCGGCTTGCACGACGCCGGGTGTTGACCTCCAGTAATGACCTGATCTCGCCCTCTCTCTCTCCCGCAGGTGAGCTTGCTCCTGGCTGGGGTCACATGCGCCCAGGGCTCGCCTTGGCCGATCCGCACCACCAAACACCAACATGAGCACCACCAACTAGGTCAAGTAAGCGACAGTTTACACACAGAGAGCGACAGTTTACACACAGAGAGCGACAGAGATGACGTAGTGAGCGAACGCACTACGCTAGAGCTCTACAGAGTGCCACCCACAACAGGCGGCGAAGTTGACACCACGATATCTGAATCCAGGAACCAGCCAGTGGTGGAGCGACAGGTGGCGTTTCCTGGCGACGACCAGAGGTACCAGTTGTCTCACTCTGAGACACGACCAGTGGTGCGACGAGGGCTCGGGGCGAGGCGACGACGACTCTTGAACCCCGAACGACGTCGCCAGTTGAGGCTGAGACGACAAAAACTGGGTCTTCCCATCATAAAGAGAGCCAGGAACAGGCACCAGCTCCCAGAGAAACAGGTGTGTGTATGTGTGTACTCACCTAGTTGTGCTTTCGGGGATTGAGCTACGGCTCTTTGGTCCCGCCTCTCAACTGTCAGTCACTTAGTGTACAGATTCCTGAGCCTACTGTGCTCTATCATATCTATATTTGAAACTGTGTATGGAGTCAACCTCCACCACATCACTGCAGTCCATCTGTTAACTACTCTGACACTGAAAAAGTTCTTACTAACGTCCCTGTGGCTCATTTGGGTACTCAGTTTCCACCTGTGTCCCCTTGTTCGCGTATCTCCTCCCCCCTATGTTAAACAGTTTATCCATATCTACCCTGTCAAGTCCTCTGAGAATTTTGTAGGTAGTGATCATGTTTCCCCTTACTCTTCTATCTTTCAGTGTCGTGAGGTGCATTTAACGCAGCCTGTCCTGTAACTCATGCCTCTTAATTCTGGGACTAGCCTAGTGACATACCTCTGAACTTTTTCCAGCTTCGTCTTGTGCTTGACGAGGTACGGGCTCCATGCTGGGGCCGCATACTCCAGGACAGGTCTTACATATGCTGTGTAGAAGGTTCTGAATGATTCCTTACATAGGTTCCTGAAGGCTGTTCTGATGTTAGCCAGCCTCGCGTATGCCGCAGATGTAAATCTTTTTATGTGGGCTTCAGGAGACAGGTTTGGTGTGATGTCAACTCCTAGATCTTTCTGTCCGTTTCATGAAGTACTTCATCTCGCATTCTGTATCCTATGTCTGGCCTCCTGTTTCCACCGCCTAGTTTCGTTACCTTACATTTACTCGGGTTGAACTTTAGTAGCCATTTGTTGGACCATTCATTCAGTTTGTCTAAGTCATCTTGTAGCCTCATACTATCTTCTTCTGTTTTAATCCTCCTCATAATTTTTGCATCATCAGCAAACAATGAGATGAACGATTCTATACCCCTCTGGCAGATCGTTGACATATATCAGAAGCAGTATAGGTCCGAGGACTGAACCCTGCGGGACTCCACTGGTGACGCCTCACCACTCTGAGGCCTCACCCTCACAGTGACTCGCTGTCTTCTGTTACTTAGGTACTCCCTTGTGCAACGAAGTACCTTCCCTCTCACTCCTGCCTGCATCTCCAGCTTTTGCATTACTCTCTTATGTGTGGTACTGTGTCAAAGGCTTTCTGGCAATCCAAAAATATGTGTTGGTGTCTGTGTGGATCTACAAAGGACACTATAAACTGCCCGAAACGCTATGCGTGCTAGTGGCTTTATAAGAATATAAAGCTTCAAGTCTCTGTACTCTCATAAACCCAATGTACCTTCTTGTATATAAATAAATAAATAAATAAATAAATAAACATATATTGAACAAAAGTTAAGAACGTAGTCGACCTCAGACACAACCCACTAAAGACAGAATAATGGATGTAATGGCTAGTGACGTCACAGGAGGTACAGAGCAGGTGGATTCCTTGGGACATGAATCCCAAGGACAGGTGAAGTGTGGTTGGACGTCGTGCCAGCCACTGTACGAGCTCACCCTTGAGGTCAGCTCGTAACAAGCAGTGAACATCATTACTTACGATGCTATTTAAACTAGTTTGTTTGAACCGTAATTCAATGAATGGTTACAAGTTGTTGAATTACGGGCATTATTTTATTAACTTAATGTTCATTTGCATATTTTATCAAATATTTTTGTTGATTTTTCATCACTCGATAAATATTTGTATTATGTAATGAATTCCTATACAAAAACGTTATTTGAGCAGTCGGGTGATATTTCTTGCATCGTAAACTCCAACACCCATTATCTAAGCCCCTCATATTGTTTCTTTCCAGACTCAGGACACTGACTATTCCTCGGCCGGCATAGACCCAACAGAACCCACCACCAGCGTCTCCACCAGTACCTCCTCCTCAATTTCCTTCTCCAGTGTTTCATCCTCCAGCAGCACCACCACCTCCAGGTCCGCGTTTCCCTCCTTCAGAGCCGCAGCCAAGCTTCGACAGCGAGTTAAAAAGATTAGAGGCGGTTGGGGAATGAAGACCAGTGCTGAGGTCGACGGGTCGGATGCTGAGGTCGAGGACGAATCACATGAACTGGAATCCATCTTGCCAGTTAGGAGAAGACTTGCAGAGCGAAGAAGAGGTCTTCCCAAGGTCTTAAAACGACCTCTACCTATGAGACTCTCACCCACGCCTGTTCCTTCGTCCACGACGACTTCGACGCCCACGGAGGCCCCCAAAGAAGAAAAGAGACTGCGCCATCTCCCGGAGCGTGGAAGCAAGAAATTGAGATTGAAGGTGAAGACCACTACTGTTCGCAGTCCTTCGTATGAACCGTTCGTCTCCGAAACCGAACGACCATCTTACGAACATAATTCGGCAGTCTATGAACATGAGCCACAATCCTCTGATGATAATTCTCCTGTGTATAATCCTGAAGCTCCATTCCTCAATAATAACTCGCCTGTTTATAATTCCGAACGACCGTACCATAAAGACGACTTACTTATTTACGAACCTAGTTATACGCCGATGCCCAAGAAAGTAGTCCTCGAACCATTGGCTACGACGTCTCGTACACAGCACGAACCAGCATACACTCATCGAAACATATACGACCAAGTCCCAGTGCTAACTTCTAATGCTAAATATGCTTCAGTATCACTCAACAGTCCAGACGTGATCTATTCTCCAGATCCGGTCTTTTCTCCAGAGGCAGTGAAGACTTCAGACTCTGCACCTGGTGCAGACGAGGCCTCAGATGAAGGGTACAACGACAGCGAGGAGTACACAGACAGCGTCGAGGACAAGCCTGGGGTAAGTTAAACCAAGCTGTACTCCGCGCCTCCAGTTACTTTTGTAAACGAAATATTATCATTGAACATTTTTTAGTTCATAATAAAAATTTTAATATTGTTTTCAAATTTTGTACTATTTAAATTTAAACGCTTAAAATCGGTCAATTATTAAAACAAACGGCCACCTTATTCACAACAATTTTTGCCTTTTATAGGCGGCTAGTTTGTTGTGCACCCCATACTCTTCCTGTGAGCAGTACCGTAAAAAGGATTACAGAGGGCACAAAACGTCTTAATTAGACCTCAGGGGGTATTTATAAATCGCAATTACAATAAATCTTTACATCTTATAATTACAAAGCGAACTAGTTATAAACTTTTTTACTGCAACTTTTATGTATCAACAACACATAAATACTGGAGGTAAGACTCTTTGTTAATGATAACTTAATTATCAACATGAGTTTTCAAAAGATATTAATAGAGTTATTTTATGGTTTTAAGTGACAAAGTCCGTACATTGAACACGTGTCATTTATCTACTAGAAGCTAAATATTGGTGCAGTGGAAGTTTCAGATATTTCATCATTTACTATTAAATGATAAAATTATTTACCATTTTATGAAATATAAGTTTAGATTTATTTTTGAATGGCTAAAAAAAAATCTCAGTATAAAATGCAATGTTCTAGTGTATGTCCGTGCCTTTGTCCACACACTTTACACTTCACTTCATCTAGATCCCTGTACAAGTTAGACTGCCAGTGATACCTGTAGCCAAGTCGTATTCGAGCTGTGACAACGTCTGTTCTGTTAGGCTGCTGATTTTGTTACTTGCCCCATACACATGGTTTGTTTGACACATCTCATTGTGATACGCACTGGATCTGCTAGTTACTGAGTGAGCTCTTCTACTTTCTTCAAATTCATCTAAAAGTTATCGTCTTATGAAAAAAAGTTAGAGTTCTATTTGACAGCCCAAGATTATGTTCACCCATTGTCTTTAATTTTTGTAGGCTTGGTAAAGGCCTCAACATTATTATGTACTTGTTGCCCAACGTGGAAGCAATAATAATAATAATAATAATAATAATAATAATAATAATAATAATAATAATAATAATAATTTATTCACAAGAAGGTACAATGGGTTGGTGAGACTACATAAGATTAATATTTTTACATTCTTGCAAAGCCACTAACACGCATAGCGTTTCGGGCAGGTACTTACTCTAACAGGTGAGATAAAAATGCTTAAGTACTAATATTGTGCTTCAAACTCACACTGTACAAGGTACAGTGTGAGTTTGAAGCACAAGGTAGGAAACTATGAGGATGAAATTAGGTACTTTTTGGTTTTATTTTTGAATTAGGCATAGGTTGGACAATTTTTTTTAATTCGTCAGGGAGTGAGTTCCAAAGACTGGGTCCTTTTACTTACATGGAGTGTTTGCACAGATTTAGTTTGACTCTGGGGATATCAAAGATATATTTATTTCTGGTGTAGTACTGATGGGTTCTGTTACACCAATCAAGGAAAAGTTTCAGATCAAGATTAACATTTTGGAACAAGGTTTGTACATGTAAATAGCACAAGAGAATGTGTGAAGTGCGTGTATGTTTAGCATGTTAAGGGACTTAAGCAGAGGGGGCTGTGTTGTCTGAAAACAAGAGTTTGTTATAGTTCTGATAGCAGATTTTTTGCTGAGTGATGATGGGCTTGAGGTAATTTGCAATGATTGAACCCCAAGCACAGATACTGTATGTAAGATAGGGATAGATTATGTTAGAGGCCAATTGGGAACTCATTTTTGTTAGGGGCTGTGTAGATTATATCAAGCAAACTAATAATGGCATCATTGGTTCTCTTTTGGAAACGGAAGCCAAACCGGCAGGGTCTTAATATTCTGTGTTTTACAAAATAGGAATAAAACTGTCTGAAAATAATTTTTCAAATATTTTTAAAAGTATAGCTAGATTTGATATGGGTCTGAAATTATTTATGTTAGCTGTCTCGCCTCCTTTATGAACTGGCATCACACTTGTTTTTTAAAGGATATCAGGAAAAGTATGACACTAGAGATTTGTTGAAGAGCAGAGCTAAGGGTTGTGTAAGAGCAAGGGTAGCACTCTTATATATCATAGATGGTATTTCATTAATGTTCCCAGCTTTGGGTTTAAGCGATTGTGGAAGTGGATCCACAACAGCTTAACTCTGGCCCCTTGTTAAGTATACATACGTATAGAAACAAGCATGTTACAGTGTGATTATAAGCTACTTAAAGCTAGTAATGAGGAAAGGAAGTCGGAGATAATTAAGTTGTCTACTGCAGTGTCATCAATAATTCTAAGTGCTACAAGTGTATCGAACAGTACAACTTGCAAGGTGGAAGCCCAGTTATTGACGCTTTTTCTGCTTCTCAATAGTTCTGCCGTTCGGCTGACGAATAATAACAGAGCTCCCCAGCCTCGCTGCTGGTGAACTGAGGGATCTGTCAATATATATGGCCAGTGTAATGTTGCTTTCAATTTGTACATTGTGTGTGTTCAAGGGTACTTAAGTTAGCAGCAAGTTGAGCATGGTTGTGACACGTGTTGAATGCACACGCTGTTACTTACAACCATAAAATAAACCACCATGAGTTTCTTGGTGGTGTTTGTAGGCTTCATGTTGTTAATAGGAATTACCTGTCACAGGAAGAGCCGCACTTCTTCATCTTTACACATCTGGTGCAGTCCAAACATTTTAACGTGAGTGGCGGCTCTTTGAATCCATCCAGATTCACTATAATTCCACTAAATATGTATTTTTAAAAGTTCAATTGATACAATGTTTTTTCGTTGCCGCGAAAAACCTCTAGTCGCATCATAAGATTGTTTTCAAATATTCTATCTTGAAAGCTCGGTATATCTAATTATTTCCGCATATTAAGAACTTTGGTGGTTATTGGACAGCCAAGGATAATTCTGAGGGGGCTTCATTTTTCATGTTTTCCAGTCTATCAATACTTTTACTATGATACTGGTGCATGGTAGATAGATACTGGTGTATGATAGATAGTCGGAGATCATATATATGTTTAGTACCTCATTTTAGCTAAACTATTGTAACGTTTACATCGTACTGAGGGCTGTATTCTACAACATTTCTCGGAGCCTCATCAACATATTCTCAAAACCGAACATATTATCGCGAATGATAAGCGCTGTATTTAAACTTGTATAAATTTGACTACGTTCGAGGCTGAGTAAACGAAGGATTAGCGATGCAGTGTATTAGTGACAAATATCAGCTCCAGGTTTAGGTAAAGATAATAGTTTCCAGATATCAGTTGAACAAGGCTGAAATTGCCAAATATTGATAACAAGAACCGTTAGTAATACAACAAGAGCTCTGTTCAGCTTTATCATGCCCTTGTTAAGCCCCGTTTAGATTGGGCAGTTCAGTTTTTGGTACCAGAATTGAGAATGGTCATAAAATCTCTCGAAAGTTACATATAGGGTTAATCCCGGGTACTACGACCCTCTCATATGAAGAAAGATAAAAAAAGAAACTTAATTTACACGCTAGAAAAAAGATTAGGCCGGGGAATATGGCTGAAGGGATATACGATATGACAAATGGATGAAGGGCATAACAAAAGCCAAATTAATTATAGGGTGCTAAATATATCAACACAAAGTAAATGACTAAACATTAGATGCAAAATACATAAAATTTGGCTTAGAAAATAGCTAAGTAAATACCGATTTGAGAGAAAAAAAAGTGTTGACATGAAACATTAAGATATGGGGGCGTCTGGTTGGTCCACACGTTGGCTAGGCTACGTGTGTGTGTGTGTGTGTGTGTGTGTGTGTGTGTGTGTGTGTGTGTGTGTGTACTCACCTAGTTGTTCTTGCGGGGGTTGAGCTCTGCTCTTTCGGCTCGCCTCTCAACTGTCAATCAATCAATTGTTACTAACTACTAACTAATTATCCCCCCCCCCCCAGGATGCAGCTCCGTAACAGCTGTCTAACTCCCAGGTACCTATTTACTGCTAGGTAACAGGGGCATCAGGGTGAAAGAAACTTTGCCCATTTGTAACTGTTTGGTCCGGGAATCGAACCCGGGCCACAGAATTACGAGTCCTGCGCGCTATCCGCTCAGCTACCAGACTTCCCCACGTGT
The DNA here is from genome assembly GCF_040958095.1 of Procambarus clarkii. Lineage (NCBI taxonomy): Eukaryota > Metazoa > Arthropoda > Malacostraca > Decapoda > Cambaridae > Procambarus > Procambarus clarkii. Next base: position 38,934,391 of record NC_091150.1, on the reverse strand, counting down.
AATTACCTAAGTGCAGTTACAGGATGAGAACTACGCTCGTGGTGTCCCGTCTACCCAGCACTCTTTGTCATATAACAAAGTGTGTGTGTGTGTGTGTGTGTGTGTGTGTGTGTGTGTGTGTGTGTGTGTGTGTGTGTGTGTGTGTGTGCGTGTGTGTGTGTGGGGGGGGGGGGTTCATAGGAACTGCCTCGCATGGCCCAATAGACTTTCAACGGGTTTTTTTCTATTCTTAGGTCCTCATTACCTAGGTAAAAAAATATATATATACCAGCAATTTATATTAATATTAAATTTTGAGAAAATACAGTATTTTATAACAAAGAATGAGAAATAGTCTGTTGAAATTTATTTAAGCCTTTGGGGCATGACATGAGGCTAAAAATATACTTTCCCCCCTCGCCAGTCTTGCACAAATAATTTATACTTTTAACTGTACTCCAAAAATGTTGTTAAAATATTTGAAAGGTACTTGATATGAGATATATATAGATACGCTTCCTGTAATTTTGTCAGTATGTTCAGGCTTTATGACATAAATAACGTTCGAAAATGGCGCTAATACTTAACAAACCTGAGGTATACTTCACACCACACTACACCCTCGCCACACCACACTACACCCTCTCCACACCACACTACACCCTCGCCACACCACACTACACCCTCTCCACACCACACTACACCCTCGCCACACCACACTACACCCTCTCCACACCACACTACACCCTCGCCACACCACACTACACCCTCTCCACACCACAATACACCCTCTCCACACCACACTACACCCTCGCCACACCACACTACACCCTCTCCACACCACACTACACCCTCGCCACACCACACTACACCCTCTCCACACCACACTACACCCTCTCCACACCACAATAGACCCTCGCCACACCACAATACACCCTCTCCACACCACACTACACCCTCTCCACACCACACTACACCCTCTCCACACCACAATAGACCCTCGCCACACCACACTACACCCTCGCCACACCACACTACACCCTCTCCACACCACACTACACCCTCGCCACACCACAATACACCCTCTCCACACCACACTACACCCTCTCCACACCACACTACACCCTCTCCACACCACAATACACCCTCGCCACACCACACTACACCCTCTCCACACCACACTACACCCTCTCCACACCACACTACACCCTCTCCACACCACACTACACCCTCTCCACACCACACTACACCCTCTCCACACCACACTACACCCTCTCCACACCACACTACACCCTCTCCACACCACACTACACCCTCTCCACACCACACTACACCCTCTCCACACCACAATACACCCTCGCCACACCACAATACACCCTCGCCACACCACACTACACCCTCGCCACACTACACTACACCCTCTCCACACCACAATACACCCTCTCCACACCACAATACACCCTCGCCACACCACACTACACCCTCTCCACACCACAATACACCCTCGCCACACCACACTACACCCTCTCCACACCACAATACACCCTCGCCACACCACAATACACCCTCGCCACACCACAATACACCCTCGTCATACCACAATACACCCTCGCCACACCACAATACACCCTCGCCACACCACACTACACCCTCGCCACACTACACCTTCACCACACCACACTACACCCTCTCCACACCAGAATACACCCTCACCACACCACAATACACCCTCACCACACCACACTACACCCTCGCCACACTACACCTTCACCACACCACACTACACCCTCACCACACTACACCCTCTCCACACCACAATACACCCTCGCCACACCACAATACACCCTCGTCATACCACAATACACCCTCGTCATACCACAATACACCCTCGCCATACCACAATACACCCTCGCCACAGTCCATACACATACTGTAAACAGGAACAAAATACACAGTCAAACAGTAACTATACTCACTCAAGAATTAAAAGCCTGTCAGTCTGCTTGTCCAACTTCGACTTTGCTGAGACTTAGCTCTGGGGAACCGGCTCCCTGTCTCCCGGACAGACAAACTGTCTCAGGGGGGCTTAATGCTGGTATGCACAGGTGGGCAAGTGTCAACAATTAGAGGTCAGAGACAAAGCTAGTTACCTGGTTTAACTGAACAACCAGTTTTTAAATATTGCCTCCATATCCACTACTGACCCGACCAGTTAAGTGAGAACCAATTGCAGGTTAACTGAGGTTAACTGTCAATTGGCTCTAATAATTTAACTTGAAATATAACTTAAAACCTTTATAACCTAATACATAACTTAAAATCTCATAGAAATCACATTAACGTGCTGTATCAGTGTGAAAATTAGTAGAAATCATGAAGAAGATTTAATTAGCATTTAGGTAATGTATTTTTTATGTTTAAGGGAGTAAATATGTAATACAGTAATAGCAAGTTAGCAAGCTAACATACATGAACTGTTCAAGAAATTTAGCAAATTATTAAATAAAATTAAAATTAAAATGAAATAAAATTACAATGAAACAAAATTAAATTAAATTAAACATTACAGATATAGTGTTCAGTATATGCAATAACATTACATTGAATGCGAATTGACTTAGTTAAAATGAGTGAAATTTGTCACGTGATGTTAATTTGGTATTTCTTAGTTTCTCATTTAAAGAGGTCAGTTCCCATCCTCACTACGGAGGTCAGTTTACATTTTAGGACACTTTATTTATATTGTATTTCTGCTTTAGTGAAGTCGAACTCTCGGAATATCAAGTGGATATTTGTTTCTCATGTGGTGCCCATGGCTTTGGTACGCGAAATTGACATACAGTCCCGTTTTCTGTTTAAGGTTCTCAGGTAGGTTAGTTTTCTATTGTCCAGTTTGCTGACTTATGTTGAGTAATTCTGGGTTGTAGATCGCCAGGTACAGATACCATAGGTGAGATACGGATAGAAAGGTGAATAATAAAATATTTTAAGGTACAGTGCGAGATACGTAGGATATATACGAGATACGTATACGTAGGATACGTTGATAAATACCGAGAGGTATTTCAGAAAGAATGCCTGCTATTTCAGAAACTTTTTTTGTTATTTTGAATATGGCCGTTGACAGATACAGTTTGTTATCAATGTGAACACCGAGGAATTTTCCATTTACTCTGTTCTCAATTTGCGTATTGTTAATTCTTAGTGCAATTTGATTGGTTGACTTGTTTCCAAATAATATGTAATATTTCTTTTTTAAATTAAGGATGAGTTTGTTAGTAGTCAGCCACAAATGAACATTTTTTTTAGTTCAGTATTAAAATGTGTTCGTTAAAATAAGGGGGGTTAGCATTTGAGAAAATGAGGGTTATGTGAAGTATCCTGCGGTGTTTCATAGCTCATAGATGTAAATTATAGAGGAGGGGACATAGCATACTACCCTATGGAACGGCAGTGTTAAGTGTTTGAGAAGTAGCATCGTTCGCAGAAGCATACTCCTGGTACCAGCCACTGAGCTAATACAGAAAGGATTGAAGAATTACAGCAAATATTGAAGGGTTATAGCAAATATTTAAGGGCTACAGAAAGTATTGAAGGGTTACAGAAGGTATACGTGATCCAATAGTGGTGCATGTTGTGAAGATGATTATTGTGGTTAACGGTGTGAAAGGTCAGCACGAAGGTCAACAAATAGACCTTTGCGATACTCATTTTTATTATGATTTTGATGTATCAAGACAAATACTGTATACTTATTGACACATTGTTGGTGCTCTTTTTGGAGGTCTGAAGCCATATTGGCAAGAGCTATGTATACTATGTTTAGCTGCTTGGTAGCAGTAAAGCTGTTGTACATTAGCTTTCAAATATATTGGACAATTTGGGCAGTATTGATATTGATTTAAAGTTGTTGATTTCAGTGAGATCACTACTTTTATGGACTGGGATTACTTGTCGTTTTTAAGAACATCAGAAACGACTCGGAGTTCAAATAATGTTATGGCCGAAGCTGTGATAATAAAGGATTTTATAAATTAGGTCTGGTGTCTCCGAGTAGGGGGGTAGAAATAGCCTAAGCTACTCTTTCCCTTTGAGATGTATTTATGGCTTATCTCAATAAACATACTTGAACTTGAATTGTGTCTCCGAGAGGTTACTTGATTTAGTGTTGAGAGAATAATATATCTAACATCTGAAGAATTTGTTTAGGATAGATACATAGCCTTTGTTTAGCTTCCCGAGAGGTAGTCATTTACATTGATTTGGGATGCTGGGATCTCATTGTCAAGGGATGTGCCAGTTGAGGAGAGGAAACTGTTGAATTTAATAGCAGTGCCAGTGTTGTTAGCATTCCCTCGTCACCACCTTGGAATATTATTTTTAACAGCGTTCTTCTTTGGACCCATTATCTGGGAAATAGTGTTCCATGTTTTTACATGTTACCCTATATTTTATTCTATTTATTTTCATACTATTTGTTTTGGCTCTTACTATGATCTTAGCAATGACGAAAGTCTCTTTAATGATTCCTTGGAAATTACTCGTTTTCATATTCATGCTTTTTGTTGATTTATATAAGTATGCCGTTAGTAACACATGGTTTGTTTGTCCTTTTGGTTTAGTTAGCATAAGACAAATGAGTATTATAGAGGCTTAGAGTTTTGTGAAGTAGTGTTTGTACACCTAGGATGATAAGTTTCAGTTCGTTATCAACAGCTTCAATGAAGTTGTTTGTGGAAGCTTCATTGTGCAGTCTAAAGCTCATCATTAATTCTATCGGTGGTTTGCTAAATATTAATTAGAAGAATGTAGGGTCTGTTGTCCCATCTGTGGTTCATCCACAGGTTAGCGGAGAGGTTATGTTTGTCCATATGTGGTTAAGAGAAGAGGCAGTCTCTTTTTTTTCTTGAGTAACTCCAATCGGTTTAGTAATCAAGGGTATTTGCATGCAAGAGTTCATACAGTTGAGAAAACTAGCAACTAGTTCGTTATCACGCTGACAGAGATCAATATAAAAATCTCATATTAATAATAATAAAATAATAATAATAATAACAATAACAGTAATAAAAATAATTTTATATAAACAAAATTCCATAAATAAATACATAGAATACAAGAACAGTGCAGAATTCCTCAGTAAGACAAGTACAATATCTCAAGCAATGGTTATGGTATTTAATGTATTTAATTTCCCGTTAGTCATTAAAGTGATTACTGACATAGATATTGATGTGAACAATATTTGATATTAGGTTTAATTGAAGGTCTATGCTTAACTGCATCGGGAATGCTGGTTGAAGATGGATAACTTACTGCTAAAATAATATTTTACAGACAGGAAAAGTTAAATTCGTAATAGCTAGAAAATACTAAATCTATCTATTTTTGTAAAAAATTGTAACTTGGCGATTAAGTTACAAGAGTAAAACAGATGCATTAATGTACTATTAAGAGCAAAGTTAATTAGTATTTAATGTAAGTTAGGAGTAACGGAACATAAACAAATTATAATAAGCTTTCGTTAGCTAGAAAAGACTAAGGTCTATCTAAAATAATTGAGAAAATGAAACTAATACAATTTAAATATAGTAAATTAGATACAAAAACAATAAATACTCATGAATTGGGCGAGAACATTAGTCGTAATGATAATAGCTAAACATAATGGAGAATAAGATGGCAGGTGTGTGAAGAGAGTTTGAGACCAGGGGTGCGTGGGGCCCCCCTTAGTTGGGGCCCCCCTTAGGTGGGCGCCCCTGAGGTGGGGTCCCTAAGGTGGGGCCCCTGAGGTGGGGTCCCCTGAAGTGGTGCCCCTGAGGTGGGGCCCCTGAGATGGGGCCCCTGAGGTGGGGTCCCTAGACACCCGCTCTAGACATGACAGTTTTGACAAGGTCTGTCTTTCTCGAACAGCTAACTATAGCTTAACATCAGTTTTCCTTTTGTTTACACCAGTGAGAGTCTTCTTGCCTACTCTATACGCTGCTAGCATGACTCTTGGTTGAATGTTGTCTCAGAGCTCCGTAGGTGAGCTGCCACGATGCTGGCAGTTCGCCCCGTCACTACCCTGCGGGGAAATCCCCCCCAAAGCCTTCTGTGTCAAGTAATTTTTCCCGGTCAAGCTCGTCTTGGAATATTAATTTAAACACTGGTGTAATTTGTTTAGTTTTCGATATATCTGAACACTTCCTGTTGCTCACCTGTACTCACCTAGTTGTGCTTGCGGGGGTTGAGCTCTTGCTCTTTGGTCCTGCCTCTCAACTGTCAAATGGTGCTTACTCATTGAAGATTGTTTATTTTGCTCTCAATTTCTTGGTTTTGTGACTTCACGATATGTGGTGTACTTTGCAATTGTTCAACATTCGTGAAGCTTGACGAGATTTCTAGTCATTGGTTATCCTGCCAATCCTGGGAATCGTGTGTGTGTGTGTGTGGGGGGGGGGGGGGTTGGTGAACGCGCAAGCTGAGCATGTTGATTCACCACTGAGAAATTCGAACACATTGATGACGTATCGTTGTGGTTTGCTGAGGAAGGGAGACTCCTGCCTCATCACTGGCCCCCGCTGGTGTGCAAGTACCCTCATTGGTGTTCTTCTGCTTGTTCGTCATTTTCATCGACGAACTGTTCACCTTGTTATTTGTTATTAGATGTTAACTCTGCAGGTGTTCGGCATACACTGATCTGCAGCGCTGAAAACTTGTTTGCCGAGTTTTGGGTTATATGGGCAGGTGTTTGTTGCTGTTGCTGTAACATGTTTGGTCTCCACGTACTTAGCTGCTGCCTGGTTGGTAAGAGAAAATGTCATATGTAGATGGTGTGCACTCACCTAGTTGTGCTTGCAGGGGTTGAGCTCTGGCTCTTTGGTCCAGCCTCTCAATTGTCAATCAACTGATGTACAGATTCCTGAGCCTACTGGGCTCTATCATATCTACATTTAAAACTGTGTATGGAGTCAGCCTCCACCACGTTACTGCCTAATGTATTTCATTTGTTAACTACTCTGACACTGAAAAAATCTTTCTAATGTCCCTGTGGCTCATCTGGGTACTAAGTTTCCACTTGTGTCCCCTTGTTCGTGTCCCACCCGTGCTGAAGAGTTTGTCCACCCTGTCAATTCCCCTGAAAATGTTGTAGGTGGTTATCATGTCTCCCCTTACTCTTCTGTTTTCCAGGGATGTGAGGTTCAGCTCCTTTAGCCTTTCCTCGTAGCTCATACCTCTCCGTTCCGGGACCAGTCTGGTGGCATACCTCTGAATCTTTTCTAACTTTGTCTTGTGTTTAACTAGGTATGGACTCCAGGCTGGAGCTGCATACTCCAGGATTGGTCTTACATAAGTGGTATATAAGGTCCTGAACGATTCTTTACACAAGTTTCTAAAGGCAGTTCTCATGTTGGCCAGTCTAGCATGTGCCGCTGATGATATCCTTTTGATGTGGGCCTCTGGGGACAGGTTCGGTGTGATATCGACCCCCAGATCTTTCTCTCTATTTGACTCTTGCAGGATATCACCTCCCAGATGGTTCATTGTATTCAGCCTTCTGTTCCCTTCGCCTAATTTCATTCCTTTACACTTTCCTGAGTTTAAATTTAGTAGCCATTTTCTAGACCATTCCACCGGTTTGTCCAGGTCGTCCTGTAGTCTCTGTTTATTTTCATCTGTTTTGATTCTTCTCATAATTTTTGCATCATCATCAAACATTGAGAGGAATGAGTCTATACCCTCTGGAAGGTCGTTTACATATATTAGAAACAGTATGGGTCCAAGTACAGAGTTCCGTGGAACCCCGCTGGTGACATCTCGCCACTCTGATGTCTCCCCCCTCACCGTTACTCGCTGTTTCCTGTTGCTCAGATACCCCCTTATCCACTGGAGCACCTTACCTTTTACTCCTGCCTGTTGCACCAACTTTTGTAACAGCCTTTGTGTGTGTGTGTGCGCGCGCGTGCGTGCACGTGTGTGTGTGTGTTAAGAGGTTGAAGGAGGTATCAGGCGACACACAAAGGTGTTCACAGCATGGGGACCATCTACCATAGACACGGCTGAGATAAATAATCGAGTGTTACGTCCTGCCCACACCAGCTATAGGAGGTGGTGTGGAGGAGGTCGAGGAGATGGTCTCCTCACCACCTGGCCTCTCCACCTGGCCTCTCCACCTGGCCTCTCCACCTGTCCTCTCCACCTGGCCTCACCACCTAACCTCTCCACCTGGCCTCTCCACCTGGCCTCACCACCTGGCCTCACCACCTGGCCTCTCCACCTGGCCTCACCACCTGACCTCTCCACCTGGCCTCACCACCTGACCTCTCCACCTGGCCTCTCCACCTGGCTCTTTATCTCTTAAAATACCAGCGCCACAAATAAGTGTAAGTTACCAACAATAAGCCAGCTGCTGCATACACACACCAACATGGATGAAAGTGGTGACGCTGCGGTCCGTCTTGGATATTTAGTATTGATTTCGTGTCGTGTAATTAAATTGATTGTGACATAATATTGGTGCTTGTTCAGCATGAGGCGCGTCTTCCCTAATTTGTCACCCTTAAAGTTAGGGTGAACCTGCTTCTCTCTCTCTCTCTCTCTCTCTCTCTCTCTCTCTCTCTCTCTCTCTCTCTCTCTCTCTCTCTCTCTCTCTCTCTCTCTCTCTCTCATACATAATAATAATGTACTGTTACGAAGCACTGAAAAACTGCTATTAACTCAACGAAAACACATCCTCAATTTCAAACCATGAAAATTGCAGGGGTATCGCTGTAGATGCCGATATTTCTTAAACGTTGGCACTGGGGCTCACCCCGACTGGCCTATGGCACTCGCGTACTTTCCATCTCCCCCCCCCCCTCCCTTCACCATCGTCCACCATATGTCACCTTGCAAGATTGAATGACCAAATAGACATTCTATTTTCTAAATATTGATAGATGTAATACACGGTGGCAGTGTGTCCAGCCAGTGAAGAGAGCACATATAGTGCTACACCTCGCCTCGCCCACCTTATACATCCCTTATAACTGTGTCTCAAGTTACTGAATCCTACGGGCTCACCATAGCCCGTGCTACTTGAAACTTTTTGTTTCCAGTAGCTGAATCTTAAACAACAACAACTTACTGAATCTTTATAAAGTACAATTATCGGCTAAGAAAGTATCTATGTCCCTGCCAGAGTCAGAGATGATACCTGGAGATACTCAACAAGTTAACCGTGTCTTAGGCTTGGTGCAGGTGAGGTCACTTCCACATACTTTACATCACATATCTGTTCCTGTGTGAGGATATGAGATTACTTATGAGGTAATATCTAATGCATTAAGATTATTCTTTCTTGTTATCTGTTAAACACATTCCTTAATCAGTTGGATGATGATCGATTGTTTCGTTGTCTTAAGTGAAAGGTCGGCCGGTGTGAGGTAAAACAAATGAGCATCAACAATACAACACTTGCATAACATCGACAGTTGTACTAACGGTTAGGCTCCCATCAACGCAAGCTGCCGTTGTATTCTAAAGTGAACTTTAAACAATTGTAAAAAACTTTAACGGTTTATTCCACAAGAGTTTTGTTACATAATTAGATGTAGGCAGAAGTACAGTTGTGGAGGCTATTACCATGGGAGGGCGGGGGGCGGGCGGCGGGAGGGCGTGGGTGAAAGTGGAGGCGTTTAGGGCGTGATTGTTGTTACCCACGTGAACTAGGAAGTTGGGGGGGGGGGGAGTTGTTATTGGTGTTGGAGGGGGTGGTTGTGCCACCTGAAGCTATAGACATAATGTTGTTGTTGGTGTCTTAGATTCAACTGGTCGGAACAAACAGTTCCAATGAGCAGCACGGACTATGGCGAGCCCGTCGTACTCACCTGCCACAGCAAATGTACCGAGACGTAATGATAACTTTGGTCACCTTATAGTGCTGAGAAGACTGGGCTTCACTGCTTGCTGCAATGTATAAATGATCTTCCGGTACAAACGCGTCGCTTTTTTAAATATTTAATTGTATTATCTCTATAAATGTCCAGATCAGTGTCCTTCCGTGAGAGAAGCCGTCCCGGTTGGTTAATGCATGTGGTGGAGTGGTGGTTGCAGGGGTCACACATGCGCAACACCACCCCCCATAAATCTGGCGGACTGGTCTCATTAGCAACGACGAAGGGATGGTTGAGGCGCGTCAATTATGCGTCTCCAGCACGGCCGGGTTGTTGTGGTGCTGGCGTGCTGGCTCTCCACTCCACCACACACGCCTACACTTTATTTACTCCTCGTGTGTGCACATCTTAGTGTTGTAATCCAGATTGGTTTTTGCATGTAATAAACGCAAACACTCACTGAACTGATTATGGATATATATCTCTCTCTCTCTCTCTCTCTCTCTCTCTCTCTCTCTCTCTCTCTCTCTCTCTCTCTCTCTCTCTCTCTCTCTCTCTCTCTCTCTCTCTCTCTCTCTCTCTCTCTCTCTCTCTCTCTCTCTCTCTCTCTCTCTCTCTCTCTCTCTCTCTCTCTCTCTCTCTCTCGCTCTCTCGCTCTCGTGTATGTACTCACCTATTTGTGCCTACAGGATCGAGCGTTGATTCTTGGATCCCGGCTATCTAGAAATGGATTGTTTATATCAATCACTCCTCTCCTATTTCCTTATCATATTTGTGTGTGTGTGTGTGTGTACTCACCTAACTGTGCTTGCGGGTGTTGAGCTTTGGCTCTTTGGTACCGCCTCTCAACTGTCAATCAACAGGTGTACAGGGTCCTGAGCCTACTGGGTTCTATCATATCTACATTTGAAACTTTGTATGGAGTCAGCCTCCACCACATCACTTCCTAGTGCATTCCATTTGTTAATTACTCTGACACTGAAAATACATAGGAGGGGTTCACTGTCGCCTAGTACCGACATGAACCCCCTGAAAGCCTTAGCACGAGCATCAACTACTACCTAGAGACACGAATCGAAATTGTATATAGTTTGAAAAACATGCAACAGGACTCCCTTCTGGGGTTGAGGAAACTACCGCACAGGGAGAGGCTGAGGAGGTCTCGTCACGCTGCAGGGTAAGTACCTGATGAGTCCTGGGTCTCAGAGTTCAGAAGTTGCCTTTACGACACAGTAAGAGTAAACAATTGGGCCGAGGCCAAACACAAATGGCTTTTTCCGTTTTAAATTGAAATGTGACAAGAAATGCAAGTGTAGAGTCATTGCATTAAAGGACTGGTAATTTGAGAGGCGGAGACAAGAGCTAGAGGTCGTCCCTACACGCACATTTAGGTGAGCAAACATACAGAACATGCTTTAGGACTGGTCATAGGAATTTCAATTCAAACAGGCAGGATGCCGACTGTAGCCTTGAAGATGAGAGACTATATCACATACGACACATAGACCTGCTGGCGAACATCAAACTAAGTAATTTTGGCGAGTGACAGGCAGCCTGTATATGTATACATGTTACGCTTATATCGAGGTTCCCCAGGGACGAACTACTTACCCTCACCAGGATGCAACCCCTCAACAAGCTGACTAACTCCTGGGTACCTATTTACTGTTAGGTGAACGGAGGCATTACGTGATAGGAAACGTGCCTAACCATTTCTGTCGCGACTGTGAGTGGAGCACGAACCCAACTGTACTGCCAGTGGGGGAGCGTACCTTCGAGTACACCACAGCCTTTGTGAGGTTAGTGCTCAAGTATGCAACCATGGCTGGCACAAGTGTAGAGTGAGAGATGTTTAGGTTTTTAGTTACAAGAGAACGACAGGGCAAGGGTCAGGTGAGCAACAGCAATTGGAATGAATGAATGGTGAGAGTTGAGGCCAACTCCAGCCTGGGGAACCCTTCATCCTGGGAGAACCTTTCCCAGGATGTAACCCCACAGGATTGCCCAACTCCCGGGTACCTATTACTGCTAGGTGAACAGCGGCATTAGATGAAAGGAAACGTGCCCAACCATTTATGTCCTACCGTGAGTCGAGAACGAAACCAAGAACGAAACGAGAGAACCATTTGCCACATTTAATAAAAAAAAATCTGTCTAATATTGCAAGCTCCTAGACAGTGACATATTGTCCACATTTAGCTAACACCTCTCCATTTCCCCGCCACAAGCGTTTCCGTTCTTATTTAGTGGTTTGTTTATGGTTTTAGAGCTGACTATTGGTGGAGGCGGCGGTCTGCGGTCCTCTTAACTGTTGGTGGTGCCCTCTGACTGCTATGGTCCTCATGTACACCCCCACACGGAGGGTGTTGTACGTTCAGAGGGTGCACCTTCAGAGGGTGTACCTTCAGAGGGTGTACCTTCAGAGGGTGCACCTTCAGAGGCTGTACCTCCAGAGGCTGTACCTTCAGAGGCTGTACCTCCAGAGGGTGCACCTTCCGAGGGGTGTACCTTCAGAGGGTGTATCTTCAGAGGGTGTACCTTCAGAGGGTGTATCTTCAGAGGGTGTACCTTCAGAGGGTGTATCTTCAGAGGGTGTACCTTCAGAGGGTGTATCTTCAGAGGCTGTACCTTCAGAGGGTGTACCTTCAGAGGGTGTATCTTCAGAGGGTGTACCTTCAGAGGGTGTATCTTCAGAGGCTGTACCTTCAGAGGGTGTACCTTCAGAGGGTGTACCTTCAGAGGGTGTACCTTCAGAGGGTGTATCTTCAGAGGCTGTACCTTCAGAGGGTGCACCCTCTGAGGGGTGTACCTTCAGAGGGTGTACCTTCAGAGGGTGTACCTTCACAGGGTGTATCTTCAGAGGCTGTACCTTCAGAGGGTGTACACAATGAAGGGCAGGACTACTGGAGATGACAATATACTTTAAACTATTGTTTTTAGGACTTTAGTGATACTAAGACAAAGATGTTTAAGATTTCCCTTCAGTCAGCTGATGACCCGCAGCACCACAGAGGTCGCGGGAGGGAGACTCAGGAGTGTGTTATCTGTTAAGCGCGCCTGATATAAGTACAGTATCTAGGAAGATAACAGACAATATCTTTACCATAGAGCGCACAACAATGTACATATACTTACGATAGCACAGTCACTGATAATATTTATCTGTATATGACTGTAGTTGGCATTCATGCCTCCTTGTATGACTGGAGCCGGTATTAAGGCCTTGCTATATGACTATCTAATAGTAATTTACCTGAATTTACCTGAGGGCCACTAATACTCTAGTGGCCTCGATAAAGAACAGGAAGCCGGCGGCTTGTCAAAGGCCTCCCCATTTCCCCTGATGATTTTTTTTCAGGTGGATTTTAAAATGTTTAGTTTAGTTCATCATGCACCCAATACCCATCTTATGGGTAACAGAGTTTTGGCACTTACAGCTTCGGCGGGTAGGCGGTTCCACGAGTTTATAACCCTATGGGTAAATAAGCATCTGTTCTCAGTCCTACATTGTGGCTTGTTGAGCTTGTAACCGTTGCTCCTTGTTTGTGTTACATCTGACCTTTCGAAGAAATTGTCCGGATCAACATCCTCCAACTTGTTCAGTATTTTACACGTTTCGTTTCAGAGGTCAGTATAAAGCCTCAGTATATGACTGTATCTGGTATTAATGCCTCAGTATATGAGTAGCTGGTTAATGCCTCAGTATATGACTAGCTGGTTAATGCCTCAGTGTATTACTGTAGCTGGAATTATTTAACTGATTCAAATCGATGGTTTGTTTATTGGCGACGCTCTTATGTTTTTGTGTGAGGCTGAGTGTGTTTACTGTTTAGTTTAACACGGTAACCACTCAACTGGCAGACATTGTCCTTGACCTGTGGTACTGTGCTGAGCTCCTTCACTCACACCAGGTACTGAGCTCCTTCACTCACACCAGGCACTGAGCTCCTTCACTCACACCAGGTACTGAGCTCATTCACTCACACCAGGTACTGAGCTTCCTCACTCACACCAGGTACTGAGCTCATTCACTCACACCAGGTACTGAGCTCCTTCACTCACACCAGGTACTGAGCTCATTCACTCACACCAGGTACTGAGCTTCCTCACTCACACCAGGTACTGAGCTCATTCACTCACACCAGGTACTGAGCTCCTTCACTCACACCAGGTACTGAGCTTCCTCACTCACACCAGGTACTGAGCTCCCTCACTCACACCAGGTACTGAGCTTCCTCACTCACACCAGGTACTGAGCGCCTTCACTCACACCAGGTACTGAGCTCCTTCACTCACTCCAGGTACTGAGCTTCCTCACTCACACCAGGTACTGAGCTCATTCACTCACACCAGGTACTGAGCTCCTTCACTCACACCAGGTACTGAGCTTCCTCACTCACACCAGGTACTGAGCTCATTCACTCACACCAGGTACTGAGCTCATTCACTCACACCAGGTACTGAGCTCCTTCACTCACACCAGGTACTGAGCTTCCTCACTCACACCAGGTACTGAGCTCCTTCACTCACACCAGGTACTGAGCTCCCTCACTCACACCAGGTACTGAGCTCCCTCACTCACACCAGATACTGAGCTCCCTCACTCACACCAGGTACTGAGCTCCTTCACTCACACCAGGTACTGAGCTCCCTCACTCACACCAGGTACCGAGCTTCCTCACTCACACCAGGTACTGAGCTCCCTCACTCACACCAGGTACCGAGCTTCCTCACTCACACCAGGTACTGAGCTCCCTCACTCACACCAGGTACCGAGCTCCCTCACTCACACCAGGTACTGAGCTCCTTCACTCACACCAGGTACTGAGCTCACTCACTCACACCAGATACTGAGCTTCCTCACTCACACCAGGTACTGAGCGCCTTCACTCACCTGCAGCGCTCACTACCAACTCTGTTACTGTGCCAATTAGGCTGTTGCAGTCACAGACAGGTGCGGCAATGGGCGAGTCGTGTCCCCTTGTTAACCCGGGCTCGTGTGGTGGCCGCGCCTCTGACCTCCTGCTGGAGGAGTTACCTCAACATTTTATGGCGGCGTTTGGTAATGAAGCTGTGTTCGTTTATGGCAGCGTTTGGTAATGAAGCTGTGTTCGTTTATGGCGGCGTTTGGTAATGAAGCTGTGTTCGTTTATGGCGGCGTTTGGTAATGAAGCTGTGTTCGTTTATGGCAGCGTCTGGTGATGAAGCTGTGTTCGTTTATGGCAGCGTCTGGTGATGAAGCTGTGTTCGCCTATGGCAGCGTCCGGTAATGAAGCTGTGTTCGTTTATGGCAGCGTCTGGTAATGAAGCTGTGTTCGCCTATGGCAGCGTCAGGAGTCACGAGTCGAAACACTTTCACCGCCATCAGTAGCTACTTGCAATTGTTCTTCGGGATCTGATGTAGCACGCAGTACTTTCTTTTGTAATGTGCATTGTGTTATATTAAGTACCGATAGTGTGGGGGTTACGGCTACTTCGAGTTACACATATACAGTAGAGCGCCATACTCCAGCACACTGTTGTACACTCCTAAGGCTACAAATTGTGCAGCACTGAACTTAGGATTAAACATGGCTGTTGAGATTGTGCAAGGTGTTTTCACGACTTCTATTAATGCAACACTAAAAATACCTCAACCCCTGACACCAGGTTCAAGCCCCAGAAAGTGTTTACAAAGCGTGTTTGACTGTATCATTACAGTCGTATATTGCACGGGCGAGCTGACGGGGCCACGAAATCTCTGCACTCGCCAGAAAAATGTCACATTTGCGACTGTTTTTATTTCACTACATTTTGTTGTAAGTTTGTATATTTGTTCATGATTCACACTTTGTTTGTTCAGAGTTGTTGCTTGCTCGACAGTTGTGAGTTGTTAGGGGTGAATTACCGAGGCTGTGTGAGGGTGTTGTTAGATAGTAACTGACACACACATCTCCGTTCCTGTTTCTCCTTATCGTTTGGTAAATCTATTATTATTATTTGGTAATTATTATTATTATTTGGTAATTATTATTATTATTTGGTAATTATTATTATTATTTCGTAATTATTATTATTATTTGGTAATTATTATTATTATTTGGTAATTATTATTATTATTTCGTAATTATTATTATTATTTCGTAATTATTATTATTATTTGGTAATTATTATTATTATTATTATTATTTCACTCAGTACGAGGCTGTCTTCCAACCGTTGAAGTGATTGGACTGATCGGTAAGGGTGACGGCCTCTAACAGGAATAAAACTGATATATGGCTGCGTTCGTGCAGCAGTTGCAAATATATACACTATGTACTATATATCTCTAAATATTCCATTGTACACTCCTTTGCACATACCGAAAATTAAAGACTGTGCCTCGCGTCAACACCACGTCTATGGTCTCAGGGAACAATGAACACATATGGCCGTGCATGAGAAACATGAAAAGTCGCAAAATCTCGCTCAGAAATGTCGTCGCGTTTTTATGTCTCTATTATGTGGGTTTGGGCCAAGTTATTTTGAGTGTTTGACCTTCATAAATCAGAGCATGCTTCCCGGCAGATCTTCGACCAGTACAAGTATGGCTACAACGTGGAGTCCGAGGCTACCGGCAACTACCAGGCCCGCTACGAGGCCAGGGATGGCCAGACTGTCAGTGGCTCTTACAAGGTTAGTTCCACTCATATATCATTCACCTTTCCACCGAGGGGTGAGTTTAAGGACAGCGTCACTCATCCTGAAGTAGATTCACCACCATACCAGTATGTACAAACACCCTACTCAAAGAAGACAACCAGGGAGTAGCTCATGTGTATTTATCCGAGTGTAACCCGTCCTCCTAATAGAGCGTCATATTTTGACGCGTACTTTACCTAAGGCCAAACACTGTCGTACTATAAAATTGTACCGGCTCGTGAAATTGATATATCGTCTCGTTATCTGCTTTGGGTCCTCTGGTAGGTTAGGATAAAGGACTTCAGAACGAGTTTCATGACTTTGGGAAACCTTAGGAGGACGAGCTGCACAGAGACCCTTGCAACTGAACACATAACTAACTACCTTACATGGCAACATTATAAAAAAAAATATTTATAATTATCAACCCACGCGTTTACGTTATCTTGTTAGCGCAAAATGGGAGAATCTTTTTATTGGAGGCTCATAGAACTTTTATGGATGGAAGCCATATTGTAAATTGCGCAGCACTTTTTCACGCGTATTTCAAGGCTCGCATGAATAATGTGTTCTAACCTAATACAAGGACTACGAGTATGTTATATGCATTGACCCGTGGAAAAAAATATGATTGCCATCTCGGTTATGTATTTCTATCTGATAGCCTCCTGTACCAAGATGCGTAGTGTTCCATGGATCTATAGACTGGTTCACACTGATGGTTTTGTCCATACGTCAACAGGTCACTCTGCCTCTAAAATATACGAAGACAACAGATGTTTACAGACTATGTGTGTAAGACTAAGCAACTGCATAGTTAGCTCCACACATACATAATTAGCTCCACTATAACTTGCCACGAGCACACTGAAAAGTACAGGATTAGTTTTGTGTAATTCGAAGTCAGCGTTGGAAAACCCAACATGCAAAATAAATACTAGAAATTTTGTAATGTTCCTTCCAGCGTCACTCATCCGGGAGTTGACATTTATATCTATAACATGTACATCTATAAACGAGAAGTTTTGTTTGTCTAAAGTTCGAGGCTAGATGCTTGGGGATAGCCTCACACAACTTTTCAAGATGACAGAAGGGTAGTAAGAGACTGTCATAGGCAGGTCGGGATTGGCTCCATTTACCCCCCACTTCCATAGGATTGACTCTTATTGCGATTCTTACCAAGCCTGAGAAGGGAAAGGGGGGGAGAGAAACCCGGGCACCACCAGATACCCCATCCAGTAATTAGTACACAAAGCAAGAGTTTCAGAATCTCAATTGTATGGCTACCATCTTACATAGGTGTTGTCCAGCATGATGATACGGGCAAGGCATCTGAAGCTGCATGTGATAAACCTCAAATTGAGCTTGACCTAGGCATTCCAATATTTGCTGTCAAAGCCGCACTATTTCAGAACAATACGGTTGACAGATGAGCAGTCGCTGACACTCAAAGAGCAGAAAGCACTAGTATAAAGGGTTATGAAGTATTTAGAACTGAAGTATTTAGGCTGGTATATCGATACGTATGGCAGGTGGCTGCACGTATTGCATCCCCCCAATGGTGAGCATCCCAACTGTAAACTATGCGAACAAGGGCTGGGACACACTCTCCAAAACTACATTTGTGAGTGCCCAGTTATGAATAACTATAGACAAAATGGTATGAGATACTTTGACGATGTTATGCTAGAGCTAAAATGTTAGGGCTAGAGCTATCTTGAGGCTTTTTTTTGTAAATTAGGGTTGGTATCTCAGCTAGGGTTCTTGAATTACTTTTGAGATGATTATATCATTAACATCTGAGAAATTAGTGGGAATTAGGTACAGAGACTCAGGACAGCTGCCTCCAAGGTAGAATTTAACATTGGTTAGGGATGCTGGAACTTCATTAGCAAGAGATATGCCAATGGATAAGAAAAACGTTTGAATTCAATAGCAGTGCCAGTTGTTGATGGCATTCCATCACTGACTAGGAATACTTTTTGTTCAAGTTCTTTGAACGTAATGTCTTGGAAATAATGTTCCATGTTTTCTATATGTTACCCTTTGTTTTATTAGACTTATTTTCAAAGTAGCTTGTTTTGACTCTCCTAATTAATCTTTGATAGCACTGAGGAGTATCAAGTAGACACTTCTTTGAAAATGACCCCCTAACCTCTACTTCTCATATTCATGCTTTTTATTGATAGATTTATGTATGCCTTTAGTAAACCATGGGTTGTTTACGCTTTTGGTTGTGAGTTATTTCGTTAGAATTGGACAGCGGGTATTATATAGGTTCTGAGTTTTGTGAAGAAATGTGTGCATACTTAGAATGACATTAGCCGTATTATCAATCTTCCAGCTAATATTACCAGCAGCAGCAATAAACTTACTTATGGAAGCTTCATTGTGCAGCCTAAAGCTAATCTTCATTGTGTCTGAAGGTGGTTTAGTAATGCAGGTTAGGAGAAATGTGGGGTAGTGGCCAATGAAGAGGCCAATTGAGAATTAATTTTTGTCAAAGGCTGTCAAATAAATAAGGGCATCATTAGTACTCTTTTGGGGATCTGAAGCCGACCTGCTGGAGTTTAGTATGCTGAACTTTACAAAGTAGGAATACAGTTGTTTGTATATAATCTTTTCAAATATTTTTTGATAATATTGGTAGGTTTGATATTAGTCTGTAATTAGTATGTCAGTTTTATAACCATTTCTGTGCAGTGAAACTGCTTCTTATAGTATATCAGGAAAGGTTTAAGAGTCAAGATATTTGATGAACAGTGTTACCGGTTTTGGCAATACCATAGTTCTGGGTTTCTCCCACAGGTAGCGCTGCCAGACGGTCGCATCCAAGTGGTGACGTACGTTGCTGACGACATGGGCTTCAGAGCAGAGGTCAACTATGAGGGGGAAGAAAAGACGCACACTACGCCCATCACTCCAACCAAGAAGTCGAGTGTCGGTATAGTGGAGCCAGCGCCACGCCTCGCACAAGATCAGGAAATCCATCAGGGACCGGATTACTTTCCAGTGCACGACTCGCACCCAGCCCGCGACCCCGCCCACAGTAGTCCGCGACCGCACGCAAGTGGCCATTACCCTAGTACTCAGCCTGTCCTCGCTTCTCTCGCAGACCAAAAGTTGCACTTCCATAATTACGTGACCACCGCCTCCCCCAACCCCTTCAGACTGGTGGTGGAGAAAGGGCGGGCATCCACCCTAGCTCCACCTCCTTTCTCTACCACTCCCGCTGCCACCCACTCCACAAACACACACACTTACAATATTGTGAAGCAACTCACGACCACGCCCGCCCCACCAGTTGCCACAACGCCCAAAACACTCCTCGCCACACCCGTGACCAATTCCCACGTGATGGATAATGGGTTCATGAGGACAGTGGTGGCCAGAAACAGGCAACCATTCTCTCCCAGTAACTATCCCGGCGCCCCTGCCACCGCCACCAAGGCCACGAACAGTCACGCCATGACTCCTCACACAGTCTACCAGGACCATACACCAACGTCAGTGTACCAATACACAGCTGAAGACAGCCCCGCTTCCCACACCACGCTTTACAGTCCTGACGCAAAAGCTGTTGCTTATATCCAAGCCCTGGGCAGGTCACACCTCGTCCCTGTCCTCCTTCCTTATACACCACGACCACAAGAGCGCTCCAATTCACCCTTTCCACACACAAACGTCCCTACTCACCCACGTCAGCACCAAGACATTTCCACTTTTCCTCAGCACAACATACTGCCTCTGCCGACCAGGACCTACTACCTAAACCGACAGTCCCGCGCCCCCGGCACACATGACCTGCAGGGCTTCCACGACGGCGACAGTGTAGAAATACTGAGGGGGGACGACCGCCGCCCACGTCTCAATCTCAAGGTCCCGGCACCCCACGAGGCGGACATCTACCCTTCACGTCCACCATTCTACCACCACTGATGCTTTCCGGAACTTAGACTGGTAAAGACAGCGACGGTCTCGCTCTCGACAGCGACGGTCTCAGGTCGGCGTTAGATCATGGACACCATTCCATCGTCGTAAACCTGCTCCTTGTCCTCATATCCCTTCCAAATGCTGTATATTACTAGTTGCTTAGCACTTTCCTCTCAAAATTACCTTACCTCTGGAACATGTGTTTCTTTGTTATGATTTCACATCACCAGAGGTTCGTTGTGTTCAATGGTCATTACTCCGCACTTGTTGTGAGGCAAATGTACAGTGCAAGTGGGCTCTCCTGTGGGGCGTGCAACAGCTCCCTGTGTATTAAAACCTCATTACAAGTAACCTATCCACCACCGCCCACTGGATGGGGGAATTGCGGTGTACAGGATAAACATATCAGTTATGACACTAGTTCTCCACAAATGTAAGTTGCTTTGGATGGAGACTATTTGTGCTTGGTCTCGAACCCATTGATGATATAACAATAAACATTAAATTTTGTAATTAGCTTATCAAGACTGTAACTTGCTTAGCTAAATGAATTTTGGTGCTCAGTCTATAAGCTCATTATGTGCCTCTGTAACCCTTTCCACTGCCATGGCTGAATGATAATATTTACACATATTTGCAAGTCATTAATTCTGTTTATAGTATATATGTATATCGTGCTTACCAGTTTCTAGACATTAGATAAGTATCTTATATAAGAATGTGGGAACGTGCCAAGACTATATAGAACAAGACTGTCTGAGCAGATATAGTGTCCTGGTGATTTGGTGTGTGTACGGGGCGGCCCACAGTGTTAGACAGGTCACTATAGTGTCCTCGTGATGTGGTGTGGCGACCTGTCTAACACTGTGTCCTCTACAGTGTTAGACAGGTCACTATAGTGTCCTCGTGATGTGGTGTGGCGACCTGTCTAACACTGTGACCCGTCTACAGTGTTAGACAGGTCACTACAGTGTCCTCGTGATGTGGTGTGGCGACCTGTCTAACACTGTGTCCTCTACAGTGTTAGACAGGTCACTACAGGTAACATCCGTGGGAAGGAGGGACCAGAGCTACATACAGACGTCATCTGATGAAGTTTCTGGACATTTGTTTTTAAAACAATGACATGTGTTCTATCTTAATAGCGATCTTTGAACACGGATTGGAAGGTTAACGACCTCGTATCCTTGGATATATGGTAAGAATGGAATGGAATTATCAGGAGAAAGCGCCAACCCATTACGAGTATATAACACTTAGAAGGGATCAGGATAAGGATTTGGGATGGGACGGGGGAAAGGAATGGTGCCCAACCACTTAGACAGTCGGGGATTGAACTCCGGGATATATGGTAGGACTATATACATATCCTGAGATCTCCTGGAAAGCTTATGGGCTTTCCCGTGCCACCTCTCGTGTGACACAATCTTCAACAATCAATCAATCACACAATCCTGGAAAGGACCAGTTCACGTGAGAGAGGGGAGGCAATAAACAAATTTCTTGCCTACATATGACCGTAACACACATTCTTCTAAAAATAAAATATGGCATACCACGGAGTTTATCAATAACTGTTTTTTAAATCCGGCCATTACAGACTTGACTGATAATGTCAGGTCCCGGATGGTGCTTCTTATATAGCGACAACCAGCTCCTGGGGGAATATTACAGAATCTTCGTTGTTCTGCATTTATTTATGTTCCTAATAATTATGTGAGAAACTCAACGAGAATAACTTGAAAACTTTAAACGGAAGGTTCAGAACTGTGCCCTTAATTATGCACAGTAAAACATTATTGTGTGTGTTTTACTGGCTGGTTATATTATAACAATGGTGCTGTTCTACTGAGAGCCGCTTGTGTTCAAGCGACACTTCTTTTCCTATAATCATTGTTTTTCTTTCGATTTACTTTGCATATTTTGTGAAGGTGTGTTTGTCCACATCATACTCCAGTTCGCTGGTTTTATATATGCTGATAACACCAATTTATTGGTTATTTTTGTATTAAAATAAAAGATATTATAAAAAGAATTTTTTTCTTAACTTATGTAAGTTGTTTGGCTTTGTCGCAGTAATTATGGTCATTCTCGAACCTATTGTTGATATAATAATTATATATAGACTAGCTAATAAGATTTTTTTTTGCAGAGACTGAAAAATTCTGCAGTCTTCTGCGTGGGCCCTAAGCCTCTAGCTGGCCCACTAAGTGTTACTTGTTTTTATTTTACTTAGGCGGAGTATGAGTATTTATGACTCGTATGGTCGCTTCAGTAAGATTATGTCCCATGTGTTTAACAACTTCTGAACAAATCCACAAGGGCCGTAACTACGTCTGCTCTGTTGAATCTAAGTTGAAATCCTATTGTGTTTGTAACTGTGCACTGTGTTATATAATGTTCCAGTGGTTTGTCGGGCATTTCTCCAGTGCTGACATTTCCTCTCATCTTCAGGAACCTGTAAGCCTATTTCCCATGCACATGGGTATCCAAGCCTGATGCGATGTAAGTGTACTTCTATTGTTCTACTGCTCCCTTTCACCAAAATAAGTGGTATAAGATGGTTAACATGGGAGAAAATGAAGGATGTGTATCAGCAAATAGAACTGGCTTCGGGTGTTCATGGACATTTGTGAGGTTATTGATGCAAATGAGAAAGAGTGGCCCAAGTATACTGCCCTGTGGCACGCCTCTTCTCTCCAACTTTGAACACACACACAGATATACATTTTCTGTTATATTAAAGAGATATAAATTTTCACTTGTCAAGAATGGAAAAATTCAAACTTTTTAATGTTTACAATTAATTTCTATCAACTTTTCTTTAACTTTCTGATATCACTGAAGGCCACATACTTGTTAATGTCAAGTTGTGTGAGTGGAGTCAGGCAGCAACCCGCATAATACTGACCTGGTTGACCTGCCCGGCTCACTTCACAACCTTGAACATAGAAAGTTGTGTGGACGAACAATTTCCTTCACTACGTTTACGGTGCGTTCGTGAGGGTGGTGTGGGGGTGGTCGTGAGGGTGGTGTGAGGGTGGTCGTGAGGGTGGTGTGGGGGGTGGTCGTGAGGGCGGTGTGGGGGTGGTCGTGAGGGCGGTGTGGGGGTGGTCGTGAGGGCGGTGTGGGGGTGGTCGTGAGGGCGGTGTGGGGGTGGTCGTGAGGGCGGTGTGGGGGTGGTCGTGAGGGCGGTGTGGGGGTGGTCGTGAGGGCGGTGTGGGGGTGGTCGTGAGGGCGGTGTGGGGGTGGTCGTGAGGGCGGTGTGGGGGTGGTCGTGAGGGCGGTGTGGGGGTGGTCGTGAGGGCGGTGTGGGGGTGGTCGTGAGGGCGGTGTGGGGGGTGGTCGTGAGGGCGGTGTGGGGGTGGTCGTGAGGGTGGTGTGGGGGTGGTCGTTATTTACTTTACTGTGCTCTTTAACTCTATACAATAATCTATTAAGCACCATTCTCTCAAAGGTTTTGCACATGCAACTGGTGAGAGAGATGGGACGATAAGCTTCAGGTTGGCCAGTCTTACTGTACAGGTACAATAATATGGAACATCACATTCATCATGTTGCTTGCTCAACGTGAAATTTATGAGAGCATTTCTGTCTGTGGACCTCGCCTGCAATTTCTCCCTATTGCTAGCTGGTAACATTCCAAAGCTGGAAACCTGAGCCCATTTTGTAATTAACTGATTGGCTTTCTGTAGCGGGTTTGGATGTGAAACTTGTCTATTATTTTTACCAATAATTTTGTTTATACCTTTCCAGGCTTTGGCAGAGGAATATGCAGGTTAAGTCCACTAACAAAACCCTCCCATTCATTTTCTCAGCTTTCCCCACCAGCGTTCTGCTGGTGGGAAAAGGTGTACCCTGTGTGAGAAGATCTGTGAGATGGTTTGCAGGGTCTCAGAGGATTTTGGGGTGGGGGTTCAAGGGAAGGGTGTGTGTGTGTGTGTGTGTGTGTGAAAAATTAGTTAGTAGTTAGTAAGAGTTAATTGACAGTTGAAAGGCAGGCCGAAAGAGCAGTGCTCAATCCCCGCAAGCACAACTAGGTGAATACAAGAATGTAAGAACTCTTGTATATATAAAAAATAAATAATTATGTTTTAGGTTTTGTGCATTTATGAGTATTTTCCTTCTGTAGTGAGATTTTCAATAGCTGAGGGTACCAAGTTTGCTTCAAATTTACCTAACCTCCCTCCCTACCTGGGAAATATTTAAGTCCTATTCGCACAATAAACTATCGCCCGCAGGATTAGTATAGGGTTTAAACTATCGTTTACAGAATGAGTATGGGGTGCACAATATACTACTGTTTACAGGATGAGTATTGAGTACACAATAAACTACCCCTCACAGGATGAGTATGTATTGCACAAAAAACTAGCTGCCGCTGGCGACAAAAGTCAGTGTTCTTCAACCTAAGCAAAATTATACTTACAAATACAAATACAAATATTTATTCAGGTAAAGTACATACATACAAGGTGAAATACAAAAGTTGATGGATTTATAGACAGAGCTAGTACATACAATGCCTAAAGCCACTATTACGCAAAGCGTTTCGGGCAGGAAAAACACTAAGACTAAAACTTAATACTAACTTAGATTAAAGTATAAATTGTGTTGAGAAAAAATCAGAAAAAATGGGGGGGGGAAATGGCAGAAAAAAAACAAAAATACAATTTGGTCAACAAACAGCAGACAAACTTGAGACAGCATGAACAACCCAGCGGGTTTTCTTCCTTTCGGGGAGTGTTGTACATGCTGCTATGGCGGTATGTCCACTTACAAGATGAGTGGCGCTGCCCAATAAACTCGCTTCTCGGGGCAAAATTTAAAATTGAACTATACTTGAGTGTATCCGGGAGGGCCACCAGAGAAAACGTGTGAGGTGGCAGGAAGCCAAGCGAGCCGGCGAGGCCGTCTGCCGTCACAACACAGTGTTAAGTGGCTCCTTAGTGTTGGTGACTCTCGCCTCTCACTGTGACGGGCAGTACTTGGTCACCCTCGCTGACCTCTCGTTAACACGCACAACTTCTCCACTCACCGCAACGACAACAAACCTTCAACTACTGCAGAAGAATATTTAACTGACGGTTGCGAGAAGTCAATAAAATGAATTTAACTTATACTAGTCGAGATTCTGGAAGATAATAACGTTGAGGAGAGAGAGAGGAGGCCTGAGTGTGTTAGTAACAGTGGGTGACAATATGCTAGTGAGTTAGTTACTATGGTGCTAGTCGAGGCCACACGTTTTCTAAGAGATAGGTCAATGGCATCATCAGTTTGTTAATATGGATTTAATGCAAGTGATGGAAATGCAATATTTGATGTGTCTGGTGATGAAGGCATTGTGATATACCTGGGAAGGTCGACTGCAGTGGTTTGAATTACTGACACTGACTGCCGGCTCACAACCATGGGTCCCTGGGTTCGACTCCCCCAGTAGGAGAGAGACAGATGAACATGTTTTTCTCTGATGTGATTTTTTTTTTACTTAGCAGTAAATTGGTGCCCCAGGAGTTGGGCATGTGTTGTGGGCTGGACCTCAAAATGTTTAAATACAGACATCCTATCCCCAACAGTGAAAAACTATTTCATATAATTATATAATTTAGTTTTAATGTGAATGATGTTTAAATAGTTGAATAACAACTTTATACTGTTTATGTTGATAATAAATTTAAATAGTTATATGGTGAAGCAGTTCCTATGGCATAGTGGTAAGACACTTGTCCGGCGCTTCGCGAGTGCTTTTGCCAGGGTTCGTATCCTGGCCATGGAGGATTGACCGGGCACCAAACCTTAACTGGAGCCTCTGTTCACTCGGCAGTGAATGGATACCTGGTTGTTAAACAATTTGGCGGTCGTATTCTGGGGAAAAGGAGGACTAAGGACCTGCCTGAAATGCTATGCGTGCTAGTGACTTTACAAGAATGTAAGAACTCTTGTTTTGTATATATAAATAAATAAAATAAATATTTTACTCATGCAGGAACCAATTTATAGGGTTAACATTAAATGGATCCAAGAAAGACTGTACATACAGTATTCTGTGGGATCTAACAGAGGATACAGTATTAGTCTAAATATATTCAGCTTCATTGTTATGTGCTAATAATGAGATGAAAAATATCAATATGTGACGACCATCGTAATTAAAGATAAATATATATCATCCAAGGCACGAAGACTGTCCATGTAGGACGAAAATAATAATAGAGATAATGAAACAGTGGGAGATGGAAGGAGCGCGAACATTAAGTGCGTCTCATAATAGACTTGTGGTGTATCACGTGTGGATGTTTAGAAAGTATTGACCAGTTGGGAAGTATGGACTGGACTGCTGCCAGGCTCCTGGTGTTGGTGTGGGCCACCACCACACTTGCTCAGCACGGTAAGATATCCTCTTATCATTTAGATATGTCAGATAAACATGTATACCACTCACACAGATAAGGTGGGAGAAGGGGCAAGAAGGAAATGGAGCACAGAAGTAAAAAGACTTAAAATTAAGATTGTCTTTAATATATATCTCACAGTAACCAGACCTCACAGTAATAACATGCATCTGTGATTTTATTAAATTTATTGTATACAGTACTTTACGTTGCTTGCAAAGTTTACTGTATAGTATATGCAGTTTTGGCTGACAGTGTTGTATGTCATAGATGCTAGATATAAACATTTAGGTGATAACAATACCATAAGCTATAATACTATGATGTGTTGATGCAATTGAAAATTAAGTCAAGTAGGCTAGTTAAATAAATTATAATCAGTAATGTGAATATGAGTTACATGAAAGCAAATAACTATAGTTAATACTGTACTGTATTATGAAATGGTAAGAAGCTAATACAAGTGCTGTAGTCCAATAAGAAATTGGTTATGCTAGCTTAATGACATAAGTACACTGAACTGTTGTATAGTCATATTGCATAAAAATTCAAAGTAATATTAATTATATTAAGTAAATATTTTAAAGATATAAAATATTAAGATAAATGCTAAAATTAAATT